>NW_026881834.1:0-360365 GCF_032173495.1 Musca vetustissima
CTCAATACAAATTTGACAAAATTCCAATTTATACGACTAATACCAGCATAATAAAGATGTAAAATTAATTCTGTATGATGGGATATGTCTGTGGACATATATAGATCTTATTTCTGCAAGAATCACGGCGAAAGATCTATTGGTCTCGAAGATATCGGCCAAAATCTATACCAACCCAAAAATGATTATCACAAAAAAGTATTTTGCTTTTTATTATCATTTTTGAAAAAATCATTATATAACACACGTTTTGTCTTTTTATAGTTACCATTGCGGGTAACCACATACTAAAAGCGATTTGGCGACGATTCCAATAAACCACTGAATTTTTTCGCGAATATTTGCTCACATTTACGTTCAATACATTCTCCAGCAATTCATCCCAAATAACTTTAGAATAATAAAAAGGAGGTTTTGCAAAATATATCGCGAGGACAGGACCCTAAAAACTATTAAGGGGACCCCCCCATTCTCGGTGTCAAAAATTTTTTTGATTTAATTCGAATCTCCTCTAATTCTAGAATGTTCCTACAAATTTTCAAGTGAACTAGGATAAAGCTAATCGGTGAAGATCTTCCTTATTTTTTAACTTAGTTTGTGGTAAAAAATAACCGTTTTTCCATAAAAAAAATTTTCAAAGTTCCGCCATTTTGTTAATTGTTGTACGAAGTCAATAATCCTAGTTCATACGAGAGCCAGACATGTCCTCTTTCTAACACAGTTGGAATTTTCGGATTCCGATGTTCCAGTGAGGAGTTATCATGCCCGCCATCGAAAATATGGACTTTTCTTTGAACCCAAAAAAACAGCAACAAAACAACAACAACAAATTTTGGTAAATTATTTTTCTTCCTTTTTAAATCTTCAAATATATATGTGCCAAGTTACAAACCTTAACAAGCATTAGTATTCATTTACCAGCCCATTTAAAATCTTAAAAATAAAAAATCGAGAATGAGTGGGGTTCCCTTAAAACCAAAATCCGACAAACAAAATATTAAAAAAAAATATCGCGAAACCCAATTTTTCAGACTTTGAAAACTTTATGGTCCATTAATATTGATCTAGAAACCAATATATGCGATGAAAATAGCAATAAGAAGGTCAGATTCTAAGATATGAACGGTTTTGTGGCAATAGAAATACATCAAATTTCGAAAACAAATAGATCGACCAGTTTATTCACTGATGCATTTTATTCGCAACTGATTGTGTTAAACGGATGTAAAATATTGAATGCGTCTTCGTCACCAGCTACCACAGTTTTTCAAAACGCAATAGTATTTGACGAAGAATGATGTTTTCTCCCAACTTCATGTACTGTTGGTAGTTTCTGTTGTTTTAGAACTGTTCATTTCTTTGAATCTGACCACCTTATTGCTATTTTCATCGCATATATTGGTTCCTAGATCAATATTAATGAACCATAAAGTTTTCAAAGTCACAAAAAGGGGCTTTCGCGATATTTTTTTAATAATTTGTTTGTCGGATTTTGGTTTTAATAGTTTTTAAGGTCCTGTCCTCGCGATTTATTTTGCAAAACCTCCTTTTTATTATTCTAAAGTTATTTGGGATGTTTTGAAGCCGCGGCGACTATATCTAATACTCTCATTTTGAGATTAGGACGAGAAATTACCATATATTAAATGAAAAATTGCTGGAGAATGTATTGAACGTAAATGTGAGAAAATATTCGCGAAAAAATTCAGTGGTTTATTGGAATCGTCGCCAAATCGCTTTTAGTATGTGGTTACCCGCAATTGTAACTATAAAAAGACAAAGCGCGTGTTATATAATGATATTTTCAAACATAATAATAGAAAGCAAAATACTTTTTTATGATTATCATTTTTTGGTTGGTATAGATTTTGGCCGATATCTTCGTGACCAATAGGTCTTTCGCAGTGATTCTTGCAGAAATAAGATCTAAATATGTCCACAAACATATCCCATCATACATAATTCATTTTACATCTTTAGTATGCTGGCTTTAGGCGTATATATTAGAATTTTGTCAAATTTATATTGAGGCAAAATACTTATTACACTCACTGTATGTGCAAAGTTACAAACCTTAACAAGCATTGGTATTGATTTACCAGCCCATTGAAAATTGGGAAAGTCAGCCTTTGTATAAAAAATAAAGATGCGAATGGCCCAGAAATAGGTAGAATAGCTAGAGATCGATAAATATTTATAAAAACAAACAAAAATTCGAAATAAAAAGCAAAAAGTTAAAAATTCACTTGAAGGTCACCTTTGACTTTGAAAGGCTTCGAGGAAGAAAACCAGTATATTTTGCAGTATGTGAGGAAATGTCAATTTGTAATGGCAGTTGATTTGTCAAATTTGTTATTGCAGTAGAACAACAAAGAATTTTATCGAAACCAATGCTCTGTTCCCGTACTGCAAGAATCTACTCGATTTTACTAAAAATCCCAAAAGTTTAAAATCCCTATCAGGTCTTTTATTAAAACGAATATCCATGATCAGTGTTGCCAATTTAGCACTTTAAGTGCTAGATTTAGCACTTTTTAAACTCGTTTAGCACCAAAAAAGTGACCTAGCACCTAGCAATTTTTTTAGCATTTTTTTCAGTAATTTTTTATAATTTTTGTTTCATCCTAACAAATTTTCCCGTTTTTCGATTTCATATTGACGCATTGAAAATTCCCTATGTTTTACGCGATGAATTTGATTTTCCAATGTTAAAAAAGTGACAGTAGATTTGTAAGCAGGTACTTCATATGGTGGCTATGACATTGTCTGCTAGTAGATTGTTTATTTGATAAAAAAAAATAAAATAAAGCGGTCCATTGGAATTTTCTGAAAATAAGTTTTTTATTCACCGACAATCCCGAATGCCAAGTTATAACCACTTGAGAGTACAGAACAGCACCAAAATAGAAAAATTCCGGGAAACATATATTTTTATAACCTTCACCACACTGTGGTACAGGGTATTATTTCTTTGTGCATATGTTTGTAACAGGCAAAAGGAAACGAGACAGACACACGGTTCCTTTTGAGAATATGCATCGAATCACTTTTTAAGCCGATGTATACATGTCCGTCTGTAAATTGTAAACAAAGTACAACTCGCATTTTTGATTCGAATTGGATTAAATTTGACACCGCTCATTTATTTGGGGAAATAGGTTCAGATGTAGATATAGCTTCCATATATATTTTCGTCCGATTTTAGGTAAATAGGGCACATATATATCCTTCAATTTGCACGAAATTTGTGCATAGGGTAATGAATGAAGACCAGAAAGACGTGTGTTAAATTTCGTGAAAATCGGTTCAGATTTAGATATAGCTCCCATATATATTTTCGTCCGATTTAATGTAAATGGTGCACCAAAGTCCTAATTAATCCTTCGATTTGCACGAAATTTGGCATAGCGTACTTAATTGAGTCTAGAATGATGGGTGGTGAGTTTCGAGAAAATCGGTCCAGATTTCGATATATGTAGCTCCCATACATATTTTCGTCCGATTTTATGTAAATGGTGCACCAAAATCCCTATATATCCTACGATTTGCTTGAAATTTTGCATATGGTACAGAATTAAGTCTAGAAAGATCTATGTTAAATTTCATGAATATCGGTTCAGATTTAGATATAGCCGATTTTAGGTAAATAGTGCACCAAAGTCCCTTTATATCCTTCGATTTGCACGAAATTTGGTATAGGATACTGAATTGAGTCTAGAATAATGAGTGAAATGTTTCGGAAAAATCGGTTCAGATTTCGATATAGCTCCCAAATGTACATATATACTCACCCGATTTTGCATTAATGGTGTACCGAATTTCTAATGTTTGTGCGATTAGCACGAAATTTTGTACAGCGTATCAAATTGAGACTAGCATGACGTTATTGTGTTTTGTTGAAATTGGTGCAGATGAAGCCATAGCTTCCATATGTATTTCGAAAGGGTGTCTGATTGAAATTGATTGATAATTGTCTTGGTTTGCTAACCTCCAAAATCCCGCAATGTGAAATTACAGTTACTTTGGGGTAATGGGGTACTGCCGTTAACCAGCCACCCCTAAATATGTACATATATTAATAATTTATGATAAGGAGATTTTTTACTCAATTTGAAAAATCAAATTAAAGCCAATTCGATTGTATAACGTGTTTATTAGGGCTACGCTTAATAGTGGATCAATGTTGATAATTTTTAGTAAGAAGACTTTCTACACAGGGAGAATCCGAAAAACAAAACCGCATATTAGATTGAAAAATGTGCCCAAAACCATAAAAAAATTAAATATTGGGCATGGTGTACACAAAAAAGACCGATATACATATTTAATTTCCAATACCAAATGTCCTAGGAGTAGTGCAATATATGGGAAAAATTCCAAAGCTCTGTTTTCAATATTGCGACCTCAATCGGATTGACATGGCTAAATCGACAAGGAGTAGCCTTTAAGAATAAATGGGGTCTCTGATGAATATTTCATTATTACATATTAACAATTTTGTTCATTTAATTTTTTTTAGCACTTTTTTCTGGCACTTTTTTAAAATTTCTAGCACTTTCTAGCATTTTTTTCAACAAATTCTAGCATTTTTTCTCGACAGAGTTTTGGCAACACTGTCCATGATCATTTGTGGTCTGTTTCCGTACTGTAAGAATCTACTCGATTTTACTATTTTCTTCGATAGCATAAAGATTATTGCAGTACGGAAACAGACCACAAATGATCATGGATATTCGTTTCAATAAAAGACCTGATACGGATTTTAAACATTTGGGAAAACGGAACTTTAACAACTTCTGCCGAAAGAGAGATGTACCCAATTTATCTCAAAAAAAGCTGGACTATCTATGGTTCTTAATGGACCGCATTGAAATAGGTATAGATCGATGTATTTTTAGGGTGCACACCGAAATCGGATGCGCGTTAAAAGCATATGGACTTTTCGGAAATTCGCGTTTTATGAATTTCAGGGTACTTCAACACATCTTAGCCGTCAATATGGATCGATGTATTTTTAGGGTGCACACCGAAATCGGATGCGCGTTAAAAGCATATGGACTTTTCGGAAATTCGCGTTTTACGAATTTCTGGGTACTTCAACACATCTTAGCCGTCAAATGATATTTCCAAAATATACAAGGATTGGAAGATAAACTTCGGGTAAAATAAAAGAATAACCCCAAACATTTTTTTTCTGAAATTGTTTGTACCTTTTTCGCGATTATTATAATATATTCATTTTTTTATTTTACGAAGGAAGATATATATCAACGTTTTTGTTCAATATGATAGACGTAATTTTAATACTTTTTTCTGATGCCGTACCACGAAAACATAAAATCCGATTTTTTGAAAATGGAATATTAAAAAATTTGCATACAGTGCTGCTCAAAACATTTGAAACTAGAACTGCAATGCAATATTAATTGCAGTACTAGAACAAATGCAATATTAGTTTTTACTTATGTTTAAAAATAGTATTTAATAAGCCATCTTTCTTTCTAAATTTTTCTAAACATTTGCAACAACTTAATACACTTTCATTTCTCCCTTGCCTATGGTAATATTTCGAAAGTTGTATAACTTTAAAAAGAAGATCAACTAAAAATAGACGTTAATAAAGAAAAACAAATCCATTTTATTGAGTTGGTTGCATTATTTGGTAACCAACTATGGGTTGCAATAAATATAATGAGCACATTAAAAAAAATAGTCGACGATTATAAAAAAGTGTCTCCAATAAAGAAATATCTGAATAAGCCCTTAATTTCAATGAAAAAACTTAACTCGCCTTCATTTTGCAAAAAATATATATTCAATGGTATTTGCAGAAGTTGAAATGTACTATCTTTTCTGTAGTATCAAAATATAATTTGCACAGTGTACTTTTATTGTTCACTCATTCATTTATAATTCATACCATTTAATAAAATTCATGACATACCATTTGTTATTTATAATTCATAACATTTTATTGCAAATACATAACATTTAATTTCAAATTCAAATGCTCTTATTATTAATGAAATACTAAGAATTACAAAAAATATGTTATCAGTTGCAAATGAATTATTAAATTTTCACTATTTTTTTGAATTGCAATTGAAGTAATTCGAAATTCAAATGATATGATCGAATTACAAATGAATTGTGATGAATCGCAATTGGAATTCTCAAACTGAAACAAGGTGTAGTAAATCACAAATAAATCACTTACCAAAATAATCGTTTGCAAAAGATCCAACCGATACTTTATTGTTACAGCACTCGATTTTTCCATTTGTCCTCCTTCACGTTTTTTGACCACGACGAGGAATGAAAATCCGTCATCACTGAAATTGCGTATGTATTTACTTTAAGCTGAATATGAGAAATACAAATCAACTATGTCGCATCTTCTGTGGTATTTTTTAACCGCACTTATAGACCGATTTCATCTTCAAAATTTTGAATAATATTGTTATACCTATACAAATATTACTTTGATTTGACACTTATTTGGCATTTTATTTCTACAGCATAGGAAGCGCACGCGATATTACAATAACCAAAATATATTCATGCACTTACATTAATTTGTGACTGCAAGGAAACACACAATAACAACAAACACATTTGCACATTCCTTTTCTTTTTATCACTTTAAAAACTGGCGGCAGTTCCTTCTCCAGATAGTCCACTTTCTAATTGAATAGAAGGTATAAGACCATAAACCATATTCGCGAGATAAACGAGATTTTCTTATAATAGAACACGTGGCGAGTTAAGCGAAAGTTTAACACAGAGCTATTTTGTACTTTTTTTAAGCCCGTAGGCGTGATTAACTCTGAAATGCGTCTTCGGACGGCTCACAACGTCCGAAGATGAACTGATTCCTTTTCCTTTACGTAGTACGAGTATAAAAGCACCATCGCCAACATTCGCGAATGTATAAAATGAACACCCGACCACATTTACATTAAACCGAACTTCCGCAGCACAAATCAAATATGTCGTCGCTCTTTTTGTTTCTATTAACCACGGATTTTAACGACGCTTTTAACAAGAATAACTTACATTTCGCAAAAGTTTTACTTTTAGTTGTTTGTTCATTCAAATTCGGGGATTAATAGATCGATGAATGTTGGAGGAATTATTTTACTGCAATGATTAGGTTCGTTCGTTTACTCAATAATTTGTACGAATTTGTACAAATTATTACAAAATGTTGTTCGTTTACCCAAAAGTCCAGTAAAAGAGAGTGAATTGAGAGAGCAGATTTGACAGTTGTGTTACTGAGTATTTGCAAATTCTTACAAGGAAAATTTACTCAGTAAGAATTTTCTTGTACCATCAGTTGATATTTAATCAGCTTTTTTGTTATGTTTTGTAAATAAACAAAAAATTGTTCTCAAGAAAATTGATTGTTTTGTGAATTTTATTTTGATTTTGTATCATTAAATACCAAAATGGATGAAGAAAACGCAAGTATTTAAGAATAAGGTAATACAAGAGTAATTGGCGAACGATTTTTTAGGTTCCAAATCCAAACAAAAAAGTGTGCATCCCTAACATGTCTGGAACACCATCGGTTATGTCCACCCCAATATCAATTGCAGATACAGGTCACAAACCTTTTAAATGGTTGTGGGGAACAAACAACATCAATTTTCCGCTTGTTATCCATTTTCTAATAAAAATGCTGTTTTTTAGTTTGCGCCAATTTGTTTGTTGTTTTAATCGGCTGTGTCGAAACAATCTTTTTACTGGATGTTGTTCGTTTACTTTTTGCAGTTTTCTCTCTTGAAAAGGAAAAATTCGTATTTACTCTCTGCAAATTCTTACTGAGTAAATATTACTGGGAAAGTAAACGAACGAACCTATTTATAAAGCGTTTACATGAACATCTAATAACCTTATTGAACATTGTTTGTGTGTTTAATACTGTGGTTATTCCGTTTGCAACATCGCGAAATATTCGTCGGAGAAATCATATACAGTATTTTTCGGTTAATTGCACATCAAAATTTGCACAAATTTCTGTTCAATTAACCGAGGAACCAATTATCCGAAACCGCTTACTATGAAATGAAATATTTTTGACCCATCATGTGGTTCAATTAAGCGTGGAAACCAATTAACCGTAGGGTCAATTAACCGAAAAATACTGTATATATATATATGAGTTTTTATAAACTATTTTGTCAAAGTAAAGTCTTTGCAGTTTCTAAGTTTCTGCTTAAACTTTGTATAGGGATAGAAATTTTGAATTTAGAGTTCTTACATCTTAACATATTAACAAAAAATATATTTATATAGTCATTATAGAACTAGCATTAATTTATCTTCAAAATTATTGGTTTAATTAACAACAGCCATTGTTTTGTATTGAATTTTCTGTAAATTATGGTCCCTAGTTTTTAAATATAGGTAGTCATTTTATAATATTGGTAATGATATCGTTGGTATATGAAGTCTTTGGCCGAGTTGAAAGCTTCGTAAGGTGGATGCCACAAAATTCAGCATTATATTTTGTTAACGACAATTTTTATGTATATGTATATCAGCATTACGAATAGGGAATGACGAAAAAACAAGATATTTGATCATTAATTTACGACTGCTGCTAAGCAAGTCAGTTTTTATTTTTTATAGTTGATATTAGTATTTTTAAACTTATAACTCAGTAAATATATATAAAACACAAATTGAATTGATTTTTTAATTATGTATCCAGAACCAAATTTCAAATAAAAATTAGATCGATGTGCACAACATATACAACGTTGTGGCTCGGGGTGTTTTTCAACGCCTTGATAAATCATAAAGCAAAATGCATATATTTGTGTGTTTTCATAAGAGAATCTTACTAAAGTATTATTATTTATTTTATGATAAATATCAAAACATATACGTGTGTATATAGATTGCATGTTAAAAATATGTGTATGTAGCACCGAACTAAATGTTAAAACTGTGAAATGTTTTTTTTTATCTGACGTATGAATTTACACTTCTTGTGCGTTGCGAACATAGAATACTTTCAGAGTTTTTGCTACGTTAATATAGTGTAAGGCATTCAAAAAAAATTTAATCGTCTGTGGTAACAGATGAAATATACAAATAAAAGATCAGCTAAAATTGTAAAAATTAGCACATACAATTTTTAATTTTAAAGACCGTGGCCTAGAACCTTTAAATAAGTTTTCTTTTTTGTTTTTTGCATATTCCTATTCTATGTAGTCTCTCATTTGACAAAAAATGAAAAAAGAAAGTACCAACTAAAGGCTTTAAAGAAGTTCGCATTTGAATTTGCGATTTATATGTTTGTTCGTCTTGCGGCCCTTTTTGCCCCTATGCTCTTTGTCTTTACGAATTTCACGGACCAGGGTATAAAATGCATCGTCAACGCCCATACGTGTTTTAGCCGATGTTTCTACAAATGGAATACCGTATTGTTTGGCGACCTTCAATAAAGAAATTGTTCATATATATACTGTTTGCTGAAATTAAGTCCTTACCTCTCGAGCTTGGTTCATATTTACGGCCCAGGCCTGTAGATCGCATTTATTGCCGACCAAAACCATTGGAACTTCCTCTGCATCTTTCACCCGTTTGATTTGTTCTCGATATGTGCCGATGTCCTCAAAGGATTTCGCGCTATTTACAGCAAATACAAGTAGAAAACCTTCTCCTGTGCGCATATACTGATCCCGCATCGCAGAATACTCCTCTTGACCGGCAGTGTCCAATATATCTAGAAGGCATGTCTCACCATCTATTGAAAACACCATCAAAACATTAGGTGTCGCAATTGCATTTTGAAATGTGAACTTACCTATCACTACCTGCTTTCGGTAAGAGTCCTCAATTGTTGGATCGTACTCGTCGACAAAGTGATTTTGTATCAACTGGATGGTTAGGGCTGATTTACCAACACCTCCGGCACCCACCACAACTAGCTTATATTCCGTCATTTCTTTTTATGCTCTTTTTCTTTCAACGACGCTTTGCGACCCAAACAGATGATGCTCCCCTTTGCGATGAAATGACCACTTTTGATCTTTCTTGGTTGTTTGCTGCCTTCCTCTTATTTGTACGTCGTACGCTCGCTCCTCTCGACGTATAGGTGTGTGCGTGTGAGAAATTCTATCTGAAGAGCGATGAGCACAAAGAAAGCCCAAGCAAAAACACAAAATTAAGTAAAATCATAAATATGCAGACTTTAATTAAGAAATATACACATATTTGATCACATTTAATCTAAGTAAGAGCAATAGCTCAAATCAGCTACATGCATATGTACATTCAAACATGTATACATATGTATGGACGACTTTTTCAAAACACTCTGTGTTTAATAAGAAATAACTTGTTTTCGCTTTGTCGAAAACTAATTCAACTTGCTTCGGTTCTTAATGCCTGCAGCGCGGGGCGACAAGCAACACTACATTAAATGTTGCAATCTCCTGAAATCAGACTCTACCAATGGAGTCAAAATTCTAGGGAGCGGTAGGCTCTCAAGTTGCTGTTACATTAGACATTTTGAGGATAACATGAGTCACTTTTTACACAATCGCCCTAAAGAAGTTTCATATTAAACTAAATATTATTTAACCTCTGCCGAAGGAGAGAAAAAAATTGTCACATTCGTTTGTTTTCATTTCCTCTAGGTACCTTTGTTGTGCAGAATTCAATGCTTAATCACTGTGCTAGTTTAAATGCTTTTCAAAACATGATGTGTCGAAGCAAACGCAGCTAACGAAGATACCAAGATCACTAATTTTTTTCTTCTTTTTAAACAATAAAAAAAGAATGTCAAATTTGTCTATCTTCAGTCCCTGTAGTTTTTATTGATACGCATCAGGGATGCAAAAAATTAGTATCTGTGTTGGGACATGGTTGTCTGTAGTCGTACTTGTAACATTTGACGGCGATGGACTAAGGCGGTATTCTTATGGCTGATCACAGGCAATGATTCGTCGACCAACATTAGGTGCATTCAGGATACGTAAAGGGTGTTTAGACCGTGCAGTCTAAATCGACTAGATTTGTAAATAGAGGAAATAAATACTAATTTTTCATACTATAACTTATAACGCGATAATATGAATCATCTCATTTGATAAATACTGAAGATTTCGTCAAGCTGTCCTACATTGTATTAAAAACGGTTGCCACTATCAATTTCACAAATGAGACTATCCATCATGACATGATACGATAATAAGGTGATGTATAACAACAATCTTTGTTTTTATCTCGACCATCTGTCAAATTTTTCCTTATAATATTTCACATGGTTGGCAACATTGCACATCGAATTCAAGTAGAAATTACGCACTTTGACAGTTAATCGAGACATCAGCTGCTCTAAATGGACTACCTATTTATTGTTCCATGTTACAGAGTAGTCCATTATGTAAGTTTTTTTGTATTTTTGTGGAAATAAATATTAAACAAAACAACAACAATGATCGGAGGATCCAATCCGCTATAGAAATTTTTTCCTTGAGAATGCAATTCTCTTACGTGATTGGGCCGACTTTTCCTAAAGCTATCCATCTTTAAGTATTCGCTAATTGAAGACAGTATTATATGTGAAAAGCTAGAGTAACTTCGGGTAATGTGGACAATAATTTCATATTTTTGATATTGTGGGCGTAATAAAGGTAGAAAATAAAAACAAATGGTTTCCACAACACAGTAGATTTGTTGGCTAAATATATTCCAGGTCAAACATTATATATATTTGTCTATAAAAATTTTATTGCATTATATTAAAAAAAAAAAACAAATTACTCGATATTGGATATTTTCATTTAAAAATAATTATCATTATATTTAAAAAAACCAAATTACTCGATATTGGATATTTTCATTTAGAAATAATTATCGGCTTAAAACTTAATAAAAATCACCGGTTGTAATTACAGCTAAATGTATATTTTTGCTAAAAGAAACAAGAAAACCACATAACTTCTTTATATTCGAGAAAAAACAAAGTGTTCGACTATTTTGCCAAAACGTTCGACTATTGTGCTAAAAAATGTTAAAATCACACTTTTACAATCAGAGCTTAACTACATTTTCAACATTGCAATTATTTATTTAAAACCCAGTTGGATGTTTTCACTAATTAGGAAAACATTTATCAAGACGGCATTGACATATTTCAAACATTTTCTGAGATATGGGGGTGGTCCACATTACCCGACGTTACTCTATTACGACGATTATGCAATCCGGACAATATATTTTTAGTTGATTTTGAAAGATAACGGTAGTTTTTCTTTTTGTTGTCCCATTTTCGCGTGGAGAGTAATTTTTCGGATAATGCTGTTATGTTTGGATATTGAGATGGCAAATTCAAATAAAACAAAGCTTGTTTTCTATCTCCACCGAAAATTTTATATCCGTCACGTACATGTTACATTTTTCTTCAATAAGTTTGTTTAGAGCCGGACTTACAGGCAAAAATTTCGTGACGATTGGTCCATAACTGCATAATGATATACTAAAGGTCTTGGGGCCACTCAAAGATATATATAATATAAAAAGATATATATAATATAAAAATTATTATATTTAAAACATTCTGTTTTGAATTTAATTTTTTTAGTACATATTTGTAATGGTGCGTTACGAGTGTAACAAGTGCGTGACGGGGCTCAAAATTAAAAAAAGTATATTTTAAAAGTTTTTTTCTCAAAAAATTAAATGTCAATATAATCCCCTTATATCTGTAAAAAATCCACAATTTTATCTCCCGACAATTCGCAGAAATTTCATATCGAAACTGATATTTAATTTTCAAATGGAAATTTTTGTAGCGCGTGCGTATGCTACATTTTGCTTAATATCTCTGAAGTTTACAAACATATTCATAAAAAATTACAGGTAGTGCAAAGAGCATAAGACAATTTAATAAAAATTGCAAAAGAAATTCTGGAAAATTTTCTTGACTAAACAAACTATTATATTTCGCACGCTGTAACAGTGCGTGACATGGAATTCATGACATATTAATTTCATTGCTGTAATACACGGTATAAATATAAATATAAACACGTACAGTCGAAATTGTTTATAGTGATATATCGGTTATAACGACTGTATGAAATGTCACGAGTTATGTCCCTTGATCATAGTAGTTATAAACGATTTCGACTGTAAATACATATGCATGTATGTTAAACTAAATTCTATGAAAAAATTACGTTAGCATTTTGAAGATTAGTCAGATTGGATTTTTCTCCTGGAACTTTTATTTTATCTAGAGCTTGTTTGTGCATAATTGAGCGGAAGTGAGCATCAAGATTCGTTCTTCTGCCAAACGCTTTTCCACATACTTCGCACCTATAATATTAAAAGCAGTAAATGATGAAATGGGTCAATTCATTGTACTCGAATTTTAATTTAGATACCTGAAATGTCTTTCACCTGTATGAGTGAGCATGTGATTCTTAAGAATGTACGTACTAGTAAAGGATTTTCCACACTGTGAACATGTAAACGGTCTCTCATTTGTATGGCTCCTTTGGTGTTTGATTCTTGTACTGTAGTCGGTAAATCTTCTATCACAGAATTGACAAGCAAAGGGCCTTTCACCAGTGTGCTTTCTCATGTGTCTTCTTAACTCCGAGTTGGTAAAAAATTTGTCAGGACACAATCTGCAAAATTGTTCTTAGTATTAATTGTAAAAAATAAATAGAAAAACGAAAATATTACTCGCAGGCGCATTGTCTGTCACCAGCATGCCTTCGCAAATGTAGCTTAAAATAGTAGCTACAGGTGAAATGGTTCCCACATTGGTCACAAATAAAACGATTATTAGTGTCAGATTTTTCTCTTTTACGTCGTGTATTTACTTTGGGATCGTCCTCCTTTTCTTTCTCTTGCGAAGATTTAGCACTTACAGTTCTATTTCGTTTTCGGTACTTTTTATTCTGTTTCGGAGAAATGGGTTCTGGAGACTCCGCGATATTACTATCCTTCTCATTGTGTTGTAAAGTGTCAGAGAGATGCTTTTCATCTTCATACTGTATGTTGGATGTTTTGAAATCTGCAGTGATTTCACTCTCTGACCACAGGTCATCTAGACTGCCAATTTCTTTTCCATCTAAATTTTCTTTTTCATTTGGTTTTAATTCCAAAGCGTCTCGTTGGTTCAAATTACAGAAGTCACCTGCTTTCTTATACTCAAGTTCGTCTTGACTTTCAATATTTATTTCATTTTCACCTGCGATTTCTGTTTCGGATTTTACAAAATATTCCTCTTCTTTGATACAAACTTGAAAGAACTCTGTCGTTTCATCGAATTGGTTTGGTTCTTTTAGGTCCTTATATTTGTCAGCAAGTAAGGATTGCACCTTTATGATATTTTCCCGAAATTGATGGGCTTGTCGTAATGATTGATGACATGTTGAACACATTACCTTTGGTAAGCCACTGTTTTTCAACTACACAAACAAGGACAAATAACTATGTTTCCACAGACACTTTTGAATTTATTTGCACCTACCCAAATTCCCGTTATATCCTCTATTTGAGTCAAAAGTTCTCTGTGTCGACGATCAAAGAGTTTTAAAGCGTTGCCATTACTTTGTTCCCTTGCACATGTTCGGCAAATATAACCCATTGTCTAAAAAGTAATAAAGACTTTATTTTTTCCAAATTCAGATTTTTGTGTTTACAAACACAAGCGAGATACATATTTACAAGATGGTTATTGATTATCGGATTACTTCATTCATATCATGGTACAATATATACAAGGTAGATAAATACAACAAACATCGGTTGTTATATATTTATATGTCAAAAATATTTTGCCAAAACAAACAGATTGGCAAGATTTTTTTACACAAATTCTTGTAGAAACTGTTAATAAAAGTATTGTCAAAAAAGCTATTAGAAATTCGGAGATTTTCATTTATAATTTTGTTTTTTAATTTTTTCGTTCAACATTACAACAACATTTTTGACATTTATTTGTCCAACAGCTGGCCCGATGCGGCTACCTTATTAAATATACCTTGTGCAGATACTTCATCAAGAACTGTTATCACCAAGATCTATTAATAAGGTCACCAACATGGCCTATACATAAGGTCACCAAGATAGCAATCGAAATCGGAAAACATCTGTTTTTTTTCTCAAGTTTAATGTCAAAAATTTCGACTTTGTTTACGTTATCATAATGGAAGTCAATTCACAATAATGCATTTTGACAGCAAACTTAAGAGGTATCGATAATCAGCTGGTCTCCCTTGGTGACCTTATTTATAGGCAATGGTTATCAGATTATCTGTCAAAATACATATGGGTAATTTTAAGGCCTATTTATAAGGTCATCCATGGAGACCAGCTGCATATCAGCTGCTTCTCAAGTTTTCCGATTTCGATTACTTCGATTACCTTTGTATGCTCAGTAAGGCAGCCGTATAGGCGAATTTCTACAACAGATAACTGTTGTAATACAATGATATTTAAAAGTATTTTGAAAAAAAACAAACAAATTCATAAGATATTTTTACACATACTCGTTCAGAAAATCTTAATAATTGCATTGCTGAACATGCTCTTAAAAATTGAGAGATTTTATACATAATTCTGTTTTAAATAACAAAAAAATTTTTTTTAAAGCTGGTATAATGCGGCAAACTTATTAAAATAAATTGAATTTAGTATTGAGTGATATCAAATTTGAAATTGGTATGTGTAGAAACCACAGGTTTTTATAAAGACCATTTGGTCTGTCTAGAGACCACAGGTCTTTACCAATTTGTCCGTATAGAGGCCACAGATCTTTATGAGGACCAATTTGTCCGTAGAGAGGCCACAGATCTTTATAGAGATCAATTGGTTCATGTAAAAACTACAGGCCTTTATATGTGGGGACCATTATAAAACAAATAACGTTTTTTGCAGCTTTTGAATATGTTATTAAGTAACAAATCACATTTGTATATGAGCGATGGCTCCGATACCGCATGATTCGGTATTAGGTCCGCTTCTTTTCATCTTATTTCTTAACGATATTTTTCCGGAACTGCAGTTTTTGTGTGAACCGTATGCATTTGCTGATCCAGCCCAGTTGCTTTTAAAATGGGAATCTTGTTTTGGAACAGTGGTTCAATCTAAGGTTGGCTTTTGGACACATGGATGTCAATTCTCTCAGCATTACCCATCCCAGACGTTTGTTTGTTAAAGACCAATGCCTATATAAGGTCGGACAAAAAGCACAGGTAAGTATAAAGTTTGCTGTCGAATCATATTTACAAAATTATGTTAGACGTCAAAACGAAAATATTAATATTTTTTTAACATTCAATTTAATTTTAATTTAGAGTTTAAATAAGATTTCAAGTAAATTATCCTACAAATTATAGATTGTGTTGCGTTTTTTATTTAAAGGCGAAACAATTAGTTTTCTCCTCCACAAAAAAATGACGTTAAAGTTAAGTTTTCTCTATGAATTCGCTTACTGGCCGACCTTATATAGGCCTTGATTAACGACTTTTTTCCATTATAATAATACGAGTATTGTTTCCTAGGTTCTTTGATAAGAAACGTCATGTGTCATGTTTTTAGTTAATGAGTCGGTTTCTTATTCTTCTACTACATACTTTGAATTAAATTGTCTAAACATTTTTAAATAACAACTTTCTGCAACAGTCTATTTGTTATAGATTCTTTATGCATCTACATAATTAGAGGTACTATGTCAACAATACTATTAAAGCAAAAATTACCGCGTTTTCTTTTTCAATCTTTTTAAAATGAATTAAAAAATACTATGGATACATTGGAATTTATAATAATCTCTTCAGATGCATAAATAACGTTTTTCCCTAGACTTTCTTTTAAAAATATCGTCTTTATAATTTCCTTTATTCGATGAGATTTGCTCGGAGGCATACACAAATTATGATTTGTAACTGGGAGATTCTTTATTAATTATATTTATTGTTTTATAGCAATTTCGCCACAGTTCACTATTTTGATCGAATGTGATGAAATTGTTGGTAGTTCATAACTTAATTTGTCTAAACATAGCATTTTTATGCGATATAACCAGTTTGAATACGTCCAAAGCTGTTTTTTGTGTTATATATTCAACTCCTCTCCTTGCTGGAATTCTTGTTCGTTTTTTATTTTCAACACCTACTTCAGCAACGAGCAGACTGTCGATAGTTTTTAACGGACCTTTTGACGAAAGGTATTCTATATGGAATGCGGTCATTTCCATTGAATAACATCGATCGAAACAACTCGATATCGACTGTCATAATTTGCAAGGCGAACAAACAAAACGAAAAATTTCTCACAAAGGCTGATTATGTAAGAGCCATAAATAAAGATAGTTTTAATGAATAATTTTAAATATAACTTTATTTGTTAATAAATAAAACTAGAAATTCTTACAGATGTATTTTTATAGCCAAGGGGAATATTTGATATCATCTGTAACCACTCTATAATATAAGATTAAAATACGAGTGCACAAGTAAATTAGAACGCTACAACTCCATTTGTTTATTTATTGATTGCGGTGTTATAAATACTGTTTTACAGTAATAAAATATATTGATTTAATAAAAATACAAATGTAAGCTTTAGCATGACCTACTGATTTAGTGTCTACGCGAAGAGGAATAATAAGATTTAGAACGAGATCGTGAAGAGTCTCGGTCACTTCGAGAAGAATTGTGACTGCGGGAGTGGGAAGAAGAGTAATTTCGGGAGCTTGTCTTGCGTCTGTTGCTGTATTCGTCTTCATCATTGGAGTCGGACTCGTGACGACGCCGACTAGAAGATTTGCGATTTTTTTCATATAATGAATAATATGACTTCTCCCTATGGTTATGGCGATATCTCCGTTTTTTAGAAGTTGAATACCTTGAATGCGAATGTCGGCTGTTTTTCGAATCATCAGAAGAAGTCGTCGTTGATGCTTCTGAACTTGAAGAGGACGATGTAGAAGAACGTGACGATGATCGAGACCGGGACCGAGAAACTGAACGAGAACATTTTTTATCGGAATATTTATACTTTCGTTTTGCATATTTCTCGCTCTGGTCGCTTTCTTGGTCTTGACTGGCTGCCCTACTTTGCCTACAACTACCTTCCAATACCGTTGTATTTACATTGTTCGCAACACTACTTAGGCAAGTCTGTTTTGACACTGATGTATTAATGTTGTACAGAGCTAAGTTCTGGTTGACAGTAGCATAGGAGGTTGCACTGTTGCATATACTCGGTTTTGATTGTGCCTCTGAGACACATGTGACCGTGGCCGACATCGTTAAATATTTGTTATCTCTGTTGTCGCTAAATCGTGATGTACGTTCTTTTAGTGCTCCTCTATCCCTGTGTCGTTTACCTAGGAATAAAAGTTTTAAGTAGGTATTAACATTTTCATGGACTACACAATTGCTATTAGTATTGTGATTATTTTTATATCCATTCATATCATATACTTTTCGAAAACATTTGCGGATTTGCAACGAATCGAGTGTTTCAAAGTATAAGTGTGAACATTATGTGTTTCATAAAATAGAAATATATGTACTCATATTAGTAACAGACGCACCGTTTATGTTTTGTAACTTTGTTTCTGTTGCCTCACCAGATTCATCAATAATATTACCAATACTTTTACTGCTACTACCGGCTACAGATTCGCATGTTACCATTTCATTTTTTTCCAAAACGACATTTTTGTCAATTTTCTTAGGAATCTCTTCGGCTTCAATAGTACGAGTTGTATATTGTTTTAGTTTTTCAGCCTCTCTAGCAGCGGCAGCAGATACACGATCCTCTATTTCGTTTGCCACTTTTTGAAAAGCCCGTTTCTTTTGACGAAGTGATGCCTAAATAATGAAGCAAAGTTTAAGAATGTATTATAAATATTTTTCAAGTAAAGTATTACCTTGATGTCTTCTTCTGAATCATTGTCATCCGAAGTAAGGGTTCTCTTGGAGTCGGACGCGTTGTCATCATCGTCACTACTATCTTCACTCGAGCTATGACCGTACACTGCTAATCCTATAAGTTGTTTTTTTATTTTGAAGTAATTAGCTTTTACTCAAGTAGTGTAGATGTTTTGGCATATATACATCTATAGGCCACTTATTAACATAACTTGTATTTAAAAGTCTGACCAATAGGATTTGGAAATGATAATTAGGTAATCATAAATTAGTCTAATTTTTTGGACTAGAATTAATGATGAATATTAATAGAATTGCATACTTGAATTATGTTGGGTGTGAAAGTATAAATTATATACTATTAGGTCTTTATATAAAATATTGTTGTTTGAGAGCAAACAGTATATAACTAGCCTAACGTTGTAATTTGCACTTACAACATATACGGAAAAATTTTCGTATCTTTAAACTCCCACACTCATTTTTCTGAAATATATTCTAAGGAACTAATTACACTAATTACTTAATTATATCATTTGAAGTGTTTATTTTAGATACAATTCAGTGATTCGACTTACCTAATTTGCCAGTTATAGTAGATAAAGCGCTATTGTGGACCACTAGTGCCGACGATGCTTTTGGATATGTGTAAAATGTATATATAATTTTAAACAATATATTTTAACACATTTAGAAACAAGATATTTGACATGCTACAACGACTTATTGCGATATAACTTACACACTTTGTAAAACATTTTCTATGCTGTGGGACAAAATTATATGTGATCATAAATTGAAATAATATAAAATACCTTTCAACTTGGAGCTTTTCAAGGTTTCGTTCGCTAACTTTGAAATTTCTTCGTTTGTAACTTCTAACAATAGCTCAGTAAGTGTGTGACGTACGAGGACCATCTATTAAAGAGCAGTTTCAGAAGTATTGATGTGATTATATAAAATTAACGTTCATAAATGGACAACAACTAGAAACGACTCCGAAGTCCATAACTTACCATTCTTTCTAATTTTTGTTCGTAACTTTCTGCACTTACTTCTATTACGTCCGCGCTTTCCTTTGAACTTTCTTTGTGAGGCCCTTTTTCTAGAATATTTCCATCTAAAGCTCTATCGTCTTGCCCATCATATTCACCTTCCTGTGTACATATATATTAAGATAATTACTGGCTAATTACTTATTACAGGCTACAACACACCGATTGTTTTCTCACTACAAAATCTGTCTCTAATTCCCTTAACGTTGCCGGTTTTGCCAAAGCAACCGCTCCACTAAGAACTTGTTCAGTTTCTGTCGTTTGATGTTTCCCCTGTTGTTTCTGTTTTTCTCTTTCCATTTTCTCCAGACCTTCCCTAAGATATTTATGGAAATCAGTTAATTATATGATACACTTACATTTTATAAAAAACGTCGAACTAGAACCTTATCCACGCTGGTAGTCCTTTTCTTTTCGCCGCTTCCATTACATTGGATGTGCTGGCCGAATCACTTGGTACATCTGGTATTGCCCGCACTTCATTCGTATGAGGAACATTAATTTTCAACAACGAAGGTACCTGCACCGATGGGTTAATTGGTCGTCTAGAGGTTGCATTTCTAGGAGTAAGTGGATTATTCCACTTGCCCCACTGGTTTTGAGATATGACTCCATAGTCAATTCCAACTAAAAAATATTAAATTTTTGAGTGCTTGCAGCATCTTGATCAACTATAAGTCCCCTCTAGCAGGAGAAGAATGTACACCCATGGACATTTACCTGATTCTGTTGCATTCGTTTTATCCGCGTACCATTGTGAGGAAGAAGGATCAGCTATTGTCCCTTGTTGCATAATTGTATCGCCAACAGTCCTGCATTGTGGATCCTTTTCTAAATGTTCCTCGTCGTCCATATCCATATCAGCCTCCCCCTTCTCTTCCTCATATCGTGCTGTAGCTATGGAAAAGTCATTTGCTTCAACGCCTGCCGATGGTGCACTATCTCGCATTTTTATCCATTGCTGTGCCAAGCTAGCCCAGTCGATATTCTGGCCAGAAGCCATGGCGTTCGTTACGGCAGTCTGGTTTATGAATTGATAGGGACCGTTCATTATGCCCCGATTACTTCTTTTACGGAACGGATATTAGCTTAGAATTCCCTATTAAAAATCTCAATCTCTCTCGCATGTACATTGAAAACATGACGTTTGTCATTTGTTTACAAGCCATCGAGACGTTGCCACATCGTTGTACGTCATAGGTGACATTTGTTGCAATAATAGGTATGTTCGTTTACATTCCCAAGATAGAAAATTGTAAAAAGTAAACGAACAGCATCCAGTAAAAAGATTGTATCGACACGGGTGAGTAAACAACAACAAAATTTGGAAAAAACAAAGAGCTTAATTTTTTTGCACACTTTTTTGTTTTTATTTGCATTGCCTATTTAATAAATACTTGCGTTTTCTTCCTCCATTTTAATATTTTAGTGTACAAAGTCAAAATAAACTTTACAAAGTAATCAATTTTCTTGGGAGAGTAAATTGTCCTTGTAAGGACAATTTACTCTCATGGTGTCTTGAGAGTTATTTTCCCTTTGTCCGCTTTTCCACAGGAAGATTTTTATTTGGCAATTTTTTTGTTTTCTCTTTTGAAATTTTCGCTTGCTTTTCCATTAACAAATTTTTCTTTGCCAAATTTGCGAATCAAAATACAAAAGAAAGAAAAACGTCAAAAGTGTTTGCATTTTAAAAAATTTTTAAATATTTTATTTTTTTTTATATATTTTATTATATAAATTGCAAAAATTAAAAATTAAATTTCACTTGCACAAATTAAAGCAACAGGTTTGTAAACAAAAGCCGGCTGTGTGTCAGTAAAGCGAATAGGTTCAAAAGGAAATGTCAACAAAATTGTTTTCAACGAACAGAGCAAAGCATAATTTGCGTGTACGGCAAACTCAGTATTTCCCAAATAAAAATTTGCCTGTGGAAAAGCAGACTTTCATTGGTAAATTGAGAGTAATTAGAGTTGCGCTATTTTTAATTTTGTAACCAGCGTTCTTTTTGTTCACAAAAGGTACGAATTTACATGAACGTACCAAAACAAGAAGTAAATATTTTTATTCGTGAATACATTTACGCTTAAATTAAAATATATATACAGTCGAATTCGGTTAAGTGAAAACGCCTAATTTCAGAAAAAAAGTTCTCTTAAGCAGAATTTCCAATTAAAAGAACTTCGGATAAGCGAAACTCGTTGCGCTTAAACGAAGTTTTCAATCAATATCTGAAAAATCGTGAAATTTATAAATCATATTGTAAAATGAATTGAGTAAGAACTTGTTTTTTCGTATGCATTTGAATGGATGGTTGAAAAATGTGAAACATAATTTTAGAATTGCAAATAAAAATTTTAATAAACTTCGGCGCCCTTACAAAAATTATATCTTTTCTCTTAAGGGAAACCCCCCCCCCCCCCCATATTCTCGATTTTTTATATTTAAGATTTTAAATGGGATGGTAAATGAATACCAATGCTTGTGATTTGTAACTTTGCACATATATATTTGAAGATTTAAAAAGGAAGAAAAATAATTTACAAAAAATTTTTGTTGTTGTTTTTTGTGATCAAAGAAAAGTCCTTATTTTTGATGGCGGGCATGATAACTCCTCACTGGAACATCGGAATCCGAAAATTCCAACGGTGTTAGAAAGAGTACATGTCTGGCTCTCGTGTGAACTAGGATTATTATTAGTTTTTGAGTTATCGTGCTCGCCATGTATTATATATATATATATATATAATACATCATAATGAATGAATACTTTAACATCACCTACTGCTGTCAATATTAATAAGATATTTAACTATGTACGTCATCTTAAAATTACTATTTAATAAAAATTATTAAGAATTATCAACCAATTTAGCTGATGGCCATTGTTGCCAATGCTAGATACTTTTATTATTAGCATTGCATTTACTACAATGTTAATACTATAATAAATAAAAACTGCCCGATATTTCTCGATAATTATGATTTATTATGTAAAATGTGAGGTACTTTTTCGTACTTTTTGTTCCTACCGTTGGCAATGTTTTTCAACCGTACTCTCAATTTACCAATCTGAGATAGAGAAAGAGAGATAGAAAAATAGCCCCATGACACATGATACATAGTGTAAAGCACTAATGCACAAAATAGTACACATGATACATGGTGTAAAGTATGCCCATAAATTTGCAAATACTCAGTAACACAACTGTCAAATTTGCTCTCATTTTACTGGAATAACATTGAGTAAACAAATTATTGAGTAAACGAACGAACTAAACGTACAGACATTAATGTGCATATACGCATTTTATCATTATTTTGATAATGTCAGATATGCATAGAAATTTTGTTGTTATAAATTATAGGAATATTTAGGGGAGAGGGGGCATTTGAGAACATTTTTTGCTTTCGAACCTCATACAATTTTTTCTTGTTTTTTATATAAATTTCAATTACAGATGTAACCTTTATAGTACGTTTTGATTGTACCGGATGTATTTAATCCAGTAGATCTAAATTGTCAACTCCATTACATACATGTCACATAAATCCTCATAGAGGAGTTTAAACCGACAAAATGTTGTAATGTAAATTCCGTTTTATACTGAATATACAAATGACATGCTAGAAGTTCGATATAAATATTTTGTTACTGTTTTAATGGACAAAGTCATTCCCCCAGGGGGTAGCTTTGAACAAGGAATGTCGTTTTTGTACGGCATGGTTTTTTTAAATTTTTTAGTATGTATAGTACGCATAGTTTTCGTTCAATTCAAGAAATGTTTACATTGTAAAATAGATATCAATTTAAAATTTAGCCTTTACAACATAAATTGCAATTTATGAATCTATCGCTCCCAGGTCTTCCCTCCAATTAAGCCATTGCCATATGTAGAGGTACCTCATACAAAAACATATCGAACTTGACACGAGTAATACGATACAATGAAATCAGCTGAGTTCACTTGTATAATTGTACAATGTATAACGTTATAAGCCATTAGACTACAGTTTTTATTATTTTCGTCAAATAATTCTACCTTTATTATTGTGTCGTGGAAAATGATGTGGTTGTAACAAAATCACAATTTTCTAGGTTTTTGGGAATTTATATGAGTTGTGAAATCTTTAAGCGATTCCTTTTCATCAATGTCAGATTTCCAACTGAAGAGAGGAAACAAATTGGTTTAACAGCATAGCATGGTAGAATAATATAAAGGGCTAAGCAGAATGTTCGCTTTAAGCCATCCGTGGCGTTATATGTTATTGAAAATATAACAACCACAAGGAAACGATAACATGTACGCTGGAAGTTGATCTGCGTTGCGCTTCGGGGCTAAATATATTTTAACTTTTTGTGTGCGATATAAAAAAACGCTCAACGCGAACATTCTGCTTAGCCCTTATGGTGTTTTTACACGATATGTATTTTACATATGTGCTGTCACTTATTTCATCCATATGTAATTCCTTATGTGTGTCAAAATTAGCAGTGTACACAAAACATTTATTTTTGTGTTCAAATCGGCATATGTATTTTACATATGACATAACCTATAAACAAAAAAACACTTTTATTTTTTCTTAAATCAACATCATTTTTTATTAAACACCTACAAACGAAATAATAACTTGTAATTGTTGCCTTTTCATCCTTTTCTTTGAATTGCAATTGAAATATTTTCTTCCAACAATGTGTTTCATTCAAACAGCTGATTTCCTTATGTTTCACATACGAAAATAGAGCGCGTCCTATTCGGAAAAAAATACATATGTAATTGCATATCGTTTTGACACATTGAAATTTCCGTATGTTTCACATGACGAGTTCGATTTCCGTATGTAAAAAAGTGACAGCACATATGTAAAATACATATCGTGTAGAAACACCATTAACAAGAACATAAATTTTGCAAATATTTTCTGTTAGAATAAAACGGCATATACATTAGGACTTTTTACCGGGTTAACATACTTTATGAGGATTTATTTAAAATATATGCAAAGGAATTGACAATGAAACCAACTGGGTTAACGAAATCCGGTTAAATGCAAACGTACTATAAAATGAAACATAAATGCGCTTATGTTCTTAGTTTGCTTAGAATATTCAACTTTTGGGATTAGTATTGTTATGATCTAAATACCGATCAGCTGATGTTTGTTAGTATACATACAAAATAATAAATTTACTGTGTAATTTTTTGTTTCCTATTTTAACATGAAACAAAAACCCGCTTTGCATCTCCGTAGTATCATGATTTCGATCATGATTTAAAATAATCCCTGCCTCACAATCATTTAATTTTGTATGGTAAATCTAGCTTGATTATTCATGATAAAATGTTATATGTAAATCCGCTTTTATTGTCATGCTATTAGTTTAGGAAAAACTCTGCTGTACCACATTACCCAAACTTATTCTATGGTGTTTTCGTGCGTTGTTTACAATAAATGTATGCACTCTGTGTTAGTTTGGATAAGATCAAATGGTCTTACTATTAATCGGAGTAAACCAAAGCTTTGCTTTTTAATAGCCCGGGCAATATAGCTATCATTTCTGTTTGTGTGAAGGCGATAGTGAAATGAGGTGTTTAGGAGTAGTTTTTGACAGTAGCTTAGACTAAAAGTCGCATGTTGATAAGCTGCTGTAGAATAACAGACTTAAATTTTGCTGTAAACTATTGTATGGTAATTTCTGGCACTTTTTCTGCCAAATTTCCGTCGTATAGTAAAATCTCTTGTTAGTTATGTGTATTACTTGTGTTGAACACGTTTCGAATTTTGTTAAACAACCGGGATCGTCTCGGAATCAATGGAAAATTCATTTATTTAATTTTGATATGTATTGCTATTTACTGGTAATACATAAAGATATGCATATGTTTAATGCCTGGGAAGCCATAACAGTTATTATAGATGTGATATTTTTCTACACTTCTTTTCTAATTATTGTTTCTCTTTGAAAATTGTTAAATGTTGAAAGTTTCGAATATAATTTTACTTTTTTATTTAATTTCATTTATTTCGCTTTTTTGCAGCAAAGCCAAGAATGTCATTGATAGTTACACAATACAATAATTATTAAAATTCCTCTTATGCCTAGCTTAAACTTAAATAATAATAAAAACATAAAAAATAATTTAAAGCAATTGGAAATATACATGATTCATTACTCTTCTTTTGAGAATGAATTGTGGAATAGGCAGTTATTGTTCACATCTCTGAATTTTAATGGCTTTTGAATTTTAAAATAAACCAATGACACACATAAAGCGTTATCATTCTTGTGCTTTTAGGAAAGCTAATTAATTAGTTGGTACAAATACAGTGCTGTAGTTAAAAATTCTCGATTTACATTGAATTTCGAGCAATTCTAGGTATTGTGTCACTGTAATTATGTATGGTAAATTCAGATCAATTTAGCAATTATACCGCCGCAATTTTCTGTAGATCTTTTTTTGCAGCAAAGCCAAGAATGTCATTGATAGTTACACAATACAATAATTATTAAAATTCCTCTTATGCCTAGCTTAAACTTAAATAATAATAAAAACATAAAAAAATAATTTAAAGCAATTGGAAATATACATGATTCATTACTCTTCTTTTGAGAGTAAAAGAGATAGTCATAGATTTGGTTTTTTGCTTATTCATAACATAACACCCTCATATAACATTTTTATATAATTTTTTACATAATTTAATTATGTATCACAGTGTATTTTACTTAAAATAATGAAATATATTATTTTACAGTAGTTCTCCAATAATCTTTTATCATGTCCGAAGCTTTCTCGGCAATCATGATGACAATTGCATTGGTGTGGCCGGCTGGAATTGTCGGCATTATCGACGCATCTACCACTCGCAAATTATCGATACCATGGACTCTTAACTCTGGATCTACTACGGCATCTGGATCGTTATGTGGTCCCATTTTACATGTACCCGACTGGTGTTGCAGACTGGATCCGTAAAGTCGCAAACAACATTTCCAATAATCTCTACTTGCAAAAGGGTAATTTTCGCAACCCGGAAATTTCTTTGTATTGATCTGTGTACCGATGTGTTTCATAGATTTTGTCTGACCTATTTGTAATATCTAAAATTGAGAAATGCCATTAAGAACTTCATTGTTGTAAACATACATTCTACTTCTATAAAATTTAAATGCACATTGATGGTAAATACTAGGGTCTTTCCAATAATAGAATAATTAATAAAAATTTTTAATTGCATCGGAATAAAAAAGTTGTTTACGTTGGTATTCTTCATTACAAAGTTTTCAATAATAGGATGTTTATCTACTCACTATTTCTATTCCTTCAATCATTGCCGTTATGTCATCGGGGTCCTGCATAAAATTGGGTTCCATAATTGGCCATTGAAACGGATTAGTGCTTCGTAATGAAATACGCCCTCTGCTCTTAGGTCTTAATAGAACGGGAACCATGCCGAAGGTTTCCTAGAGAAAGAATTATTGCATGTCAATGGATAAATACACTTTCATCTGTCTTTTTACCTTTTGTCGAAAATCTTCAAAGACGCTGCGATAAAATGTATCCGTAATTCCAATTAAATTTCTCATCGTTCCCATGTAGTCACCTACCAGTGAACCGGCACCAAGCACGATTTCCATATCTGAATAATCTGAATCGAAATTAGAACTAGGCGTTCTTACAAATGCCAGAGCTTCGGCTCCCCCAGGAATCGTGTACGGGCCTTGACCATGTAATATGTACTTTAAGATGTCGGCGGAATTTATAACTTTTTGATCATTAATTGTGGTTTCGTTTATGGAAAAGACTATGCCATTCAAAGTGACATGGTCCTGCAGATTGAAACCAACTTGTAAGTCCTTTATAACTGTTATGTTCAGTCTTTGTAGATTTTCCTTAGGGCCTATGCCTGACAACATTAGCAACTGGGGTGATGCAATTGCACCGGCTGACAATATTACTTCTTTTTTAGCACGAACAATGTGACGCTTACGATTTTTCATGAATACTACGCCAATCGCCTTTGGTCTGGAGCGGATGTTTTTAGATTTGTTCACTAAAATTTTGGTCACCCAGGACTTCATAGATATTGATAAATTCTTTCGATGTGATACAGGCTTTATGAATGCTTTGCTTGTGCTACACCGCCGGCCGTTTTGAATATTTGCCTGCGCTCTCCCAAACCCCATTAGACTTTCTCCATTGGGATCGGTAATATTATAACCCACTTCATTGCTGGACCTAAGAAAAGCCTTCAGCAGTGTCGATTTAGCAATATTCGCATATGCCACGTTTAATGGTCCATTGGTGCCATGGAATTTAGAATCTCTTAAATGATCTATATCAATATGCTCCGACTTCTTGAAATATGGTAATACATCGTCATAACTCCATCCGCTATTGCCCAAAGATGACCAATGATCGTAATCCTTGCGATGTCCCCGTGAGTACAACATAAAATTAATGAGACTGGTTCCACCCACACCCTTACCTTTTGGCCAATTGCAAACTCCGCCTTCTAGACCTCGACATGCGTTTGGTGTCGGATCGCTTTTGTAGCCCCAATTGTACCGCGTCATTTGAGTCAATGCAGCTGTAAGTGGAACATCGCTGAGGAAAGTTTCCTGATCGCCAGCTTCCAAAAGCAGAACTGTGGCGTTGTGTAGCTCTGAAAGTCGATTAGCCACAACACATCCTCCTGATCCAGCGCCAACAATAATAAAATCATATTCGTCTAAGAATTCGGGCGTATCTGGTAATTTTGTATTCAATAAAGTCGTTTCAAAATCTCGCGCCAAATCCACAATATTCTGACAACTAGAACTCGACAAAAGCGCTCCTACTATAATAATCAGTTGTGTAGAAATCTGAAAATAGAAAAAAGTTGCTTACTGTATGATGCCTTTCTATTATCTAGCAGAAAAGTTTGCAAACCTATTAGCAAGACTGTTCTAAAATGCACAACACGTATCAGTCATTCAAATGTGCTCTATGCACATACATAGGTATACCTATTTTGCTTTATTTGTGGTTATATTTTTATTACGACATTAGGAGTAGTCGTTTACTCAATAATATGTACAAATGTCATCTGTATGTTGTTCGGTTAAAGAGATTATTTTTTTAAACTTCTTACAAAGAAAATTTATCCAGAAACGATTTCACAGCAAGATTTTCAGCTAATATTTAATCAATTGTTACGATTTGTAAACAATCAAAACTATTTGTTCTCTGAAATATTATTTATATGTATGAAATAATATTATTTATATGTATGGAAACATATGCACCTATTTTTAGTCGAACTGTGAACTGGTTTTTATTTAGTAATCTTGTATTTTTATAAAATGAATTCTTTTGTTTGATACAATGTTTTTCATTGAAACATGATTCTTTTATTTTTCATTTAAACATTTTACATTAAGATAAAATATTCATATAAGAAAGATTTCACGTATGCGTATGTACGCTTTTAAGAAACAACTTTCTTATGTCCGATAATTCCATATACGAAAAAAACATATAAGAAAGAAATCTCCGGTTTTTTTAGAGTTTCTTAATCCGATATATATTGTACATTCCATCATGTTTAAGGGTACAAAGCCATAAACCAAATTAATACTACTTAGCAATATTAAAAAAATTGAAACAAAAAACTTTTAAATATCTCAATATAAGAAAAAAAGTGGATTCAAATCACTTTCAAAATAAACGACTCATTTATGTTCTTTCATTCCCTGTTTTTCTAACAGTATTAATTTCTACGGCGTATTTAGAGATAAAAGCGAATTTTTTACACGAAAAAAATAATATAAACAAGTCATATAACTTTTGGACTGCGAATGTACCTAGATGTCCCCAATAATAGTTTGTATTACCAGAAATCCACATTCATATTCAAAATTAAGGTTCTAAACAAATAAATGTTAGAAAAAACCCAAAAGAGGAAATATTGGTTCATCTATAATATCAAATGGATTTCTTGAGTAGTACAAACTATGTTTTATAATAAAAAATTTATCAGTCACGACACATAGAATATTTAGAATTTATTTTTTCTGTAATATTTTGTATTGTTTATTTATTAAAGTGCCATCAAATAATAAAATGAACTCAAATCAATATACATACTTTAATTATATAAACAATTCTCAACTTTTGTTGAATGAAGAGAAATATATGAAGGGTAAAATTTACCCCACCGCCAAAGTTAAAGGTTGAAGAAGATGAAAACCATCTTTGTTGGCGAAATGTTTTACAAAAAATCTCATTCGATTTTGCTGGAGAAATGTAATCTAAAAATTACATACAATATCTACAAAGAAAAAAATTACGCCATATCTCCGAATAGAATAGTGTATGAAATGAAAAAACCTTCTTGACTAGTTACTCTCAACAAACTTCTACACATCAAATATTCACAAATACGCCACAATGTAAATGCTTTCCCCTACTCAACAATTTCTACATACAATTTTGAAAGTGTTAATTTTATTTGTTTGAATCTCCCACAACAATGTAAATTGACCTTGAAATCGGCCGCTAAACCACTTAAATCAAGTTTTGTTGCTACAAAAATAAACAGGTTCGCACAAGTAAATACACTTTTATTTGTATCCTTAATAGAAGAATTAATTAATGACAGCATGGTAAAATAATATGTATAAGGTAACAGCAAGTGTTACATCTACTTTTTTTAGTAGGTTAGCTTATTTATAAATTTCCTACAACAGTTAATGGGATATGAATAGCTTAATTTCGTCATTTGTATATACTTGGTGCTAGTTGTTTTCCACGTTTTTTAATTTAATGTCTGCTATAATGCCAATGCTGCTATATACCCTCACATTCTATACCTAAATTTTTATGGTGGTGATGAAGACTGCTAAAAATGTGTCAAATTCCATCATTAATTTCAAGTTCATGCTACGACAATGTAAAACCAGAGTAAACAACATATATTAGTTAATCGTGATATACCAAAAATTAGTCATTGAATTGTTTTGTGTTGCTTGAGGCTGTGTCTAGTGTGAAGCGTTACAAATTTGATTCCAATACAAATTTCTGCATTCAAAGCCAACAGAGAAATACTTTAACCAAAATAAGCCAACATGCAATATTTTCCTCCGTCGTATAAATGAAGTCGAGTGGATTAATTTCAAGTCCTACGAATGAAGGCCGAAGGATTCAGGTGTGAAAGGAAAGTATTATATTAAAACTCGATCTCTCTCTATCCATTGTAAATAATAGTAGTTTGTAACAATTCAAAAAAAAACAAGTCGGGTACCACAGTCGGTGAAGCAATAATCGTAGTGTTTTACTTATCGGAATTTTAATTTTTTCTCGAACACTGACTTTGAAGCATATGCCAACGTGCAATGAATTACTTACGACATTATTTCTATATTGTATTAATTATACAGGGTTATAATTACGACGATTCTTAAAGAAGGTCCAATAAATTAATTCCTTACACCGTTCATACCTTATCACTGTAAACCATTTTTCGAGTTACTTGTTCTGATATTGGTCGATTGTTAATTTTTTTAAAGTAAAACTACGTACAGAAATGCGGAACGCATGCGTGCGTTTACTAAGACACCCGTTCAACTATTAAGCAATGATGAGAATTTTACTCCATGAAGAAGGCGATTGACATCACCATGATGCTTGGCACGACAAGGTTTCAGCTATCGCATCGTACATACATACGCGCAGCCCTTACACTTCCTATGTATTTGTGTTGTTCGATCTATTGGGGTTCGACAACGTTCGCTAAAATATGGGCTAAATTCCATCAAAAATTTCAAGTTCATGCTACAACAATAGTTAAGCCAGAGTAAACAACATAATAATTAACTGGACTATGGGAGATTATAATGATATTCATCTTTTTTATTTTGTGCAAATGTATAATAATGTTTATGGCGAAGAAAACGTTAACGATTAGCATATCGGTGTGTTGGAAAGTTGAGTGAGTGGTTTTTATACAGGGTCCTACATTATTTTAAACAATATTAAATAGGTTTGGTAGTTTTTAAAATATATATTCCACTCTTGGTGAAGTAATTTTTATTTATTTTCTGAGTAGTGTACCATTTCCATTAGTCGATTTTTAAAATATTTTCATTGAACCTAATAAAATTAACATGCCATACAGTCGAATTCTGTTAAGCGAAAACGAGTACTTAATGGGGAATTTTGAATTATTAGGATAAGTGAAACTCAATAAAACGGTGTGTGCTTATCCGAATTCGATTGAATGTTGTTATTAAAGCACAAACAAATGTAATTTGCCAGACATCCGACCGCCTCAAATATTTTTCTTGAACATATTTTTATCTAAGTCATTTCATATAATTAACATGAACATGTGAATTTTATTGCCTCGGTTGTAGCTTCCGGATCAATTGATATGAAACGGTACCAACATAAGATACTCATACACGAATGACTGTTTGCGTATGTATAATGTATATTTTTGTTGATTCATTATTGCTAATGAGATGTATAACGACCCCACTGTTCGTCAGGGTCAACGATTAATGCAACATGATATGATCTACGTGTTCTAGTACAACTTTCCGTTTCAACTGTGACTGTAAACATATTGATCCACATTAAATTTCTATGAACTAACTGCATATATATCACAAGTAAAATTACAGTGCGGTGGTTGAGATTGCCAGAATTACGTAATACACAGCTGGAAAACGAATGATTAATAACCATCATAATTCGTAATGATTGTCTACAAATCATTGTCGAATCATATACCTATTCATTTCATTTTGGGTCAATGTGCTATATTTCAAATCATTATCTCATTTATGTCTACAGTGGAACACATTTTTAATCAGTATAACATTCAGTAATCCGCACATCATCTCTCTGTTTTAGATTTGCCGCTATTTTACTACTTTGGAGAGTATTTTTTACTACAATGTGAATATTGTAATTGAAGCTAGTGAAGATATGTGGCGATATTCGAAACTGTAAAGTTCCCTACCTCACTTCTGCTTTTTTAGCGCTTTGTCACGATTTTTTTATTTTTTTTTTAATGGAATAAAAAATACATTTTATATGTACATTTTTATTTATATTTAAAATAATATAATATATTTCCTTCCATATAAAGCTGTATGATACCCTACACCGCTTTGCATATATAGTAGTGTTCAACTGAAGTTGACTATGTGAAAATATGTAGTAATCTCTTTATTTAGTTTATATTATATTATAATAGCTTATATTTTTCGCAAAGTTTAAGAATTCTTGATTGTTATAGTACGTTTACATTTAACCGGATTTCGTTAACCGAGTGGGTTTCAATTGTCAATTCCTTTGCATATATGTCAAATAAATCCTCACAAAGTGTGTTAACCCGGTAAAAAGTTCTAAATATTAAGATTTAATTTTAATAAATATTTAATAAAAAGATTTGTAATATACGGTCACAAACAAGCAAATAGAAATGACTAGAGAAGAAGTCGGGTTGGGGTTAATAATATCAATACGAGAGATGTCTGAAGAATATAGTGTCCCCAGAAGTTCAATATCAAATACAGTATTTTTCGGTTAATTGCACATCAAAATTTGCACAAATTTTTATTCAATTAACCGAGGAACCAATTATCCGAACCCGCTTAATTGAATAGTTTGTTCAATTACAGTAATCACGTATAATTGGAACTACTACAAATTACGCTTTCTCGCAGTTTTTCCTTAGCAATAAACATATATTTTGAATTAGTAGAGATGCCACCTAGTATTTTTCAGAAATTATGTCAAATATGTATGTAAAAAATGCCAGATTATTTTTCAATTATTATTTTGCAATTAACCGCGGAAAGGTAAAAGGAAATTTATTTTTGATGACATGAATTGTGAACCAATTAAGCGGGAAAATCAATTAACAGGGTTTAATTATCCGAGAAAATTTACATGTGTTTTCCTATGAAATATTTTTTGTCCCATCATGTTGTTCAATTAAGCGTGGAAACCAATTAACCGTTGTGTCAATTAACCGAAAAATACTGTATATTGAAGAAGTATAAAGCCACAATCTTAGTATCGTTGACCCATATAGGAGGAAGTCCACCAAACAAAAGCTTATTTGTCTATGCAGATGGTCAATAACAATAATTTATTACATGTTACCAACTAGCAAAAGTCCTACAAAAAACAATAGCTGCCACATGTATACGTACACGTCATATTTAAATCTGATTACGAGAAAACCGTCCTGCAACAAATGTGATTATTTCACCTTGTCACCAACTGAAGCGGTAAAAATTATTAAGTTGGGAAATTATAATTCAACACTGAATAATATCGTTACCATTTGAAAATTTGCTGACATAAGAGGTACTTGTAAATTGTCACCGTTTCTTTTGATGATAAGGTTAAATAAGCACATTTTTGCAGAACGGTTTTCACGTTATCAGGTCTGTTAATTTGAATGACTACATTACTACTATTATATTAATGTATCGATTTGTGTGCATTGAATACCTTTTAATAATTTTACAATCAATTTTTTGTTGTTCTTTTAAATTTAAGTTTTTACATAAAATGTTTCATTTATCTTTCCAATTCGATTTATATGAATTTTCAAGAACGTACCTGTCGTGTAATTATTTTTATTTATTTGTTTTAAGGCCCGTATATAAGCCCGAAATATCAACAGTTACTCTCACGTACAGGATTTTATACGCTTTTATAGTAATCCTTTTAAAAGACTAGAGAAGAAAATCGACATCAGCCAGTTAGCTTTTATTTGTACATATTTTTTCTGATAATTTTTCATTGAATAATTTTATAATTCAATTAAGAATTGATCTCTATTAGGTCAGAAATTAGTTGTGTCTGCTTACTTTTCCAAAAAGTACGTTCTATTTGAGAGAGTACATGATATAAGTCCGCTTTTAATTAAAAACTCTGGTTAATTGGAAATTATCCTCTCTAATTGAAAATCCGTTTAAATAATAAAAAATCGGTTAAATGAAAACGAAATTATTTCTTACGTTTCTTTGAAAAACAGTAAGTCTGATTTTTCACAAGCAAATTTTTATTTGGCAAATACTGAGTTTGTTGACGAGAGGGGTTCGAGGAAGAAAAACAAAAATTTGCCTGTTCAGAATTTGCCGTACACGCAAATTCTGCTTTGCTCTGTTCGTTGTAAACAATTTTGTTGACATTTCCTTTTGAACCTATTCGCTTTACTGACACACAGCCGGCTTTTGTTTACAAACCTGTTGCTTTAATTTGTGCAAGTGAAATTTAATTTTTAATTTTTGCAATTTATATAATAAATATATAAAAAATAAATAAAATATTAAATCTTTAAAATGCAAACACTTTTGACTTTTATTTTCTTTCTTTTGTATTTTGATTCGCAAATTTGGCAAAGAAAAATTTGCTAATGGAAAAGCAAGCGAAAATTTCAAAAGAGAAAACAAAAAATTTGCCAAAGAAAAATCTGCCTGTGGAAAAGCAGACTAACATTTACTCAGTAAGTTCTATGTCAGAGAATAAGCCGTTTTTATTCTTATTTGCAATTTTTTATACAACACAGTTTAAAGTTGAAATGTTTGGTGTTTGAAAAAATTTACTCCATAAAATTCGTTCAGAAAACTCCAGTAAGATTTTTGTTGTTGAACTGTCAAACTTGTCTCTCTCTCGTTACTCTCTTTTACTGGATTTTTGGGTAAACCAGAGTTGAACAGAACTAAATTAAGAGTAAGTGTGTGAGAGCGTAACTGAGAGATCATCAACAAAAATGTCTGACGCAAAGAGATACAAAGAGAAAACGTGTTTGGGAATCACCGCTATCGTACTATTTTGTGCATTAGTGGGGTAAACATACAACATTTAGTACAGTGTTGAACAGAACTAAATTAAGAGTAAGTGCGTGAGAGCGTAACTGAGAGATCATTAACAAAAATCACTGACGCAAAGAGAGACAAAGAGAAAACGTGTTTGGCCATCACCGCTATCGTACTATTTTGTGCATTAGTGATTTAGTAACATTTGCTAGCAATTGTTATCAAATATATGGTCTGTTCCCCTACTGCAAGAATCTACTCGATTTTACTATTTTCTTCGATATCACAAAGGAAAAATTCGTTATCGTAGTAAAAACTAGTAGATTCTTGCAGTACGGGAACAGACCAATAAAATATATTCCATAAAATGTTATGTATGTCGATTAAATTTTGAAAGATGAATACTGTCAAACGCAAATTTATGAAAAAATTGGAAACATATGACTGCATGAAACTACCAACATAAAAATTCTAATACATTTATTAATTGAAACTTTTGTTTTAATTTCTTAGCTATGATTTTAGTGATATTAGTTACTTTACTTTTACCGATGTTTTTTTCCTGAATGAATAAATATTTTTTTCTGTTTGAAAACGTTGCACGTCGAATTCAGGTGGCAACTATGTATTTTGACAAACATCATTGCGCTAAATCATGATGCAATAATAAAGTGATGTATCAAAACAAAAACATTTGTTTTTGTCTCGATTATCTGTCAAATATTTCCATATAATATTTAACATGGTTGGCAACATTGTACATCGAATACAAGTAGAAATTATCCTTTTTGAAGTTAATCGAGACATCAGCTGCGCTACCTATTTATTGTGTCATGCGCTTAATGAAGTACCTATTTATAGCACCATGCATGCCACAATAAATAGGTAGTCCAACTGGTATTCGATGTGCAATGTTGCCAACCATGTGAAACATTATAAGGAAAAATTTGACTGATGGCCGAGACAAAAACAAAATTTTTGTAAAATAAATGATTTTTTGTGATAAAAACACTTTTTTGAAGAGTTGCCACTCGCTAACTTTTTGAAGAGTTGCCACTCGCTAATCCATATGACACACACAGGGGGGCTCATCGTTGAGTGGAACCCTTAAAGTTTCAGCAAATTGTTGGCGTAAGAAACAAAAATAAGACCATATATGAAGGACCATGTGTGCATTTTATTGAATCAATCGGCGGCACTATTCTCGATCCCAGCTTTGGACTACTGTGAGTTTTCAAATAGGTATACGTAGTCGAGAGTAAGAGTCTAAACGCAACCATAGAGTCTAGAGTCAGCGACAGTCGTTTGCCGTGTGTTTCTTATAGGCAACGGGAAATCGCGACGGCTGACGTTCGCGTCTGAGTCTAAACGCAACCATAGAGTCTAGAGTCAGCGACAGTCGTTTGCCGTGTGTTTCTTATAGGCAACGGGAAATCGCGACGTCTGACGTTCGCGTCTAGCGGCATGACGCTAGAATAGATTTTATTCATTTTTGCTCAGCGTCATACTCAAAATTTCTCTCTTGCTCTCAATTGAGTTGCCATATTTTAGGTAAAAATCAACAGTGCTACCAAATTTCAATGAGAATTTATATCAAAACATATGGCAGTACTGTTAAAAAAACAAATATTTTCAAAGATTGTGGATGTTTTTTAATGAATTATTAATAAAATGGAAGAAAAATAATTTTTTCAATAATTTTATCCAAGTTCCTTGACATTATTGTTTATTAAATAATAAATTGATTTTGGTTTGCACAACGTAAAATTTTCTGTCAGAAAATGAAAACAAATAATTGACATTTTGTGCCGCTAACGCTAACTCTTTCGTTTGGTTTTCACGCCGGCGAAAAAGTATGACGCTGACTCGTGACTCTCTGGTTGCGTTTAGACTCTAAAGGACTAAGCAGAATGTTCGCGTTCGAAGCGCAGTGCACAACAACGTCAAGCGTTAAGGGCTAAGCAGAATGCTCGCATTAATGCCATGTACAGACGAGCGTTGTTCGCTCTCTCATTCGTTGTTCGACCCTTAATTATGAAGTAATTACTTAGTTCCCCATACAAAATTGTCTGAGCGAACACCGACTTTTGTACGTTGTTCAATTCGAATCACTCTCTGAATCACCAAGAATTTTGTCCCATCTCTAACAATTGAGAGAATTTATCGAAAATAAATTAATTTTGACAGCATGAAAAAATTTTTAAATTTTTCAAACTTTTTCAGTAAAATTGAAAATGATGAATGAAAAGTAACCAAAATTCTAGTTTTTATATATGCAGAAGAATGTAAATTTTGTTGTCTACATAATGCAATATGCATTTCTTTCCCCTTGGTTCTAATTAGCGTACAAAACGAGAAACAAAAGTGGGGAAACCCAAACAAAAATTCTCCAATTTTTTAGGGGTTGATATTATAGTCAGGAGAAAGAGAATTATTTTTTCTATTTAGATCCATATGTGATTCACGCAAATATGTTACAATTTTGGTGTAAAACAAGAAACAAAAAGTTTTAAATAAAAAAACTCTGATGACATGAATTAAGAATAGTGTTGTATGAACGGGTTAATTCATGTACGTAATTCTGAGAGCGAACTACGTTGTTCGAATGCCAGTCAGAACATGGCATAAGCCATCCCTCGCATTATATGTTATCGATAACCTTGTGGTTGATGCATTTTCAATAAAGCGGTGTACACACTATCCTTTTTGAGTGACAGTTTCGATAACTTATAGGTTGTTACAGTTTTGTTGTGTTTTTCAAACCGACATTCAAATTTATAAATTGTGCTAATAAGACGCCGTAAAAAAGAAATATATTAATAAAAATGGATGATAAAAAAATTGGATGTAAATTTTTAATAATAATAATCAAAAATAGGCTTCGAATTTTATTGGCTTCTTAATGAAATCTCGGTCTCACATTTTTTTGTGAGATTGTTGTTGACCATTATGTGGATTTTTATGAGCTATTTTTTTTTTTTGATAAATCAGCTTAAATACATTCGTTTCTCTCAAAATTGTCATTCGGATCATAAATGTGACCCGTACCTTGTTTACAATTTAACATCAACAGACGACGGACATGCATAAATCTACTCAGAAAGTGATTCTGTGCATGTTTTCAAAAAGAACCATGTATCTACCTCCTTTTTTCATTTTGTTGTTGTATAAATTAGCCTAACGGTCATTGTTGTTATTATTATTATAATTTATTCGAAATAAACAGAAAAACAAGTTAAATAAAATAAAAATAATTATTATAAACAAAACAAAAAATAATAAAATAATATTAAAAAATAAAACATATAAAACGAAACTTAAGCACGTCCTCATTTTTTATAAATAAAGCAATAGGCAGAGAGAATAGGGCAAATGTCGTAGTATTAGCAGCAGAAGTAGAAATTAAATTGAAAGAAGAAGAATAAACAAACAAACGAGACGAGTAAAAAAGTCTTAGGGCAGAGAAATGTGAAAGAATCCTCTTGCCTGTCTACTTTTGTGTTTTGGGATCACCATAAATGCCTGTGAAGAGGGCATTACTGCCCTCCTCATCAACATTGATTTTGGCAACATGTTTGGCGTCACCAAACATCAGGCTTGTTTCCGTGGAGAAGCCACTCAAGTTGGCGGTATGCTCGAACAGATTGTTGATGCCCAATTTGCGTAGAATCGGTGCCAATTCCAAATTCTCCACGTTTATGCCTCATGGGTATGAAAGAATACTGGCAAGGGGTGGCATAGAAAATCTATCTATGCGTACCTCTTCGGCTTTGGTTCTGAAGTCCAACGATTCAAGTTCATCTTGGAAATTCTCCTTCATGTAGGCATCCAAATTGATGGACTTATCGAAGTAGATACGATCGGCAGCGGTGAATTCCAAATGCATTTTCTTAGTATGGCTGTAGCACATTTGTTTCTCCAGGCGATAGCCATTGTTGACATGTTTCTTGTTCTTGGCCCACTGCAGACGTAGTCCCTGAACCAGCTCCTCAGTGTTGATATGCTATCGGTTGGTTTCTCATAGCTCTGGAGAAACTTGCACGACTCAAACCACCAAATCTTCTCCTGGTAAATATTGTCCGCTTCAGAAGTGTCAGACTGCTTTATTTTTTGAGTTCCCTTCTGTAAGACGAACGAATTGTGTTGATTTTCTTTTTCACGTCGTCCACAGTACAATTATTTTATACTTTTTCAATTTATGTAACAGTTATCCATACGATTTCATTTTAATGTCGCGTGACATGTACTCTGGACTGGTTATGTCCCAGAGACACCGTTGCATTTCATAGCAACATAGGAATTCTTTTAAAAATTCGTTTTCGGAGTCCATGTCATTGTAGAAATTTATTGTCTGACTGTCGTTTTTTATGTTCACATTATCGAACCAACAAACATCCAACATCTGAATGTCACGCAACCATAAATTTTTTTGTGGTTGCCTGATGACTGAGAGAAACTACACTGGCAGGCAAACCGATATTTCAGCAAGAGTGTCATTCAAAAATGATAGTGGGTACATCGCTTAACACATAACCCGATTCGATTAGTCGAAATCGATTTACTTATCCCTAATCATAGTTTGCCTAAACCTCATTCGTAAACAACACGGTTTCCATTTCATTTAGTTATCCATCCCACCTCATTCGTAAACTTTCGGTTATACCATTTTTAGTTCATCTTTATCGGCCATTTTGTCTTCTCCTCCCATTCGTTAGCTGGTGGAACGTTTTTATTTTGTTGGCGAAGGCTGGCGTACGATGCGTACGACGTCGCTTGAGTCTTGGCAGAACGACGATTAACAAGCGAATTTTGTGAAGGCTGGAAATAAAGGAAATAAACGAGCGCGCCTGTACTGAAAATTTGAGCATAAGTTTCTTATTACATACAAACATTTGTAGACGGATATATGGACGTGCCGTAAGTAGAATCTGTGGCAAAATGTTTAATATAAACTGAAAAATTAAAAAAATAAGTTTGTGCACTGTTTGTTGATGGCGTCAGTCTTGTGTTTGTGTCGGCATTTTAATAATTATGAAATTGTTTAGGTAAACGAAGCGCGCCTGTACTAAAATTTAAGCATAAGTTTCTTATTACTTTCAAACGTTTGTACACGGATATATCGGATATATGGACGTGCCGTAAGTGTGAATCTGTGGCAAAATCATTTAATATAAACTGCACAATTAAAAAAAAAAAGTTTTTGCGTTGTTTGTTGATGGCGTCGGTGTTGTGTTTGTGTATCCTTCAGTTGTCGGCATTTTAATAATTATTAATCATGAAATTATTTAGGTCGAGAAATAGTGATAGTCTAGAGCTGTCTGAGTACTTCAACAATGACGACAGTGAGGGGTATCGCTTGGCAGAGTTTCTACAGAAGAGGCGAGGCTGTGTACAGCGTCAGAATCTGCTGTTCGTAAACAATGAGCCATTTCGTTTGAGCGTAGATGTACAGACAGAGAAAGCCGCAGATGAAACAATCAGAAAGCAAGTTGAAACTGCAGTTCAGGAGGAAAATGAAGCAAAACACAATCAAATTGAGGATGTCAATGGGCCGAGCGTCAAGGAAGATATCATTGCTAATGCAAACACATCGATTCCAGCACCTAGTCCCAAAAGAGCTAATTCAAGTAGTGTCCCTCAATCGCCAGCAGCAAACAATTTAAACAATTCGCCTTTCTTTAAACAAGCCTCACCATTAAGGTCATCACCAGCACTTCGTCCTAGGGTTTCGTCTGCTATTCGTAAGAGTGGCGGCTACTCGCCGAGTGATCACCTTCGACGGTGCAGTCTCAAGCGATTGTCGAAGTTTGGACGACGAACGTTGCTGCAAGAATTTGAGAACACAGTTTCCGACTCCGCCTTTGTAAGTAAAGGTACTTATTTACATTGTGGACTATGATATTTTAATTAGTTGTACTTTCAGGCACCTGATGTGTGTAGCACTCCCTTATCGCAGGAATCTGTTCAAAGCAAGATAACTTCTAAAAATGATGAAAATGTTGTACCTAATGGAGAAGAGAATAAGAGCATAACTAAACCAAATGGAAGCGACACAGATAAGCTATTCACTACCATGCAGTGTAAAGATACCGAGTTGAAACAAATGTTGGGAAATATTCCCGATACTACACTGAGGAACACGGGGCATGGTGAGAGAAGCGGAAACGACACCTTAGTTGAAAAGTCACCAACTAAACAAAATTCACACGTTGCTTTCAAAAGGGTGTACACTTTAGAAAGGGGTGAAAAACCTGGGCAAGTGGTATTAACGCCAGAGAAGGGTCCATTAGTGAAACATCGTAACCTTAATCTTTCCAACGTTTCAAAACGCAGCAGCATACACAGCATGAGAAAAGATAGTTCAAAATCAGAAATGACTAACCGATGTTTGTTGTCCAAGACATCTGTGATGCCTAACCAATCAATGTTTACAAGCCCAAGAGTCAAACTGCCGGATGTTCGACTCTCTGGCAGCCTAATGGAAATAAGTTCAAATGACAGTCACCATGTGTCACACAATAAAAACGTACATGCTCCAAACTATATATCTGGTAAAGATGACATAAGTGCTATGAATATTACACTACTTACGCCACGAGAGAGTAGCTTGCGAAATAATACTATAGCAGTGACTGAGGATGCCACAAACAATCAGTCACACGTAACACTACGAGTAGAAAATCCCTCGATTTTACAATCTTCTCAAAATAACAATAGTATACATCCACAAAAATGTATTCGTTCACCCTTTGTAGTTCCTTCATCCGAACAATGTCATGTATCATTCACAACCTCAATGAAAAAATGCCATACTTTAGCTCATGACGACCTTACCGATGAGGAAGTTCCTAATACCCAACAGATAAACATTTCTTTTGCAAATATATCCAATAGTCAGGGAGTGATTGTTCCAGAGACACAAGACATAACAGAAGTACAGAATTGCTTTACACTTCAATCGGGATCGAATATGGTGGTAATACCCGTTAATCAAACATTTAACAACACACGCCCACAACGTCCGGCTAACACACCCGCAGAGGATGCAGGACTGCGACAAAACTCGGAAAAACTGCCTAATCCTGAAGAACAATTCGATGATGATACAGACAATATTAAACTGACAGATATCATGACGGATGACGAGGAACCCACTGTCAAGTCAAATATGACCCCTTCAATGGAGAATACTAGTCAGGCTCCATTAAACCTTGCTGCAGGCAATCATACTCGCTCTAAACGACTACGGAAAAAATCTCTTCCTAGGCGACGTCTTCGAATGGAACAATCGCAGATTGCAAGTACTGAAACAGAAACAGAATTGGCTCCTTTGCCACTTCATAATAAAATGGGGCACCGTAAGCGCAGCTCAAAGAAAAAGCAGATACCTTTGAATAAAGCACCTGGTACTCCCTTAAATGGAGAAAGGTTTGCCCTCGAATTAGCACGAATGAGCAACTATGAAATTCTTGACTTACGCAAACGTAATTCCATGGGTAGAGTTTTTCCTATGAATGGAAGAAAATCTTCTCGTGCTAAAGAGGAAGCAATTAAGAAACAGCTACAACTCGATGATGAAATAGAAATTGAATTAAAAAGAAGGAATAGGGAGATATCTAGAAGAACATCTGACGAACATATTGATCCTCTTAATCCAGAAAAAGGTTCAAATATGTCGTGCCAGAATATCGGTAACAATGAAAATAATACGGTCGAGCAATGCTTACCAGCCCCAGATGAATTCCGTGATGTGACTTCACAAAGAGAACTTGAAGATTGTAATGGCACTTTAATCGATGAATTATCAAGCGAGCGCGTATCCTTCGTAAGTTAAATTGTGAATAGCAAAATAAAATATTAAAATAATTTTCTATCTAATTGCAGATGGCAAAAGTAAACCAAAAACAAGTACGTAAAGTCGCCATGGTAAGTATGTTCTAAGTGTTTAGTCGCATTATAGTAAATATCCTTGCTGTTAGCTAGTCGTATTATGGCGCATAATATATTTATATATTCTGAGGCTCTGCAGAACATAACTCTCTGACTGCAGAACATAACATCCGTATGTAGCACAGTCGTATTATCTGGGTTAATTCGCAAGCGCTGACAGTATATATAAATTAATAAACGTTCAGCCCATTTTTTTTTGGTTCAAGCAAACTAAAAATCACAGGATCTTATAGAAATAAATACATTTCATCATTATGTTTTAGCCAGAAGTATTGCAACACTATTTGGAGATACCGAACAGATTAAGTCAGAAGAAGAAAAATACATCTTTAAGAAGGTCGAAACCTAGACCTCTTTATACGCGTGGATATTCCGATTCGGAAGAAAAAACACTGGATAGTTCCGCAGAAAAAAATCAAATGGATAACAACGAAACGGTCAAACAATGTACATTGCCTTGTGTGCCGTCTCCTCCCAAATCGGATTTGAATTGTTTGTCATCATTCAAAGTGGTATCACCACCGCCACCTGAAGAACATGGTGGACGCAGAGAGATCGAATCCCCAGTTTTAAACCTGCCACCACCTCCACAGTTTGAATCTGATTCGGGCATCGATACCGTCGATAGAAATTCTCCAATGCAAAGTTCTCAAGTCGGACCGGCGACTGAATCCAATCATAAAGAAGAAGCTATATTCAAAAAACCAATTGCTGAACCTCCGAAGAAGACAAGAGGGATGAAAAAGAAAAATAAATCTACGCTAGAAGTAGCTTTGTCTTGCAATGAACGTAATGCGGCGGATAGTATTACTGAATCTACAGATACATCTAGCGGACAATGTTCTGGTTCTTTAAGCAACTGTAAGTCATTAGTGAAAATTGTAATAATAATGAATATGTTGTAATAGTATACTTTTGCAGCCAACCTTCGTAGATCGAAGCGTGGGCATGTCCCACTTAAAACTCCACAACCACTGTTTCAGTTATTATTTCAAAAAGTTCTTGGAACTCACGAGAAAGCCCGTGAAAAACGGAATCTGCACATCAGTACAAAATCTTCAGCGAGTGATAGGAAGGATGTGAAGAAGAAAAAGAGAAAAAATGTTGAAAATAATGTTTCCGAAATCGACCACGAAGAAAAAACAAAAACAACCTCAAAATACCGGAAAGTAAAAAGTTCTAATTCTAAAGGCTCTAAAGTTATTCCCGTCGAGAAAACAGGGACTGATTCAAGTAGTACTTCCTTTGAGTGCGGACGATTAAAATTAACTAACCCACCCCCTATTGACCATTTCAATAACATTTTCGATAACTTGCGAAATACTAGCACAGATATGATATCATCCGACAGTGCAAACCAGAATCAAGATAAACCCATTAAAGAAAAGAAATTGCGTGTGCGTGTAGCTCGTATTAAGCCATCGAGATACAATCCTACAAATACTGCTCCTTCAACCAAAAGTATGCGGATCGAATATAACACTGCGAGCGATGTTCATGGCTTTTCTGGCGATAACGGCTCTGTCTCGTCCAGTGGCGATACAAATAACTCAAACTTGGCATTAATTTCATGGCTAAAAAACATAACAGAAACGGAAACAATACCACGAAATGATGATATATTCAAAGAAATGCGAATCTGTAAGTATTGCAATGTTTAGTTGATATGAAAGTTTAGGTTTAGTTGATATGAAAGATTAATTGTAATTACTTTGAAAGCTAGCGCATCCAGCCTAGGTTTCACCGAGTTGCAGGGTGTCGAATATGCCTTTTACGATACAGAGGACAAAGCAAGTTTAGGCTATCTCCGTTTTAAACCCAGGCAAATAAAGCCTCGGAAAAGAGCAAAAAAGTACCATTTGGTAAGTTCCTATTCATTGGACCCACAACAACAAATGACAATAAATTTCATTTTGTTTAGCATTTTGTCACATTGGATGGCAATTTTCGAATTACAGCAAACGATAAGGAAAGGATTGTGGGCCCTGGTGATATGGTCGCCATAGAAAAGTGTAAGTTCATAATATTTTTAAAACTTTAGCTGTCTTTATTATATTTCTTTATTTTTAGCTGTCTACTATGAAATCGAAAATTTATCCGATGACACCGGCATACTTATGGTAATTAAAAAATGACTTATTTATAGGAACTCATTATTATTAGCAATTTGTGTAATATTTTTGGATTAATAACACACAAAGTTAATATTTATTAAGCATGTATATTTTTTAAGACATTCAACAAATATATTAGTTAAATCTGTTCGATATTAAAAGTACGTTAAAGATTGTCTTTGTGAATCTAGTTAAGTAATTGCTTTAATAAAGTGCATATAAAGCGAACCATTTTGTTTAATGTGAGAGAATTCCCGAAGTGAAAAAATATCAGTAAATGAAATAGGAGATGACATGAAATAGGTTTATGGAAAATCAAAACATAATTTGGGCTGTTCAGTATAAACTTTGATTAACACCACTTTTTGAAAATGTTTTCTTATTTTTTATATTTTATTACTATTTTGTTTTTATATTTTTATTCCTAATAACCTATTTTATATTTTAATCTCTATTTTATATTTTAATCAACTATATTTATATTTATTTATTTATAATATATTTTATAAATAAATTTATAAAATATATATGAAGGCGCCGGGTAACAAAGACCATATGCGCACAATATTATACAGTATTTACATTGTTAATTGTAAAAAGACTAGATTACATAATATAAAGTTCATGGGAAAGTTATGGGATAAATAGGGGTTATGCGTAAGTATTATATGAAGCTAATAGGTTCTGATTTAAACATCACGAATATTATGTATTTGCAGAGACGAGCGAATTTGGTTTATGAGGTATTTTGAAGAGCAGTCAAGGATTTTGTCAATACTTAAATTAATTGCAGAGATTAATTGCAGATGAAATTCCACTAAAATATGCGGGATAGACAGTGTATCACCACAAAATGAGCAAGAAGGAGGCATTGTATTTTCATAAAAATGACGTGTGTTAAAAATGCTCTTTCCAACCCGAAGTCGAGCAAGAAATATGCAATCTTTCCTACTTAGACTAATATCGTATTGTTTTCTAGGGATTTTTGGATTAACACTTCTAAGAAAAGTAGAAGAGGACTGCCATTTGTTTTTGGTTTTTTCATTTTGTAATGATTTGTAGACACTCATTAGGCTAAACCAAAAGCATGGCATGTCAAATATATTGGTAAGATGAAAAGCTTCTTTTGCTATTTTATCAGCGAAGTCATTGCCTTTTATATCAGAATGTGAAGGTATCCATAAGATATTGACTTCACAATTGTGTGGAATAAAAATAATGTTGTTGAAAACTCCTCCTTTGTTTTTAGATAGGGCTTTCACTACACCCAGATTATCAACACATATTAAGGTTTTTATTCCGTTTACGGCGTGACCGATGACTACCTTAACCGCAGAAAGTTCGGCTGTGAAAATTCCTGTACGGTTTGGCAATCTGGTCTGACATATTATAGAGAAATTGTCAGTTGATATTTGCTCAATTACAGAAAAAGCTGTGAGGTTTCCATTAAAGGAGCCATCAGTAAATAGGATCTTATCCGGATTGAAATGGGATATTTTCTGCAGCAATAGTTTTTGGTAACAGATTTTGCTAGTATAGTCTTTTTTATAAAAACACAAACTTGTATCAAACCAAATCGATTTTCGGTGTGATATTTGATTGGTTGGTTTGGGCGGCAAAGGAATTTGGAATTTTGAGAAGAGTTCTAGGATATGATCAATAGCCGATAAGTATGATATATTGTTTCTATTAGCATGACTCCAAAGTATGTTGTGAAGTCCATGAAAATGTAATTTTAGAGACTTACTACCTAGGCTCAAAGAAAACTTATGTAAAGTATTTTGGAAATCCTGATATTTTGCTTCAACATATAGAGCTTCAAGAGGTGTAGAACGAAGGAGACCTGTGGCTGTTCTGAAGCAATTGTTCATAGCAGTATTTAATTTTGAAATATTGGTTTTGGAAGTGAATCCATAAATTGTTATACCTTGGGAAATTTTACCATATACTAAGGATTTACAAATGTTAACTGCTGTGTCAATGTGGGGTCCTTTGGTCTTTGAACCTATAAGTCTTAGAAGATTGTTAATTTTGCTTGCAGAACTTTTATGTGCTCGTTCCATGTCAGGTTCTTGGTGAAAGTAAGACCCAAAATTTTCATTCTATGAGAAACATTGATCGTGTATTCCTGTAAGCTAATGGTGGAACTTTCACACCTTCTTTTGCGACATACATGCAATATATCGATTGTGTTTAAAGGGATGACCGCTCCCACTCTTTTAGCCCAACTCTGAATTTTGTTATTAAAAATATTTAAATTACTTACAACCTTATGCTGGTCGCCAGATGTTATTGCAAATATGTTAACCGCAAATACTCCAACATAGTCTATTTCTTTTAGGATTTCTAAAATTTTGCACAATGAATTTGCATAAATGTTGGAAAGTATAACGGAGAGTGGTGACCCCTGCGGTATACCATTATCTATAGGTAGAATGTTGGAAAAATAGCCGTCAACCCTAACTAATATTCGTCTATAGGTTAGAAAAGAACGCAACAAAATCAAAAATTGATCCTGTACTCCCCAACTCTGAAGCTCGGACAATATACTGGTGTATACAACTCGATCAAATGTTTTTTCTAAATCTTCAGATATAAGGACACTGTGTTTTCTACGGCCCAAGTTTTCTCGTAATGTCGATTCGAGTTGATGACACAGTGTGTGTACACCGTGGTGTGGGAGAAATGCATGCTGTATATTGGACAAATGAGGCACGCAGTATTTCAAAAGGCGACGGGATATTATTTTCTCAAAGATTTTGGAGAGAATTGGGAGTAACGATATTGGTCTATATCCTTCCAATGTACAAGGATTTTTACCTGGTTTTGGCAATTTTCCAGTCATGCGGACATATTCCATTAAATAATATATTGTTGTACAATCTGCATAATCGTATTTTTATTAATATCGGTGCGTTGCGTACCATGGAGTATGTTAACTTGTCCAAGGAAGGTGTGGACCCCTGCAATGTATTTAGCGTGTCATCAATCTCACTAACTTCTATAGATTTTGTAAGGGCTTGATTGTTTCCATCAACTTGGTTTATGTTGGAAATTGAAAAGGAATATTTGGCTGAACAGACAGATGTGTCGAAAACTGAATCTGAGCTAATAGAGCTCCATAATGTAGAGAAAGCATTTGCAATGCTTTTTGGATGAGTAATAATATTATTATCCAATTGTATACTTGAAAACCTATTGAACTTTGGATTTCTTAAGTTATTCACTTTACCCTATAGATGACGAACATCCATAGATGGGTTCATTGAATTAAGGAAACGCTCCCATGTTAATCTTTTTGGTATTTTACATTCCCGTTTTACTAAGGCACTTATTTTCCTGTAATAAATGCAGTTCCCTATATTCCTATGTCTTTTAAAAGTCCTCCAAGCTCGTTGCCTTTCTCGCTTTAACCTTGCCAGATCACTGTTAAACCATACTGGTCTTTTTCTTTCTTTCGTTCTGCGAGTGATTGGAATGGATTCATTTGCAGATTTTCTAAATAGCCGCTTAATTTGTGATGCCTCTTTGTTAACATTTTCCGATTCAATAAAGTTGGAGTTGTAAATAAGTTATTTAGATCGAAAGAGGCTCCAGTTGCCTTTAGTATCTATAAATCTTGGAATAAAGTTCTTGATTGGGATAGGAATGTCATTTGATATGAGGATCGGAAAATGATCTCCAACTTCTGGTAAAGGTAGTGTTTTCCTGGTCAACGAAGAATCTAAATCAGAGTGGCACATGGAGATATCTATGGCTGTTAACGTATGTCGGGTACTCAATAAGGTAGGGGAGCCGTCGTTGAGAACAACAAGTCCATTTCTATCTGCAAAATTCTCCCATATAAGCCCTCCTGGAGAGGTGTCAGAAGATCCCCATAATGTATTTTGAGTATTTAAATCGCCTAGTAGGAGTGTTGGTCGGGTTGATGGAATGTTTATTCGATTGATAATTTCTCGTGTTAATGAAATATCGTGCTCCTTATATATGTTTATAATGTGGTTAGGTAAACCATAGTCTAATGATAAAGACTGAAATAGAAGATTTCCAGAAGATTTGGAAATATTATTTACATTAAGATTATTTTTGACTAGAATTGCTATTCCTGATTTTGAATAGTTTAGTCTTTATTATGGTGAAAGATTACGTAACCTGGTAGATGTAAAAGGTGCTTATTTTGTTCGGTGATATGAGTCTCTTGCAATACAATGACACTAGGATTGTGCAAGGTTGTTAACATTTCGAGGGCAAATTTGTGACAAATGAACCCTTGGATATTCCACTGTAGGATAGTGATGTTAGAATCTAGAACCATTAAATAAAAGTTACAGAAAATATAAGTATGAGTAAATTTAATTAATATTATGAAGACATGGAGTCATCTTCCATGTCATCGATTGCATTTCTTCTTGATGTTGTCTTTGTTGGTGCTATATTTATTAATGATGAGTTTTTATGTGAAGCTTCATAAGGCGTTTGAGTAACAACTTGATTGTCATTTGCTTTCAAGGTGGATATTTGTGTGTGAAGTTTATTTAATAATTTCTCTTTTTCTGCATTTACATTATATGTGTTGTTAGGTTCGGGGTTAGAATTATTAGAAGGAGATTGAATATATGGTTTATGTTGTGCTGGTGTAGGTGACTTTGTGGAAGTAACAACTGGTGCTGAACTTTTGTTGGAGGTGGTGTTGGATTGTAACGATGAAGATTTTGGGGTTTCCTCGGAGGAACTTTTTCTTGAACATCTTTATTATTCTTTAATACTTGTGAAAAAGGTGTTCTTTTAGAGTTTGGTTTGATAAGATGGTATTCGGGAGGATGTATTAAATTAAAAGTAAGCACAGCTCCACCTTTGGCAACCAATTCACTTCCTTCCCATTTCATAAATTTCCGTATAGCAATAACATCGAATTCGGCTAAATCTTTGAGTATCTCTTCATCCGGAATTGTTTTGATTTTGTCACAGAATATGAGACCTTGCGAATGATTCAATGTAGGATGAGGAACTTTTTTCGCACTTATAAACTTTTTGAAGGCTCTGACATTATTGGCTTTGATAAGTAGGTCCCCACTACGAAGTTCAGAAACTTCAGAATATTCACCACAGATATTTTTAATGCCTCTACCAATCTGGAATACGTTGTATGCGGCTAATGGTTTAACTTCACACTTAGTGTTTGTTGAAACAGCGGAGGCAATTACAAATCTAGGCACTTCATCATAATTTGGTTTCTTTGTCGAAAGAGACACAAAATCTGCTGCGTCTAGTCGCGTTCTCTTACTCTTCTGGTTGTCACGATCCGGATCGAGTACAGCGTACCGATTATATTTTGGGGGGTACACCCCATTCATAATGATCTTATTTCACACACTCAATAAAATGAAAATGATTTTAATTGAATAATCCAAAAGGAATATGGGCGTAAAAGTAAATATACAAAAACGTGCTCAGTAGTAAAACACCTGTTTCAGATCAAACGATGTTTGCTCATCAACAGTTAGATGAGAACTGATTTATATTTATTTTAATCAACTAAGTTGCTACATTGCTATACAATTCCGCTTGGCAATTGGATTAAACTAGGCTTAAATCTTTCGTATTGCCTTTTTACAGTCCGTGGCAATATCCGATTGAGCATGCTTCGTAGCCAAAAGGATTTGTAATTGCATTTTATTTGGGGTGTTGTACAGAATAACTGATATTTGCAAATTATTGAAACAACAAGTAAATATAATTTGTGGCTAATACCATTTTTGTAAAATTTTTAAAATTCGGTTAAATTTTCGCCGAGTTGTTTGTATTTGAATTCAACGATGTTTCGACGTACACTCGCTGTTCTGTTCTGGACGCCAATTCCCTTAAAATGAAAAACCACACAAAAATCGGTGTTATAAAAATAAAAAAAAACAAAAATATTTCTTCATAATTGCTACTGTGTATGTATGTAAAGTTCCCAGGTAAAAATGTTGACCTAGGGGTCTGATATTAGATATCTTACCGAATTCTCTAACGTTTTTTTCGAGTTATCTTCACATATTCAAAATTTGAATGTGTGTATTTTGTTTACTCCATATTTTTATTTATTTACCTTTTCTGCGATTACTTGCCGAATAATCTGCACATTCTCTAACAAAAAACATGGGAACCACATAGAGATAAATAAATAAATAGTTATGGAAAAATGAAATGGAAGCCATCATCAGCAATGTCCAAATGTCAAGAGGAAAATATGTTCAAGATTTATATATAAATATATTGAAAAAACGTTTATTTATATTTGCAAAAATAAATATATTATGTAAATGTAATATGTATTTTTCAGAGTTTCGATTCAACCATTCGATAAATGTCAGAATTTCGTAAAAATCACCAAATTTTTTTACCGAATTTCGGATCAAACTCCCGATTTGTATTTAAACTTCTAAAACAGTGTCCGAAAATACTCCCTACTTTCTGTCATTTTCAAATGTTTCTGTAGAGTTTTGTCGGAAATTGAGCAGAAAATCGAAAATTCATATAGAAACTCGAATTTTATTTCCGATTTTTACCAACAAATATTAAGAGAATAAAATGTCAGAATCGTATTTTTACCAACTCTAAACCAAGCTCGAAGATTATACCCAACGTTCCATTCCATTTAGTGTCTTCCCCACGGAGGCTCATAATCCAATAATCGCATGGAATGTCCGATTTGATACAAAATACGCACAATCGTAAAATTTGTTTCGAACATATCCAGCTCGAAAATGGTACCCATCCGTCTACTTTTGCTGAAAATTGAAATCTTCACTCCGGGAAAACATGACCAGGTAAAGTTACCAGTCTAAGTATTACGAGCTGTTGACCTCTACTTAAAATCAATTCTATTGATTAAAGAGGTCGGATATGAAATACTGAAATGTGTGATGCAAATACAGCGAACAATCTTCGAACTTGATTTAAGTTTGAAAGAAATATTACGAAGTGCGTATTATGTATCAAATAGGAGGAGGTACTAGATGGAATGAACCGATGGCAAAAAGACGGCGATTTGCAGAGATTGGGTCAAATAGAATAAATAGAAGGAATGCGCCGATAAGTTAAATTTCCACAATATACAGGCTTGATAAAACTATTAGGTTGATTGTTAGGATAAGCCTGACTTCATTCCTGCACACTACTATTGTATTGAATAACACTAAGTAGTATATGTACTTATTTTTTTCTTTATGTACTTAATTGATTGCTTATTAAAATGAAACAAATAAAGCGTTTTAAAAACTTTTAATACTAAAAATGTTTTTTTTATTTATGGTCGTCTAAAAAATAAATTAGTGAGGTTTGTCAATTTTAGTTTCTTAGTTTCTTATAAGCTGCAACGTATTGAATTGTAAAACAGTAATTAAAAAAACTTACAAACATTTTGTTCATTTTGGTAAAATTCACAAAAATGACAGGCGCCCAGATTAAGATAGCAAATTGCCCAATTTTGATCTGGCAACACCTTACCAAAAAATGTTTATTTGGCAACTCCCTAGCAGTACCCTACTCGTTAAAAAAAATTAAGCGCCTAAAAGTATTCTACAAATTTTGTATTTTTTGCGGGCTACTTTCTATTTTATTTGGCACTACTACTTTCTGTTTATTTGGCAACTCCCTAGCAGTACCCTACTCGTTAAAAAAAATTAAGCACCTAAAAGTATTCTACAAATTTTGTATTTTTTTGCGGGCTACTTTCTATTTTATTCTGGCCGCCTGGTATTTTTTGTGAAACTTGCCCGAAACCATCACATAAAAACTGCCGCACAGTTGAGCGCATGAATACTTTTACCGTATACGAATCCGTAAATAAATACAAACAATATTTTAGTAAATTAGTTTTTTTCATTTTTATTAAATATTCTTTGTATAAATATATACATACATTAAAAAAATATATATAACATATTAATTTTAATATTTCTTGTAGACTTTTATGATTGAGAGAACAGGATAATTCTAAAAGATATAATAATTTCAACTATTTGTAGATCATTTTCGATCGTCATCATACGGAAATCTGAGCATAAACAATTCACAACAACCTGGAATGAAATATGTGATAAATTAAAAAGTAGTTTTTCTTAATTTTAAATAAACATTTGAATAATATCGACCGAACAATTTTTAAACTGTGGAGTTTTATAGATTTTTTTATAAAAAATGTTTACTTTTTATTGTTATTTAAACTTTATAACAATACAAATGTGAAATATCAATTATCCGCTGTATAAATGCTTTGTAATTAAAAGAAAATAAATTAAAGTTTGAAAATATGGCAACCTACAATATGGCATGTAAAACAGCTGTTCATTGTTTCGATGCAATTTGGTGCAACAACTACAATAGATAACAAATAAAAGTACATTTTTTATGATGGCAAAACACAACGAAAGAAAGAAGAAATCTGCGATTGAATTAATTAATTCACAGTTTATTATTTCACTACTTAATTGTGTGCCTTTTTATTTAATTTCGATATTTTATCTCCCAAAATTCTTCAAGTGGCCAGTTATGATTTCCTCCCACTCCTTTATTTCTTCCTTCAAATCATGCACACGATAATTTAAATGTCTGTATTTCGACCAAAATGTCTGTATTCGCCTCCATAATGCAGCAAACTCGACGTAAATATTCTTTATTGCCTTTATACATTCCTTGACAATATTTGGTTCAGCATGCATCGTTATCAATAGGATTTCCAATGGCATTTTATTTGTTGTTTTCCAGTTAAAAATGTTCTTACTATCATTTATAATATTCTAAATCATCATAGAATAAGTATTGTATAAATATTTTTCATAACAATTTTTATTACTTATGTTTTTGTAGTCAGCTCCCTTTGAATTTATTAGCAGAATACACAATTTTTTCCCAAAGCGGATTTTTTCGCTTTCGAACTTCATTCGGAATAAGGCGAAATCGAGAATGCGAAAAAATTCACAGGAAAATGTTGTTCAGAATAAGTCGAAGGGAAAAAGCGAGTAAATTCACGTGGAATTGACATCAAGAATAAGGCCGATAACTGATGTTTTTCTAATGTATGAAATATTACATTGGGTGGGTACCAATAGGAGTGGACCGATGTGTCCCATCGGAATCAATTAAAGTTAAATATTAAATACTAAGATTTGAAAAAATTACCGTTAGAAAGTACACAAATTAAAGGCTCATGCCACAGTATACAACTTGTTTGGCCAACACATTCATCTGATCTTTACCCTATAAACAAATCTTTGGAGTATAATAGATAGCTAAATCAAAAGAGTTTCAAAAACAGACATAGCCTCTTCGCAAAGGTTCAAGATGCAAGGAATAGTACATCCAAGGATCAAATTGAGCACTTGTTTGATTGAATTTCTCGTAATGAAAAATAACGCTACAGTAATGAAAAGTAATGGTTATTCTGTCGATTACAAGTAAAAAAAATATTTATGGAAAAGCTTTACTAATCGTGAAAATGTATTAAACTAAAGACAATATTTTATATTCATTAAGGTCACAAAGATATATAACTGCATTACTCTTAAGGTATTGCCTATACATGCATATACAAAAGTATTTACTTCAGATGTATGCCTAGACATAAGAACGTGGGCTTTGTATTTGGTTTTTCAGATACTTGCAGTGGTTACCGGTCTCGTTATTAAAAGAGAATATATTTATATTTGAAAATAGATTTTCGTCACAAACTACAATCGCATCAAGTGGATAAGATGGTCGGGGATCTTTCGCTTTCCATAAAATTGCATGATCTCTTTCATAAAATGGTGAACTCTTAAAAATCTATACATTAAAATTTTATAAATCTCGAAAATGTTTTAACAATTTTTTTTATTTACCACTAATCTGCTTGTCATATTTGTAAATACATAGTTCTATAAAAATACTCGGAGTTCGAACATATTCGATATGACTTGTACTTTTTCGTACTAAACCTTCTTGGCTCTGAAACTTCTATTTCTTTGAAATAAATCCAAACTAAATCTTACCATTTTCCCTATGTCTTCCAACAATTATACTATCTCTTCCATAGATTCGTTAAATATTTGTACGCAATCACCCTGTCAACCCATCGAGTTTCACAATATGAAAGTAGTCGTTTGACAGATTTATTTGCTTTTGGATTTTTTAAAGAATGATCAAATGTCAAAATTTGTAGAAAATATTCTTCGAATCTAGATTTAATCTTAATTTAAAAATGTGAAAAGAACAATGAATGTATAACCCAGACATGAACTTTGATTTAACAATGTTATGTACTCCATGTTAGATGCGCCGTTATATCCTTGACCTCTCAAAAATGTTGGATCCAAACCCAAACTGATTACTTTGTTTAAAATGACAGTCGAAAATTCTTTTCCTGTTAATCCTTGTAATTCGCCTAGCGAAGGAAATATTCTTTGACTTTTGTAGATACCTTCAAATCTTATACATATATAGTTTCATCCGCTAAAACCGATAAGAATACATCACTTTTCACTTCTTCAACAATAGACTTCTGGATGTTCTCCAATTAGTTCTATTAACTCATTCTGTATTCTAGGACACCTAACGACTGTATTCAGGAGGCTTTACTTCCCCGTAACATGTTCTATAGGTCTTAAACATCTTTCATTCTAGATATAAAGTCCAGAGTACTCATCATCGCATCTTTCTTTATTGATAAAAAATTGGTATCTGGGGAGGATTGTGAAAATCGACTACTAGAGTTTTTTTGCAATTAGAGAGCAGGACTTCTATGAGAGAGGGATTATTAAGTTAACTTTAAAATGACAACAAAACGGTGCATATTTGGCCCAAATTGGACATTCCGAAGCATGCAAAATAAAGTCCTATAGTTCATATAAAAATAATTTTCCCCAACCTAATATTTACTTGACATGGCGGCGATATACTAATTTTAATAACAAACATTTCTAATAAATAATGATATTGAGTCAAATATTGTACACGTATACATGGAATTTTACAGCTTATTTAAAATATAATTGAAACTTGATAATGACATCTGTTCGCAGTTTTCTTATTTTTAAGACATATTACATTAAACAGTTGAAATGCTATGGCCAATAAAATATCCGAACTTACTCTCTATTGAAGGTAGTATAGTTTAAATTAGTAGAACAGCAGAAATCATTGAAATATGTATTCGTTTATCAATCAATTAAAAAACTATAAAATAAAATTCCTTCGACATAAATTGGTTTGAAGATGAATGAAGGCAATGGGGCGGTGAACTATCTATTAATGCAGACACACCAATGTCCATTATTATCAGCATAGTCAGTCATGTCGTGGTAGGGCACTGTGGTAATGACTGTTGACGTCTTAAGCAAATATGGAATCGCAACTAATAATACGGATGTCGCTGGCTATGATTTGAGAGTCAGTTAAAGTAGGCACACACAATTACAATACGGGTATGAATACATGTCCTTCGTGGCGAGGTGCCTCATTGCCACAACGCGAGCATTAAAATGCAATTTACAACAAGAAAGGAAATGGTAAAACGATGCAGGAGGAAAGAACGGGTGTGTATGTGAGGTCCCAACAAAAAGCAACAGTTCGCTGGTACTGGAAATCTTCGTGGAATTGAATTACTGAGTACGCCATGCGCAGTAAATGCCTATTCAAAAAATAATATGATTGCCAGCAGTGGCGTGATAGAAATGCATACAAATACATTTCTCACCTATTTTTCTGAGTCTGGTAACCTTTTTTGATTGCTGGTATGTAGCAAGGAAACTCAACATTCCGCACAGAAAACAAATAAGTGACGAATATAATTTAATGTTGGCCCATCAATCACCAGCCGTATTGGCGCCTAAAACTCTCGCCCGCGGACATTTCCATGAGGCCAACCCCATCACACATCGAAGAGCTAAGTGCATTGCTTGAACTTGACTGGAAGTTCCAGCTGTTTCAATGTCCAACGAATGAACGAACGAATTCTTCCGGAAACTCTTTCGTATTCAGTTCCTATTTGACATTCGCGGCAGACGGTACGTAAATAATACCGCTTCTCTCAAAGAAGATAGCTAATGGCATTTTTTCATAGCTCGGAGCTTAACCACTTATTAAATATTTCGCAAAGCAATTCAACACTGTCGGTTTCAATAATTTTGTAGGAGAGGGCAGTACTTTGAACCTACTGATTGTTAGTGAAATAAATTGCAACGGTAGTTTTTAAACTAAATAGTAGTAGTTTCTAATCTATATTGGTTTTTAAACTAAAATAGTGTTAAAAGTGCTTATATAAATAACAAAATACATCATGCTGTATAAATAAAAAATGCAATATAATTGTGAATGTATGAATATACCTTATGAAGATCGACTGCAGAGATCATTATAACAAACCCAAGCCAAAATATACCATCGGATTATACAACAAGGACATTTTACACTCCAAATCGCATGTAAGTTTAATTAACGAATTTTTTGTAATTAAAGAAAAGTCCTTATTTTTGATGGCGGGCATGATAACTCCTCACTGGAACATCGGAATCCGAAAATTCCAACAGTGTTAGGAAGAGCACATATCTGGCTCTCGTATGAACTAGGATTATCGTTATCAATAATTTCTTTATAAAATGCGGGAGAGGTTACAAATCACACACTTCACACACATTGTCAACGTTGTAGTATTCCAATCCTTTTGGAATACTACAACGTTGACAGTCAGTCCCAGTCCACACTAAAGTAAGTTCATGGACTTGTGTGTTCTTAGACCTATTTCCTCACTTGAGCTTTTTTATACCCATATCTCGTCTAGCTGAGTCGATCTAGACATCTGTGTCCGTTCGTCCGTCTTTCAGTCAAGAAATTTTGAATGTAGAATGGGTTCTTGCCAAAGATTTAGCGGATGAAATGGACCACAGAGACCACAATTATGACCACGAAATTTTACACAGAGAGAAGGGTCTGACCATAGAATAAGCATGACGGTTTTGATGAAGATCGGTCAATATTTAGCGGGTCCCAGATTTTTGTGTGAAAAATGTCAACATTTTAATTCTAAGTTTTATATATTTACTCCTGAAGGACTAAGACCCGAGAAGTTGATAGTGTATCCGAGGGCAGTTGTTGACCTTTAAATTGATACCAATTAAATTATTGTTTGTACTCGGATAAGGGAGTTATACGTAAATACTTAAGGTGGTCTACGTATTCTGATATTGGTTAATATTACCATTACCACACTAGAGGACGGAAATGTAGCGCTGATGGCTTGAGGTTTCATTTATTGCTTGAGGTTTCGGCAATGGTCCAAACGACGCATATAATTCTCGATGATGATATTTCGGGGATAAAATGGACGGACAACTTTATACTAGTCTGGTTTTCTAGTCGCTATATTATCAGCAGTCGTCACAATTACCAGCTTTAGGCGTAACAATTATCTGTAAAATAACAAAATTAGAGAAAATTTTTACTCCGGAAACCATTATTCGGAAAAGATGCGGCAGCGGAGCTGTTGACCTCTTATCGGCCAAGAGAGAGCAAATACCGCGTAATTTTACCCTGGCTCATATTATATATCTGCAGGAACTTAGAGTTCAGTGGAAGTCAGAGATGGTCCGTCAGAAACAGTGACGTAAATGACCTACATATCCGACGTATAATACATATGTCAGAAACGTCGGAAACCTACTCAAAACCATTTGGTTTTTGACAAAATAGCTGTTTCCTTTAATAAATTATCAAATTACGCATGCTTTACTCAAATCCATATCAAATTTCAAAATTTTCATCTCCAAAAAGTTTGGAATTGTTTATCAGTTCCAGTAAGGAATAGTCAGATATATATAAAAATGATATATATCCTACAAAATACCTATATATGGTAATGATATTCAAATAAATAACGTTTACTACATTTATTACATTCTATACAGGTATATGACGTTTTCGACGTCCTGGTGGAAGTTGTGTAGGGTATCAAATGGTCGGCCCCGTCCGACAATACTTCTCCGCTCACTGGTTTTGATTACTGTAGTAGAGAACTTGATCTAAGAATGACTAATTTTATGTAATTTGTTTCACGAAATTACTTTAGACAAGACAACTGACGCTGCACATTCCAAATGAAAGTACATCTTGGAAAGTTAGTGAAATGTGTGTTGGATAATTGGCATTTTAAATGATTTCGATTTGGCATGATCACGTTACATCGAAGTCTTATAAAATCCCTTAAATTTCATTAACAATCTCGAGAAATGTGTCTTTTCTAAGAAAACCAGCCAACAATTATGTCAAAAGTTTACATATAACGCAAAAATAACACCAGTATCGGTGTAATTTCGGCAATATACCTAAAGGTACTAACTATATATATATATATATATATATTTGGTGGAAGCTGTGTCTACTTTAATGTAAAAAATGTGTAAAAACAGGTTGAGGCGAACCAGTTTTTTATGTTCTCTATCGATTTGTGACTAAGCTACTCATTTCACGGTCTTCATGTCAAAGTAAAACTAGAAGCCAACAAAATGGGGACTACGCCACTTATGTATCATTTTTCAAAATTTTTTTAACTGCATCTACCTTTAAATGATGTTGACATTTTGAAGCCCGATTTTGAGTGTTTTTTTTTTAATTTTACTTCTAGCTTTAATACGCAAACATGAATTTCTAAAAATCGATTGTAAGATTATTGTAGTCGCGAATTTGCGTAATTTGATATGTATTTTGTGTATGTAGTATGCACAGCTTCAGAGTAATACTCATCCGATGGTGAAAATTTTGTGCGATCAAATTTCGGGCCAAATTTTTAGATCTATCAACTGAATGATATGGGTACCCGCGATCAATAAGGTTTTTTACGTTTCGGATGATATAAAATCTTCTTCGTGAAAATCCATTTACTAGAACGGCGGGAACTGGATTTCCAAAAACACGAAATTTGGCAAAAAGTGTTTTTGAAAATATCGCGGATTTATTTGCGTTTTCTGTGGATCATTTCCGCTTCAATAAATGACCTCATACGGATTTTGATCTTTTTCAAAAAGAGAACTTTAAAAACTTCAGCCGAAAGAGAGATGTACCCAATTTATCTCAAAAATAGTGTGAGCTGACTCATCCATGGTTCTTAATGGACCACATTGAAATCGGTATAGATCGATGTATTTTTTTAGGGTGCACACCGAAATCGGATGCGCGTTAATGGCATATGGAGTTTTCGGAAATTATTCGCGTTTTACGATTTTTTGGGTACTTCAATGCAACGTGTGGCACATCTTAGCCGTCAAATTAAATTTCGCAAAATATTTATGGATTGGAAGTTAACTTCAGTACTTCCTGAAACCGCATGCGCATCAAATGATTTTGAGAATTACGCGAATTTAGACGTATATTTCATAATATTATTTTATTTTAAGATTTATTCCTATTTATAGAACCCTAATATTTATTTACCGCAAGGCGTACACTTATACACAAAAAGTGATTATTATATATGCAAATTTTTCGGCGAAATTCGGATAAAATAGCAGAATAAATATGATGACATTATTTTTTCGAACCAAAAACAAATATTTTTTCTTTAATATAATGAAAATATTGATGTAATCTGCAATATTTTTTTATTTTTCTCATATTTCGCGAAGATGTGCAACTTTATCGCGATTTTTATAATGTATTCATATTCTTATTTTACGGACGAAGATATATATTAACGTTTTTGGCCAATGTAATAAACGGCGTGATTTTAAGATTTTTTTCTTATGCCCAAAATTAAAACCTCGATAACTTTTGCGCATCAAACATAAATTTGATTGCGAACGTTTTCGGAGTCAGAACATTTTTCTCTATATGTGTACCAAAAATCATTGGTGTGCCACAAAAACAAAAAAACTGATTTTTTGAAAATGGAATATTAAAAAATTGGCAATATTGCCCATATACAGTGAGTGTAATAAGTATTTTGCCTCAATACAAATTTGACAAAATTCTAATATATACGCCTAAAGCCAGCATACTAAAGATGTAAAATGAATTATGTATGATGGGATATGTTTGTGGACATATTTAGATCTTATTTCTGCATCACTGCGAAAGACCTATTGGTCACGAAGATATCGGCCAAAATCTATACCAACCCAAAAATGATTATCACAAAAAAGTATTTTGCTTTTTATTATCATTTTTGAAAAAGTCATTATATAAAAACACGCTTTGTCTTTTTATAGTTACCATTGCGGGTAAACACATACTAAAAGCGATTTGGCGACGATTCCAAAAAACCACTGCATTTTTTCGCGAATATTTTCTCACATTTACGTTTAAAACATTCTCCAGCAATTTTTCATTTAATATATGGTAATTTCTCGTCCTAATCTCAAAATGAGAGTATTAGATATGGTCGTCGCGGCTTCAAAACATCCCAAATAGCTTTAGAATAATAAAAAGGAGGTTTTGCAAAATATATCGCGAGGACAGGACCCTAAAAACTATTAAAACCAAAATCCGACAAACAAATTATTAAAATAAATATCGCGAAACCCCATTTTTCAGACTTTGAAAACTTTATGGTCCATTAATATTGATCTAGGAACCAATATATGCCATGAAAATAGCAATAAGAAGGTCAGATTCTAAGATATGAACGGTTTTGTGGCAATAGAAATACATAAAATTTCGAAAATAAATAGATCGACCAGTTTATTCACTGATGCATTTTATTCGCAACTGATGGTGTTAAACGGATGTAAAATATTGACTGCGTATTCGTTACCAGCTACCACAGCTTTTTAAAACGCAATAGTATAGTAGCAAGAATGATGTTTTCTCCCAACTTCATGTACTGTTTGCAGTTTCTGTTGTTTTAGAACTGTTCATTTCTTTGAATTTGACCACCTTATTGCTATTTTTATCGCATATATTGGTTCCTAGATCAATATTAATGAACCATAAAGTTTTCAAAGTCAGAAAAATGGGTATTCGCGATATTTTTTTTAAATAATTTGTTTGTCGGATTTTGGTTTTAATAGTTTTTAAGGTCCTGTTCTCGCGATTTATTTTGCAAAACCTCCTTTTTGTTATTCTAAACTTATTTGGGATGTTTTGAAGCCGCGACGACTATATCTAATACTCCCATTTTGAGATTAGGACGAGAAATTACCATATATTAAATGAAAAATTGCTGGAGAATGTATTGAACGTAAAATTGAGAAAATATTCGCGAAAAAATGCAGTGGTTTATTGGAATCGTCGCCAAATCGCTTTTAGTATGTGTTTACCCGCAATGGTAACTATAAAAAGACAAAGCGTGTTTTTATATAATGACTTTTTCAAAAATGATAATAAAAAGCAAAATACTTTTTTGTGATAATCATTTTTGGGTTGGTATAGATTTTGGCCGATATCTTCGTGACCAATAGGTCTTTCGCAGTGATTCTTGCAGAAATAAGATCTAAATATGTCCACAAACATATGCCATCATACATAATTCATTTTACATCTTTATTATGCTGGATTTAGGCGTATATATTAGAATTTTGTCAAATTTGTATTGAGGCAAAATACTTATTACACTCACTGTATATATTTGGGTGAACAATTATTCAGTAGATGATCTAATGTAGATTATGTTGAAAAATGAATCTGTTAGGTATCTTAAAAGATCAACATTTGATAAAAACACATCGAGCGTTTTTTTCGTATATGTTTAGTGTTTATAAAGTCAACCACTGACTTCTGACTTCTTGCATAAAATCATAAAAATAAAGAACAATATAATGAAAGCCGTAGATGTTATTGTCTGTAGTCCTATGACATTTCAATGTAAAAAGTAGTTTGAAATAATGAAAATACTCAAACAGATGCCAAGCTACCAAACTTAACCGTTTACAAGACAAAAAAAAACTTTTCTTCTTGAGAAAGTTGCAATGGATTCACCATCCCCGAAACATAAAAACTGAAAAGCACGAACCACTTAAAACCACAATGGACTTTTGGTTCATTAAAAAGGGAATGCCGTTGAGAATGGAATATTCAATTGTTGCGGTATATTTTTATGTCGTTGTGGTTTGTTCGTTATTTTGTATGTTTATACAGTAGCGCCCAGGGCAGCGAGGCCTACCTATTTTTGGCTAAACTCGACTCTCAAGCCTACCCTATTTTTAACAAAACGAAAATAAAGTACAAAATAATATAAATATAACCATATTCATATGGTACACATAGGGAAAGCATTTGAACAATTTTTTTCCGGAGTCGTGCAGTGTGCCAAGAACCTCGCACAATCATGCACTTTATTATTCGTATGAAATGCCGAAAATATTTGCCATAAATCGACTTCGTAATGACAGTTTGTCGTTTTAGCCAATAATACCAGCTTTGAAATACGTTTTCAGGAGGAAAGTCATAATACGCTTTATTGAACACAGTTGCCATTTTTGTTAATTGGTAACGTAAGTTCCGAATTTCATTTATATATGGTCTTGTTTGTTCACGGTCACAGACCTGCCATGTCATTTCTGAAAATTAACTCTGTTAATGTGTTTCTGATTGTTCTCTTTGCCGAGACTGAAACCAACACATGAAATACATACATACCCACGTGTGCCTAAACGTGCCATCGGACGCACTAATGGCACAGAATTGTTTCACTTCACCTAGAAATGTGCAAAACACTTTTCCTTTCTCACACAGTGACAAACCATTAATTACAATGTGTGCAGGGCTTATAGGGCACGGGCAGACATATGACAATAGAAATCGCTGAACAACAATAGGAAAATAGATTTCATTTTTGTGGATATTTCAAGTGTGGAACTGTGTCTGCGCCGTAGAGGGTATGGAGATGTCCCAAACAATAAATTACGATGCAAGGAAATGGATCACTCAGAAGTTTTTCCTTTGCGATGAGAAAACATTTCACAAATTTCCACCATCTATTGTGTATTTAAATGATGGAAGAAGTGGAAGACTTTTTTGGAAAAAATATTATACAGCCTACTAAATAGTTATATGACTCAACACAGAAAATCCTAAAATTCAAGTACAGTCGAAACGGTATATAATATCACCGTTTTTAACCACATATCAGTTGTAACGACATTTTAGCGACCAATTTCGCAGTCACTTAAGGAAATCACGAAACAAATCAAAAAACAAAATTACATTTTTTGAAACTGAGAATGGTTGGGGTCCCCTTAACCGTTGTTTTAACCGATATAGAGTGTATCTATCATATTCTAAATTTCAGCCCCGGTACGTAGGGCCTATGAAGGAATAATATGCTACATTGGTAGAAGGGAGTAGGAAAACATTCAATATGGCTACACACATTTTACCATTTCCCTGCGAAAACACAGGATTCTGGAACATTGCTGTACTTGGCGACTTTTTGCTTCCTTATGGCGAAAAAACAGTTTTGGTTCACTGCCCATCTCTATTCTAAAGGAATAACAAAGCAATACTAAACCAATAAAAATTTATTAAATTTTGTCATTTGTTACATTTTGGAAAAAACGCTGAATTACAAATGGAATTCTCGAATTGCAAATTATTGGTCTGTTCCCATACTGCAAGAATCAACAAGATTTTACTATTTTCTTCGATATCATAAAGGAAAATTTGTATCGTAGTAAAAAGTAGTAGATTCTTGCAGTACGGGAACAGACCATATATGTTGTGAATTGCAAATGGAATTCTCGAATTATGTGAAATTAAATTCGAATATACGCCAAAAAGGAACGTTATTAATTCTAAACTGAATATCACGCGTGTATGTGTATGTTCAATTCGGTTTCGTTCTCTCAGACACATACTGGAGGATCATTTGCAATAGTTCCATTCCAGAATCTAATAATTTTACAAGTTTTGCAACTTTTTACTCGAAAACCGCTCCTTAACCCACAAAACTGGTAAAACACTGAATCAAATTTAAGAGAGCACAAAACCAAATGGCGTTCTCTTTGCAAACTTTTTATTTATTTTTATTTATTTACTAGCGGGCCCGGCAAACGTTGTCTTGCCTAGCAATTTTGTTGGTGTAAAATGTTCGGCATTTTAGATTTGTTTTTTTTTTACCTACACCATAATGTATAGTGTACTGCTCTTTGTAATATTTTGGTATTTATCAGAGCACGCATAAAGTAACATAGAAGTACTAAACATCTACAACTTGATGTTTATGAGCGAGTCTTGCTGCCATTATTGAAATAAAAATTCAATTAAATAAATTTAAATGCACATATAAGTTTGACTTTCGGATTTAATTACCTTTCCCAATATATTAATATTGGCCCATGGTAGCCCTCAATATTCGGTATTTTGAAGATCTTAAACACGGTCTTTAACAGCATTCTTCTAATTTAATATAATCAATACTTCTTTGGCTGTAATTTTATATTTTGGATGATCATCGAGTAGAAAATGTTCGAAGCAAAAATTTCAAGAAGCCTCCTTTGGGGATTTAGGCGCGTTTTTCAACCTAATCAGCTGTAGTTGGTTGTTTTATTTGGTAGCATGAATCCTACTAAAAATTATTAATATTAGTCCACCTTTGTGGGGTTGCACCTAACAGTACCTACAATATTCAGTATTTTGGGGAGTTTGGTCACTTATTTCAACCAAATAGGCTGTAATTTTATATTTTAGATGATCATTGAATACAAAATCTCCTTACAAAAAATTATAAATATTTTTCCAAGTTTCCGGGTAGGACCAATATAATGATATCCCCCATTAATCTTCCTACAAAAAAACTAATATATCTTCATTCCCATTGTAGTAGCTGTAATATTTCATTGCGGTATATTGGGGATTAAGACACATTTTGGCGAAAAATACTCTATTTATGTCCAAGTTTTAATAAGTTTCTAATTGAGCTTGCTGTTACACATTTTTGGTATCGGATATATGCGAGGTGTTCTGTTTATAAGTTCAAAGATATTGACAAACGATTAGACATATAACCACCATATAATGGTTGATTTTCCATCCTTGTTTTACCCAAAATTTTACTTGCATTCTATGGAAAACGTGTGCATAGAATGACCGCGTGTAAATTCAATTATAAAATTTTCAATTATTTTTTGTATTCTCACATAAAAAATTTTCAATACAATGTCAATACAATTGAAAAAATTAAATATTTTGAAAATTTTCAATAAGTGGCAAATGTAGGCTTAAAGGAATGATACGCTACTAATTTTCGCCCAAAATATTTCAAAATAACAACTACGATGTGGTGCTACCAAAATACATCGATACCAAATTGGTGGAAATGCAAATATGCTTCATAATATTCTTTTGCAATTTTTTTCGGTTTTTTCCTGAAGCTCCACGAACTTTCTCGAGTTTTAGCGAGACTAACGAACAATTCATTTTTATATACATATACATACATATGTATATAGATTTTCATAGACAATAGTTTTTTCAAGGCAATGGTAATCCAATTAATTGTAGAAAATTAACATATTTTGAGAATTATCCATAATTGACAATTTCTTAAAGATATACGCTGCCCATTTTCGTCCAAAATATATCCAAAAAGAACTCCGAAGAGATGAAACCATAAAGATTCGATATAAAATGTGTGGAAATGCTAATATCTTTCAAAATATATTTTGCAACATTTTCGCGGATTTTTCTTAAAATGTTCTTTCACTAAAATCTTTCCACTTCAATTACAGACTACTAACAGAAACTTTAAGTCAAATCGGCCCAGCCGTTTCTTTAAAATAATTTTCGCGGATTTTTCTCAAAATTTTATTTCATAAAAACCTTCCCACTGTAATTACCGACAACTGAAAACAATTTTGAATCAAATCGGTCCAGCCGTTCTCAATTGATGCGTTAGTATACATTTTTCTTGCTCCATTTTTATATATATAGATTTAATGTTTTGTAATAAAAAACCGAAAGGCCAATAAACAATTACAATATATTATTTTAAAAAATAGTACACACAATTTAATTAAGATTACGAACTTATAAATATTAACTTATCTCTAACAATCATACATTCAGTGGGACTTCTGAGGAGAACAACTACTCCTTATAACCCCTTTGTACGGGGCAAACGTTTAAATCTTAAATAAAATCAATTTTTTCCTCCATTAACAAGTTAGCGATTCACAAGAAATATAACATTACGTCAAATATGACTACTCAAAACTCTTACTCGAGAAATTTGGCCGCGTAAAATGGTAAACAGGAATGCCTACTTCTGATTGACTGTTATGCTGATTTTGAAGTATTGCCATCTAATTTGTGCATATTTAATAGATTTGCGTTCCTGAACAGCTCAAATTATTTTTTACTCAGATAGCGATTTTGAAATGTTTCCCTTTCACCAGCTTTACTATTAAAAAAAGTACTGGGACAGACCAAAGGATATATTCTTCATGTAAAGGATCCCAACGATTTAAGGTATTTCGAATGGCTAACTCCAGGTATAGGATACAAAACGTTGTTTATCATTGCCATATCAATATCTAAAGACTACTCGGCCTTAATGGCCTTAATATATTAGGTTGATGTTAACCGTGAACATTTAGGACGTGACAGATTAATGTGTTCTATATCATTTAAGCTTTTGTGAGTGTAGTTTAAAATATTTTATCAGAAAAGATGAACATATGCTTACAGTTGTAAACAAAGACATATAAAAATTCCAGCCCCTCCACATGCTTATTTGCACTGTGGCTCAATAACTTTTTGCACCGATAAGATAACCGACCAACACCTGCCAACTGCAGTCTGCACGACTTAAAACTGCCAAATGTCCAAATATTTCCTAACGCAACAACGCACACTGCCGATATGTCATGAAAAGTACGCAATTTCGCATCAACTCCCTTTCTCCGAAAACGGAAAATAGAATTTGTGATTGTTGGCGGAAGAGCAGATGGTGGCACCCTTAAACCCAATATGACTATTTTGGAGTTCCACAAAACGTATCGCATTAATGTTATGGGTTCGAACTAAACCACATATACTAATAAAGATTACGATTATGAATGTCATTATCACATAAGAATATTTTACAAATTGTATGTAAATGGCAGACCGCCTCTTGGCATGATGTGAAATAAATCAATATGGTCTTTCATTCGCACTAGAAATAAACAATCATGCATACACATGGATACCCGTGATCGACTACACCAGGGCATTGTGAAGTTGTGTCCATGCCCCTTGGGATTATGTTCAGTGTTGCCGAAAGTCGGCATTTATGCCCAAAAGTGGGCATAAATAATGTAAAATTTAGGACTTGGGCAGATTTTGGGCATATTTTTTTCTCCTATATGTTCAGATGGACCTTAAACTTTATTTTTGTCTGTAATTCTGGTCGCTGTAGAGCTTACGACTATGACCCGAACAATGTTTTAATGAAGATCATTTAATATTTGGCCGGTTGCACCAGAAATTATAGCCCAACTTTTTCCCACTATCAAATGTCGCGTAAACGTTACAAAATATTTAATGTTCCGCTTGAACCCTATAGTTTTCTGTAGTGATCGGAAAATTTTTATGGAATAAAATTGACCAAAATCTTTATTAATGTCTAATTCTAATCGCTCTATAGACCATATGCATGATCCGAATACCATGTAATATAACCGGGAAGTGGATCTGGGCATCGAAGAACATAACATTCTATGGTGGACATGTTTTATCCACGAACATATTAAATAAAATCATTTGTACTTTGAAATCATCTCAAATATCTTGACTTATGTGGCCGAATATACCAAAATGATCATATGTGGACAAACATTCACTAAAAATGTATATCCAGTCGTATTTGTGTGTGTCAGGCCCTTCCGAATATTCTGATCCGCCTACTGGTTTTATTTTAGGTCATTCAGTCGGGTTTGCCGACATATATACAACCTCAATCTACGGTTTGCTGTGGTCTATGAAATTAATCTCTAATGCCAAGGTGGAACATTTTTTATTATATTGTGACCGATAATTGCCCTAAATTTATATTAAGTATACGTATTAAGGCCTTTCATGTTTAGACTACACAGTATTTACCATTCGGTTTATATAAGGTATATGTTTTTATTAAAGAGTTGTGCCCTAGAGGCCACATATTCAGATTTAATGCAGATTTGGTAAAATATTACGATGTGCAATCAATGCATGAAATCAATATTTTAAACCATTTAAAATGTAGACCCTGAAGCGATGGGTTCCCATCTTCGAACTTAATCTATGTTTGGTAAAAGTAGGTGGAAAGTTTGGATGAGACATTCCGATATTGAATGAACAAATTTTAAAATTTTCGACATTTTTGAGGAACTTTATTTAAATTTGGAAGGAAAATTACTCTGTGCTAAGTTTAGATGAAATGGGCTACTTCTTTCGACAGATATCGTCCAGACAGACAGACGGTCATTTGTAACTGGACTTTAAATTTAATCGGTTTTGGTCCAAAGACACATGGAAACTAAACGAATATTTCGATGAGTGACTTTTTCCGCAACAAAGTACAAACTTTTAAAACAAAGACATTAAAAAATATTTAAAAATAAAAATCAATTTTGTTATTATTTTTTCCACATATTTCCATGCCGCAAAAATGTGTTTTTTTCAGCATTTGAAAAAATTCAGAACAAAAAGGACACTTGCTCTTAATACTTTTTCAACTCTTGAATTTTTGGGCATAAATTGTTGATTTTGGGCACTTTTTAGGGAAATTTTGGGCGGAAATAAAATTTTCAAACGGCAACACTGATTATGTTATCAAATTCAGTATGACAATAGATATGTGTGTATTAGCCACATTCACACATCAATGTCATGGGGAGGAATGTATATGTATGTATACCTCAGTCATTACAATGTTTTTGGGATCCAAATTTATTTATTGCCTCGACTTAAACGCACAGAAATCATTTGGTGGAATGTACAACAATTTCATACTCGACTCGGCCGACCATAATTTTTGATTACAAATTCAGCATATTACAATAAAATCTATATAGAAAAATGACAATTTTGATTTACCTGCACTTTATTACACTTTCGACTCACTTGACTTTTACTTCCTGCCTTCAGTTATTTTTACCAATGGCCTTTCCTTTTCCCAAACTTTAAGTCGTCATTCAGACATTTTTAATTTCATCTCATTCGGTTCCTACAACCGAGGAGATACCAGTGACAGACCATTTAAATGTTTATTTCATATTTCTCTGCCCATCTGTCCTGCTCGTGCACCAATGGAACGACTAATTTTGATAAATTCCTTCTTAGTGGAGCGTCGTTATTGATTTTTCGCCCTTTTAGCTATGTTTAATGCACGCATGGACTATTTGGAAGTGGCTTAGACGGACTGTTTTTATACGCTTGTTTGTTGCTTGCCTTCCCCCATAAGCCGTATGCCTATAAATGGGAAATCGTAATATGCAAAAGTGACGCTTCCAATTAACTCGTTTCGAAAATGAATTCTGTAGCTGGGAGTAATTAGTTTTATTGACAATCGAGTTTTATTGCATTTTCCATTGGGGAATCCATCACTTCGCCTTTTCATTTATGTTGTAAAACTTCCATTTTATGCAGTCAGGTGGTGAATGCCTGGTGTGATTCGAGGAGAGGCCAGCAGGAGATTAAACGGGTCGCGCCATTCTCTCCCCGTTGTTATTAGTGTATTCATCAACACCAAATCCAGCCAGGGTTAATGGGAAATGTTTGACCGTCGACCGTCGGGTATGCGGGGCTTGTTGCCATCATTGTCATAGTTTGAATGATACACAGCATTTCATGTCAATTTTAATTAAATTAAAAATGTAAAAATTCCTTGATCCGTATTTCTGTTGATTGCGACAGGATAGGAAAATAGACACGATGCCACAAACAAAAGTGTTTGTTTAGAATTGCATTCGATGGGCCAGTGTCACATTCGCATGTTCGTTGATTGCACTCTCTTTGCGAACAAGGGGCACGCGAACAAAAAGTGACCATAGGAGATTTTGGGTGGCCGTGTTTTAGCTATATCCCCAGTAAGGACGATAATGTTGTAATGGGACGACTTATGAAACATTGATCTACTAAATGTTTAGCTCAAAAAGTGATGAAATTACTATTTGGGCCTTCATTTGAGAAAAAGGCGTTAACTTCGTCTGTGTCAATTATGACGCGAACCCTCAAAATAACTAAAATCGGTTGGAAACTTATGTGCGACTTATGTCAAAGCAGATGTGCTTATTCTCTGAGAAACAGAAATACCAAATTGCAGATATTCTGTTTGGAAAATGTAGCTTGGATCTTCAGAACATTGACCTATATAGACAATTGTTCACACTTTCTGACATTCATTAATCTATTGGACATAGCTGTAGCAGCGAAGAATATAAGTGGCGATTAAGTAATAAGGCTACAATTAACTAAAATTCGAATACGAGTGACGCAGCTCTGTCAGAAACCTAATGCCACCCGAAAGTGGGGGCCGTGGTAGTCAATGTTTTCATAATTGTGGTACATATTTCGTTTGAATATAACGTGGACATTATGCGATTCTGTAACTATTTTACGGCAGAAATTACCGACGATAACCAATAACATCAACTTTTCGTTTTAATTAAAATTTCGCAAATTCAGTTATTACCGAAAGTATTCGGTAAGTTAACGTCTGAATTGAATTGAAAGTTAATTATTTGTCCATATACGTTAGTTCAGCCATGAGAAGTGTATAAACACACTCACAGGGGAAATAAAGAAATAACTTCAAATTGTATTATACAAGTTAGTTAGAACAATCTCCTATTGTAATTTCAAAAGCTGCGAATCGTAACACATAAGATATTCCGCATTCGAATTTGCTAGCGACGACATTACGCAAATAAAGATAATTTTGTGTGTATGGGTGTGTTTAATTGTTGTAGAAATTGTTAGTAATTATTCTAACATACTGCATGTTCGTGGATACACATGTATCGATTGTAGTTGGGAGGACAAACAGTAGTTGGGAGGACAAAAGTATTAGTTTTCTGTATTTTGTATTTCTAAGCTGTATAATTCCAAAAAATCCAAAAATATGACCAATAACACATACTTCGTTTCATGTTATTTTTGTTTAATATTTGTTGCCATTTCAACAGGTAAAAGATCTCGGCTATGTTGCGAGGGTATTATAAATATCTTTGGCCCAAGAGTTTGCAACGTGCAGAAATGTAGGTCATAGGCCCACGGATCATATCTCGAATTGCTGAGTCGATATAGATATACGTATCCGTCCGCCTGTCCATTAAAATTTTTAATCAAATAAACGGCTGTGGATAGCTGTAAACCAATCGTAACGAAATTTTGCGTATCCGGTTCTGGCCAAAGAAGAGGTCACAATATTTTACATGGAGGACACGCTAAAGAATGAGAACTTGAGCGGGTCAAATGGAAAAAAATTACCAGATTATAATTCCAGTGATAGTTGCGTAGGGTATCATATGGATGGTTCCGTCCGACTATACTGCTCCGCTCACGGGTTAAAAATTGGAAAATCAAATTCATCGTAATGCATACGGAAAATCAAGGTGACAATGATTACATTTTACCAGTAAAATTTTTTCAATACTCAGTACACAACTGCCAAAATTTCTCTCTGAACTTACTCTCATTTACTCATCTTTTAAGTTATCAAACAACATTCAGTAATAATTTGTACAAATTGTTACAAATTATTGGGATATCAAACAAACCTAATGTGAAATTGAAAAAAAAAGATTGATAATAACAATTTTGAATAAAATCCTGGAACAAATTAAAAATGCTAAGAATGTTCTAGGTGCTACTTTTTAGCACTAAAAGTGCTAAATTGGCACTGCATACGGCACATTTCGGAATCGATCTACATTAGTTATTTTTCAAGGTCTAAACCCTTTGAGGAATTTCCTGAAGGAAAGAATCGATAGCCTGCGGATGTGATCTAGATTCGGATATTCAATAAGCTTCGAATTAGATTTACATATGTTGAAAACTATTGATTCTTTATGGGGGAGTGACCACAAGAAGTTGATCTATAAAGCTCATTTTCAGATTCAAATAAAGTTTGACAAAGTTATTACGATGTACCAAATATAAAGTTTGGATCAAAAACGGATAATCCTTTCGCAGAATATTATAAATTTATTTTTCAGCTAAATTTTGACCATAGGAGGAGGTACTGTATTGGAGGTACTAGAAGGAGTCTTCTGATATTCCCCATCTTCGAATTAAAAAAAACTAATTTTAGTGGTTTCGCATTTTATCGATTACATTTACAACTTGTTTATTAAAAAAAGTTTTCTCTTTCTTTTCAAAATTGTCGGCATTTTGCGCTAGCATGCCCAATCGACTATTGAACATGAAGCATGTGTGTTGTTCGAAAATGTGGTCTGTCCCCCATCACTACCGTGCAACATTACAATCAAATTAATTAACAATTACATTAACACTAGAATTCGATCGACACAAACGTGGCGTTAAGTTGTCATCTGATGGCAAAGGAGCCATCTATTCATTCAATCAATTAGCCATACTTCGATGCATGGCGGGAAATGGTATGAGGAATATACAACCTATCATAGAATTGAAAACACTACAAATAAGTATTTTACAAATATATGTACACCTTCGTTTACGTTGTAGTGATGTAAACAAATTAAAAAATACATCAGCAGTTTCTTAGCCAGATTTGAAATTAATATTATATTATATAATAATATTATATATTTAAAAAAATAATAATAATAATAAACAAAAAATACATAATATTTACGCTAACAAATTAATTGACACAATACATGCATGAATGTTTGAAATTAATATTATATTATATAATAATATTATATATTTAAAAAAAAAACTCCATTTGAAGGCAGGGGGGCTGATAATGAAGAAAAGGTAATGATGGAAACAAATTCAGAATTCAAATATTCGACACAAAACCATTAGTCATATTATTCCCAGCATAGTCATTAAGTCGTAAAAGAACAAATATGAATGAATAGATGCAAAGGTGAAAGCACAGCTGAACCTAGCTGCCTTCCTTTCACATAGCCAGATGAGGAAAACCGCCCAGCGGTCGTTGTAAAAATAAGGAAAGCGTAACAAAACAGGGTTAAGTGTAAAACCATGCAAAACAAAAACCAAAGATGACTATGTCAAGAGAGAGGGAGTGGAGTGGAGTGCGTAGAAAATACTTGCCCGACAATGAAACATTAAAATCAAGGTACACATTTACGAGGCTATAATCGTGAATAAATTATTTATATTCCAATGTTTATTTGAAGATGAGGCTCTTCGCCCACCATCATCTTCTGAAAAACAAACATGACTCCTTCGTACTTTTGATATTTTTATTAACTTCTCATTTTGCAGATGAATATTCAAGTGTCTTGCTCGGTACTCATCACATTCCTTTCGATGGAAATCTGTTTAATTTATTTTTATTATTTATTTTGTGAAGCCTTCTTGGCACCCTAAGCGATTACTTTCTATTTTCCTCTTCCAAAATGCCAGGACAAGGAAGACGTTGATTTAATTTCATTATTTTTCGTTTGCAATTTCAGGTAAAACGTGGCTAAAGTGCCAACATTTAAATGCCCCTTCCAACGATGACAGGCAAGCATGCTTAGATTAGAAGAAGTTTGAAGAGCTCAGCACAACGGCACAATTTTCAGTGCATTGCATAACATTCTGAATGGGCATTTAGCGAGTCCTTACCGCCACAGTGCACACGATGTTAGAGCAAATCAAAAAGGTTAATTACGAAATTGCCACGACGATTACAGCAGTCAACAGCCGGAACATGGTCTTACAATATTAAACAACACACTTTCAAAATAGTTGCAAAGGTCGTTAAATAATGACGTTGCTGCGGGGATGATGTCGAATGAATTCAAACCCATTTCTACCACTCCAACCAGCGAAAGGTCACGCACGAACAATATGGCCTACAAACTTTGGTAGAGTTTACGCAAAAACTGACCTAAGCAAATAACATGGCGGAACTTTTTAAATACGAAACGAGTAAGGAAATTTATGTAATCTATAACAATAGCAATAGCCACCCGCAGCTGGATTCTGAATACAAATCGTTGCTTGACAATCTGGCCAGTTTCAATAGCAATAGCAGTTATTTTGACTTTGATTACGATTCTTACTACAGAGCGACTGAATCTGATGCGAGTATTGCGACGACCCTTGTCCCCAATGCCATCGAAGCACCGGGGGGACAGCGGACATCCATTCCGCCAGATGATATGCTCATCGACGGCCATTTCAATAATTATTGGGCATTATTGGCTCTGATATTGGTGATAGGCACAGCTGCTGGCAACATTCTCGTTTGCTTGGCAATAGCCTGGGAACGTCGTTTGCAAAATGTCACCAACTATTTTTTGATGTCGCTGGCCATAACGGATCTAATGGTGGCCGTACTGGTGATGCCCTTAGGAATATTGACTTTAGTAAAAGGTAAGCAACGTCCTGTTAGGAATGTACGGACCAATTCACTTAATATATAAATCAATTTTACTCCTCCTAAGACTGAAAAGTTAAGTTTGATCTGCAAAAATTCATTTTAAGCAAAACAAGAGAAAGAAGTCAAATGTTCATTTGCTTTCAAGTCAGTATTTCGTAAGATATGATATTAAATTATATATATATATACAGATATATATGTATATGCATACTTTCCGTTCAATTCAATAAATGTTTCCATCATAAAGCGGAATTCAGTTTAATTTGAAAAATGTACTATAAGAAGTAATGCCTAGATCTTTAGATAAATACATTTCTATTCGAGATCGAAGGAAACAAGCCATAAACATGAATGGCCAAATAATAAGTAGATTTTGGAAATCAATTAATATTAGTATATGGAATTGTTTTAGCATAGATTGTAGTTTGGGATGTTTATATTGTTATTTGAGAAGCGATATTTATTCAGTTAAATGACATGCACGTTAAATGAAGTTTCATCTATGTGAAATAAGGCCTCCCCTCTCCTTTTTGATTTATTCCGGCCTTGCAAATGAGCGATATGGGAATGTGTGTTTTGGGCCATAGTTCTGCTGACAAATCCATTTAAGAAGCTACATTTATTGGGTTACTTCTGTTGTTACTTCTGAGGATATTCCTATAATCAGTTTCTCGGTCAATATAAATATGTCTGTCCGGTCAATATAAATATGTCTATATTTTTGTAAACAAAATGGAGATCGCATATATCATGGCACAATGATAAAGGTAGAATTACTTGACGAAATTAATAAAAGTGGAATGTCTTGTAATGTCAAAGTTAAACATTACTACTTATTACTTCTATTAAAATATATCGCGAAAAATGAATATAATGTCAATTGAATTGAAATTTGACGAATTTTTATTTGAAATTTGACGAAAAATATTTTTATGCTTTGTTTTTTTATGTTTTTTGGAGTAGTTCTAATTCAATTAAATTTTTTAATGTACGTATGTATGTTTAATTTTTTTATATTTGTGATACAAATTATTTAGATAAAAACACAACTCATTTTTATATATATATATATATATATATATAATAATTTTCCATTCCATTCCTACTGGAGTAGTCATAATCCAATTAATCAAATTTTTTAATCATAATCTATAAAAATCAAAAACTTTTTTTTGTCATTTAATCGGTATAATATTCTTTAGTAGTTCAATATCCCTCCCTTTTACATTTAAGCCGCTTAATACGATAAAATTTATATTTAATTGTGAAATGTACCTTACAGCCTTAAGGTCGAAAGACTGGGCACTATGAAATATATAAATAAATAAAATAAATAAATAAAATAGATTACTGTAGATTTGCCATGTTGTGTCATAGAAATGTGAAGGTATCATAACCTGAATATGTTGCAAGTGGGAATTTCGGATTTCTGGTTACATCGATAACCAGATGTTTGTTATCGAAGTACAACTCTCCTCCAAAATATCAATTTGATTTTTGCTTGTAGATGCTCTTATACAAATTAATCACTAGTCGCCAAATATTTACGTGTATTTTATTCGGTAATGGTCAGATAATGGCGACTAACTCAATTTGTTAAATTGTCTCTCTCTAGTTCGGTACACATAATCAGAATGGGATTGTATTTGCAGTGCAAAGTGAAATGGGTAGCAAAAGGCTGCGCTGTGCCTTATTTAGCTGTGTCTGGTGTTTTTTTTTCCACCCACAGACGATTCCACTGAATTATGGTTAAGTGTTACACAAAAACGAGGCACTACCAGCACTGTCAATGTGAAGAAGCCAGTCCGTGCGAAGGACAATGCTCTGGAAATGTAGATGGGTGTGTTTCTTGTGTGAACCAACATCAGAAATACGAATATTTTTCATACGTCACTTTAATTTCGTAAAGAGTCCTTCAAAAGCCGTCAATTGTTAGCATTTTGCCTCTTTTGTGCGAATTGGATTGAAAACGGGCTACCTTTTTATGTTGCTTCCATTCACAGTTTCATAAATCATTCAGCCGCTTTTTGTGTGCGACTTTGTGCCACAATATATTCCCTTCGCATGCCCTCTCTACGTCTGGGCATTTTGTTCGTATTTGTTGTTTGTTTGTAAGGCAAGCTGACGACGAAACCCTTTTGTTGCAACACGAGATTTGGAGGCTGTTCCTCTTTCCTAGTTACCGATACAAGCATTGAGATCAACGAGGTTTGTTGGCTTCGGTGAAACATCTTAGGCATTCATCTTGGCTAAGTCATCAATTATCTGTGTTTTTGTAAGATTTTTTTTATAATCCCCCAAAAGCAAACCCAGCTCTCCTCAGCATTGTCTGCTTAATGTGTGACGTCTAAGGAGTTTTCATTTGACACCGCAGCCTGTATCTGTGATTCGAATACCCGCTTTTCATTAAGTGTGTCATTTGTATTGGTGACGCTAACCACCAACATAAAGAATATTGTGCCCGTTGTTGAAGTAAATAAAAACGTCAATTTTATTTTGACAGTTCTTCGTCTGGTAATTGATGACGATATCTAACAATGCAAACTTTCCATATAGACCCTTGAATTCTCCTTATTACTAAAATGGGTTTAATGATTGTTGCCGGATCAACCGGGAAATCTGGTGAAACTGGACTTCAAAAAAGTTATACGTCACTTTGAACAGTTATACGTTACTAAACTAAATCACAAAAACAACAGCTGCCCTACAATAGAGCTGATCCCATTTCCTACATCACGATAGTAGAAAAAGCCAAGTCGCCAAATTGACGAAGTTTATATTTATGGCTAGAAATACAATTTATTTGAAAAACCATTAATGTTGTACAAAAAAAGCCAATGAATACACACCACGAATAAATAAATTTCAGCTAACAAAACTTAAGTGCTTGCTGCCAAACAGACTCTAATTTTCGAGAAACAATTTGATTGTCTTCTTACTTTGGATATATTAAACATAAAACATTGTATTATTCCAACCATATGTATTATTCTGACAAATTATTATTCCAACAAATAAGAATTACTATTTTTATCCAGTTATTCTTTTAGTTTATTTTGTTTGATTCTGATTTAGTTTTTACTGATTAATTTCTACTGGAAACCGGTCACGAGAACGGCAATGGATTATTTAGTAGCCATACGAGATAAAATCAGGCCTTAAATAATGTAGGTGTCACCTAAAATTATCCAATGTGTACCCTAACCTTTAATTAAGAAATGCTTTACGGTTTCTATGTCTTCGATACATGTCAATAGAAGTAATTCTTTCCAACTATTTCTTTCTTGCTTTATATCCAAGTTTGAAATTAATCACGCGCCTGAAAATTAAAAATTTTCTCTCTTTCTCCTGGTAATAGTATGAACTTATAGCTAAATACTTTACATTGATGTTTTTAATTTTTACAAACATTTTTGTTGTTTTAAATATATTTTTATTTATATTTTGTGTCACATATCAAAAAAATGTTATTATATATTTTATTTTTATCCATGTTTTATACACTAATTTTGTTTATCCTAATTTTGTTTATCCTTGTTTTATACACTAATTAGAATCGAATATAAAATGAATGCATGTTAAATAAGGTAGATAACAAAATGTACTACCCTTGTACCCTTGCATCTAACATTGTGAATGATATTAATTTGCTCACGCTGCCAAAATTATTATTATTTTATTTATTTTTTTGATATTGTTAGGAATGTACTATAGGTAATTTGACCTCTTTCTGAGCGGCGGAGTGAACAGGTTTATTAACTTATTAAATGATTTATATATCAGTGAGAGAAAACACAAATTTCCACAGTGGATAGAACGAACCATTTTTTATATTACACGTTTGCATTTCTAAGCAATGCTGGAAATTTCACGGGCAAATCTGTAACATGACAAATATTTTTTGACAGAATCTCATTATCTTTTCTTCTCATAATCTTTGCATGGACAACCGACTTGGAAGTTACGAGTAACACTATGTGTTTTGTAGTCAAAATTCGAGTTTAGAATGTTCTTGGTTTTTTTCATGAAAATGTTCTATCTTTCTATGACATTTGATCTATTTTGATGACAAATGCATGTAGACAACAATGTGTATGTTTCTTTGATTTATTTCTTTTCTCAAACCAAATATATATGCAAATTTATTAAGATCTTTCTATCTGTTGCAAAGACAAAGACAAAACACAAGACTCGACAAAATACATTTTGACAAAATAGTTTATGAAATCATATCTAGCGAACATTTGTGAATTGTTTTTTGCCTAATCAACTGCCCAAATTATGGGGCGAATTTCGTTGTTATTTATCAATGCTGTTAACTGTTGACAAGTCCGTTATAGTCAGCTAATTGGGTAGAAACAAAGTATTTAGCCAAAAGCCTAGTTAAATGTGTTAGCATGTTACACGTTAACTTGTATAAAGATTTGGAAAAGTGAAAATATTTTATAAACCCAGTTGTGTTCAGGTATATTTATTTTTTCAATGATATTTATTATTAGAAATAACATGTTTGATCCATCTGAGAATTAGATAACACTGCTATTCCGTAGAATGTGTATCTTTGGTCTCCCTATTGCTTTTTTAGAATTATCTGGACTAGTGGATTTCAAAATAACTAAGGCTTGAAGTCCTTTAGAAAGCCCTCTTATTATATGTGTTCAAAACCTCTTGGCATATACATATATGTATTGTGTTGCAACATTAAAACATACCTTCGATTCATTATATGGAGATGGAGATTTTCTCTTTAATTGTTCTTAGATATGTGAAGTTACGCCTAGAAGTACAAAGAAAGACAACATTTGTAATGTTTTCTACTTGTTCTTATCATAAAAACTAATTTGGCGCAGAAATAAAAGCTGCAAAACCAAAAATGTCGCTTGAGTGACCCAGCAAAATCCTTCTCAAAAAGGCCATATTCTGAAAGTTTGAACAAGGCTTGGCATTTTTGTACGGCACTGTTTTTTACAGTATGTCCAATAATATCTTAAGTATATATATATATTATATACATACAAACAAACAAAATAAGAGATGGATCATAGAATCGTTGAACATTTGACGTTTTTATTTACAATTCATTTTGAATCGATTGCATTTCTTTGTATTGAATGCTGATACCTTTTATGATTTTCTTAATTCTGGTTAATTGCTTAAAATGACTTTTTTTTTCAAAAATTCGTATAAATTCATAAATAAAAAATATTCAAATGATTTTGGTTTTTATAGACGTTTTCATAGAATCTCCTAATCATTAAGATCTTGTCATATGTAAAAACTCTTAAACTATCATACTTTCTTTTGTTCGTTTTTGTTTCTTCCAAAATTTGTCTTTGAGAGTATGTGCAGATAGATTACTCGAAAAACAATCGGAAATAAATAATATCGAAAATGCAGAGATAACCCTTTCAGTGTTAAAAAAAAAAATTGTCGGAATAAAAATCTAAAATTTTGTATTTAAATTCATATAAAGGCATAGAATTTAGGAAAAAAAGTATTTGTCATTTTAAACCTCGGACAGTTTTGCCTGTTTTTCAGCAAAAACAAAAAAAAAAAACAATATTAACGGTACATAGGATAACCGAAAAATCGCAAAGAAAGAGAGTACTTTTAAATGTCGAATATATTCGACAAAAACACTGAAAGGGTTAAAGTTCAGCTGACATAAAATTTTTGACATAATAATAGTTTTTGTAATTTTGATTGGAGATAGATTGAAGAGTCTACTAGACACTACTTACTCTCACACGTACACAAGGGTTCATAAGGCCCGCCCATGCCTAAGGTGTATGCGTCAATCGATACCAAGAGTGTAATACCTCAAAGCGACTCAGTGTGGGTCAGTGTTATTGCAACTTGCAATTTGCCATCGATTACTCGAAGGCGTCTGTATTGTTCTCGGTTGTTTGATGCACACCCACACATACTTTGTTGAGGGTTGTAAGTGCTATTCCCCTCATACGATTTTCCTGGCATTGCTAATAACGGTAGTTACTTTGGAGCACAGACAGTGTTCTTGAAAACGTGGCGAATGACATTCAGCCAAGTTGAAATACAAGGACATTGCAATTATTTGTATATCGATTGAACGAAAGCAAAACCCTGTGTCAATGCATAATTCGACTGTCTGTGCGAACGAGGACAGTTCGGGTTAATCCCTCCTGAACTTGATAATAGGTTGTACTAACGCGTAAGTGGCGCAGTTAGATTGAGCGATAGGACATGATTTTATGTCGAACATTTTCCCCGCAGTAGGATAATGAATGACGACGAACTATTGGGTGCACACATCGGAACATAAAGTGAAATACTTTTTTATATTTATTTATCGGGTATGTTCTGGAATACACGGCGTGTTCTTTACAGTTCACACATACACTTCACCTATAGTAGTAAGCTCTTTAATCTGTACTTGCTTTTCAAGAATGGCCTATAAAATTATTTGAGGACTTACATAATGGGTCATTTATTCTCTGATTCCTTTGACTGTATTATTAAACTAGCATTTTTTAATTCGTTTAAAAGTTGATTTAATCGAAATAGGGGACACATGTTGTATCATGCTCACCTGTTTTGTAGTACATTATATGTGTTGATGCGCTGGTGGTTGAAGCTGAACATTTAGTACCAGGGGAATAATGAGAATTTGTTCAAAGAACGAACATGATTTTTTAATTGTTGTTGGTTAAGTCCCAACATTCGACAGTACCCACAGAAGCTGCAGTTGCTCAACAACATATTCACATAAAAACAGACAGACAGACAGGTTTCTGCCCTGGAAGTCCTAACAGTGTTTCAGATGTCATTGTCATTACAGTGCTTAGGAATGCTTGCTGTGGAAAGCCGTTGGATTAAGCTACGCAATGGAACCTTGAATGGAATTTCAGTTATGTCTAGCATTCATTTAGTTCAGTAGGTTGGGTCTGGAAACAAGAATGGCATTCTTAATAAAAAGAAAAGTAGCTATAAGTGCGGGCAAAGTGCCTCTACCGTAATGTTTTCAAGAAGCACAGTGGATGGTATTGAACGAATTACAAATAAACAGTTCATATTTAAACTTTTTCCTATACATTAATAACATTAATTTCGAAGGACATTGCATGCATAATTGTATATATTGGTGCTGCATTGGAACTTTCCTATTTTTTGTTTTAATGTTTGGCAACTTGCTCTACGCTGTACTGTAGTGGCAATAACGGCATACGCTTACTTTCAAGCAACACTCCGTGTACAATTTTCACTGTTTAGATGAGAAAAGAATTTGCCCTTGAAAATGCTAAAGTGACAGGATATTAAGGGGACCCCCCCCATTCTCGGTGTCAAAATTTTTGTTGATATAATTCGAATCTACACTGATTAAGGAATGTCTCTACAAAATTTCAAGTGAAAATCTCAAGAAGTCTTGAAGATATATCCGATTTATTGTATCAACATTAAGTGACGGCTAAAGGGCTTCTCAAACTTTAAACGCGTTTTACTCTAAACATTTTTTTGTGAATGGCGGGCACGATAACTCAAAAACCAATAATCCAATCGGTTCCAAATTTTGCAGCGTTTCTCTGAGAGTGTATAGCTCTCGTATGAACTAGGATAAAGCCAATCGGTGAAGATCTTCCTTATTTTTTAACATGGTTTTTGGTAAAAAATCGGCGATTTTCCAAAAAAAATTTTTCAAAGGTCCACCATTTTGTTAATTTTAGAGCGAAGTCAATAATCCTAGTTCATACGAGAGCCAGACATGCCCTCTTTCTAACACAGTTGGAATTTTCGGATTCCGATGTTCCAGTGAGGAGTTATCATGCCCGCCATCGAAAATGTGGACTTTTCTTTGCACCCAAAAAACAACAACAAAACAACAACAACAAATTTTTGTAAATTATTTTTCTTCCTTTTTAAATCTTCAAATATATATGTGCCAAGTTACAAACCTTAACAAGCATTGGTATTCATTTACCAGCCCATTTAAAATCTTAAAAATAAAAAATCGAGAATGGGGGGGGTTATTAAATGATAACGACGAAGATGGAATAACACCGAATAACTTCTTCGCCTTTGCCTTTGTCTGTTGACAGCAATTCCTGTATCCGCAAAACCGAAACAATGTTGGTAATAAAGTTTCACCTTCAAAGTATTAAAATGCTAAGCGGGGGATGAAAAGGAAAAGTCACGCTGCCTTAGTCACACTCATACAACATATACAGACACACTCATAGAACGTATGCCCGAAATCAAACGTTATTGCTGAACATTTTCTTTGGCTTGATTCGATACATATTTCAACATTGTAACAGGGATAGTCGTACGTATGTGCATGGTTCACCATGAAAGTATCTGCACCTGCTAATAAGGTCAATCAGTATACATACGAACATAGTCGAATGCCGAAATGTAGACCACTAAACACAAATACATACAAGAGAGTTCTCATCATCAATTTCTTCACTCTACGGCACATTTCCCACCCGGGGTGTTTTGTAATACGTCAGTCAAGTACTAAGGGAGAAGCACGCACGACGTCAACGTCTGACAAAGGAACAAACATTTATTGTATTCCGTATGCCGTATTCACATTTCCATAATTACGTCGGTTCCATCCGCATCTCCCAATCCCTTCACGCGTCTGTTCAACGACCCTGAGACCTAAAATAGACAAGTAAATGCCGTGACTGGATTTTTGGAACACATCTCGTTCCACGAATTCGACAAGTACTAATTCAAGAGTGTTGTCGCTATGAACAATTGTGAATAGAAATTGCACATTTGATTTGTTCAAAGGCAGAACTCTGAAGAGGCAATTGCATGAAATTCAAATTCGGGTTTCTACGAAAGCGTTCTCAAGCCCTTATTGGCAATAGGTACATGCTGCATATTAGTTGGTAATTACACCCGTCTATATTTAGGTCCAAGACGGGTATTAGTTCGATACAACCACTCAATATGATAATTATGACATGGCAAGAAAGAAAGTTATTGAAGCAAAACAAAAATCCTAAAAGTTCAAAATTTATATCAAATGATGTGAAAAAATATAAAAAATAAAGGGCAATATTGAAGATATTTTCGGCGCAACAACAACATTTTGATAGAAAATGTAGATGCAGAGTTGGTCAGGGAGACCTGCTATTTAGATCATGCTTTTTAAATGTCAATAGCTTCTCTTTCACAACGTTTCATAATTGATCAATTGTATTGATCAATGTTTATTTAAGGGATATATTAAAATCAGTACTGCCACACTACAGGATCCAAATATGGGACAATATCACGATTTTTTCTGCAGAAAATTAAATGCCAGACTAATACACTACGATTGTTGGTTTTGCCTCCTGCAACACCTCTTAACTGTTTAGACCCAGCATAATATCTACAACATAAGGATAAATAGGGTCAGCGAATCAAATGGAAATAAAAGGTCTATCGTTACAGGTCGACTAAATCGAATCGTATTATTGAATATTCCAGACATTTTCAAACAATGGCCGATCATAAAGCCAAAATACTGATTCGTAATATTCGAACAGAAATTCGACCACGCTTTGTAAAAATACATAATTATTGCAGAAGTATAATTTTGGTGATGCAATGGGTCTAGGTTTGACTTATGAAAAGCCTACTTTACTTGCACGAACATTATAACGAATTGAGCTAAAATAGGTTAAATTGGTGACACGCGTCGTTTCTTAATACATTTTTTTACTTTTTTAGATTGCAACACTTCAGGCGGTTTAAAATAAAAGTTTTACCTATGACCTCCCACATCACCAAGGACACTCACTGTAAATTATAATTTCATCCCACAAATTTGTTGTGTCTCAGCGTATTTTGGTAATACATGGACGTAATTCACGGGCCACCACAAGCGTTACTGTGCGCTCCGTCTGTATGAATATTTTATTTATATTTAGACATGATTTGGTTAAACGACAATTTTATTAACTCAAATTTAGTACCTGGCGTGCACGCAACATCCTTTCAAAGCCTTAACATTAATACACTTGATTAATTACCACCTGTATATATGTTTTTTTCAGTAACAATGTATGTCTTATGATGACGTTATGCTCGCAAATGAAATTCAAATTTTTGTCGTTTTACTTCCTGCTTCTGCCATTACGTATCCGATTACATGTCGCCATGTTAGTCTATTTAGAATTAAACGTCGGATTTGACAACTTCTCTGATAGTTACAAACATATTTGCCAAAGACAATATTTATTAGTATGACTTATCAATGAAGTCACATGTTCTGATTTTCGAGTTGTGCTCAAAATCCAGACTAAATTCGAAACGGAGTATCCGATTTTGTAAAAACCCTGCACATCGTAATGTCTTTGTTTCTTTGTTATCCTGTCAACATAGTTTACAAATGGTTTAACAACTTAGTCTGACAGATTACGAATGACAGTCCCATACTTTTGAAACTACGAAATCGATAACCCTATACAAAATATAAAATTGAATATTTTCAAGATTGACAGTGCGTATTTTAAATGTTTTGAGTTTCTATGCGTGCGTAACTAGGCAGAGTAGATTAGTAGGTAACTACTGACGGTTTCAAAGAACCAGGGAAATCGTTAATTTGGAACTAGTTACTCGAACCTCTGATAAATGCGTCTATTTTTTATTTGTGTGTGTATGTGAACAACTTGACACACACCCACAGCCCATATGACCCATACATTCCGCCCTATAGTGTGGTAATGATAACACTAAACAATATCAGCATAGTTAGACCCCTGTAAATATTAACGTGTTACTCCCACATCCGAGTAAGTAGAACAATAGAACAACAAATTTGTATCAATCTAAAAGTCAACTCCACTCCTCTTGGATACGTTGTCCACTTATTCAATTTATGTCCTTCTGGGGTAAATATATACGCCATAAAATTCAAATTTTGGCACTTTTCAAACAAAAGTCAGGGTCCATTTGATCCGCTAAATATTTATCGATCCTTATCAAAACAGACATGCTTATTCTTTGGCCTTATCCCCTTCTACATGTTTAGATTAACTCAGCTAGTCGAGATATTACTAAAAGCTGGGCCAAGGACCACACGAAGCTATAATACCCTCACAACATAGTCGGGTATGGTATAAAAATGAAATAAAAAGCTATGTAAAATAAGTATTCTACAAAAAATATTACATTTAATTCTTTAAAATTCATTGCTTTTGTTGGCGACTGTCATGATGATACAATTGTCATATCGGTGACATCTGTGAACATGAGCTACTCTTTACAGTCACAATTTAAAAATGATGCCGGACGACATTCACGAAAAAGCAACTTTCTTTCAGAAGGCAGTGACGACAAGTGTTTGAATTCATAGCCGTTCAAACAGGCTTCTTAATGTTCATTGCTGTCACATCAAAGAATTCCTTTAGATATTGATTGGATGTGACTGATTCCAAGTTCTCTATGTGAGCTACAAATGTATCTCATGTGCAGTCTATTGAAGTTCGTATTGTACTTCGATTGCATAGTTTACCGAGTTGAGTATAGAGCGAGTCAAAATCAGTATGAAAGAATTTGTGTAAAGTTTGTTCCAAACATATAAATATTATATATGTGAACAGCGGTGGTCACACAATTAAAATCCCCTGCAGTCAAAATGGCAACAAAACGGTGCATATTTTGCCCAAACCGGACATTCCGAAGCATGTTAAATTAATTCTTATAGTTCATATAAAAATAATGGATTTAGTTTTCCCCAACCTAATATATATTTTGATATACTTTAGTCACTACATAGATTACTGGTTTATCATTTATCAGATTTTCATAACATACATCAGGAATATTAAAATACTGTTTTCTAGAATGTAAGATATAATATCTTCCATGTGATAATTTCGGGCCGTTATTTTAGGGTTGTTCAAGGATATAACAGGGTCGGATTGTGATATAAAATGCGGAAACAAATGCTAATTTGACTTAGCTCTACCAGAATACCGGGTTGTTCCTAATACAGTCGAGAATGCTAATAATACCGGTTATAACTAATTTTGTTTATAGCGAACACATTTCCTGGTCCCGAAGTTTTAAGACTTAATGTTCATACAAATTTTTAGTCTTATATCGAACTTTTTTATAACGAACTATTTACTCGGCCCAAACATTCAGTTTTCATATATTTTAATTTGGTTATGACGAACTTGCTACAAATTTACTGAACGATGACAATATTTTTCTGCTTATCCTATGTTAGGACTGCCCGTGGATATAAGGAACAAATATGCTGGGTCCCTACTAGTTCGCTATAACCGTACTTTACTGTAATTTACTGTTAGCATCTTGTGAAAGTTCTCCAAAGATAAAGTACGGTACTGTACATATCCAATGTGATGAATGAACAATTTTTGAACGACCTTTCCACAAAAGTAATACGTGTTCGTACTCTATGTCACATTACAATTTTCCTAAAGAAGTCCCAAATAATTCGTTAAATAAGTATAATCTTCAAACTTACCATATGTAATTCTATGTAGCCATGTAAAGCAATATTTAAAAACAAATTCTACTTATTTTTGCTTTTGATAACATTTTTCCAAGTAGAAAATGTACATATCTATTCTAATTGGAATATTTTCTATAAATTCCCATCAATAAATATTGACTCGGTCGCGACACTGTGCGTAGTCGGGCAGCTACCGCTTGCACCCCATAGTTTGCACTTTAGTAAAAACTAGCCATTGGAAAACGTAGTTTATGAATAGAAGTATCCTAAATCTATATTCTGCATAACATTACATATGTGTGTCCGTAGCGTATGACATTCATTGAGGATATTACGCACGTTTTGTGTTTGAAAGATAAACGATTATCGTGTAATGTAAATTTTGTGAATGTTGTTATGGTTTCAATAAAACTGTACATTGACACACGGCGTAACGACATTTCTACGAAAGGCATATACCGATGGTGGAAATACCATGGAATATTTTAGTAGTAGTAGTAATATTATTATATTATAATCAATTCACTATCTACACCACAACTCTATGTGTAAACGGTATTTCCAGCTTATCTCAATATACGATATTTATCCAAACAAACACTAGTCCGGAATTTCGCTCAGGACTTTAAAATATTTGTATAACCCCTGAAGGACGATTATATTTGTGTGTGCGTCGTGAGTGGTGGTCGTGTATGAGGGACGACGAAGCACACAAATGCATTTAAGCATTTGTGTTGATGACTGGGAATGTTGGAAGGGGTTTAGAATTAGTCCGAAAAAGGATTAATGACACGCAGAGAAATTGGGAGCTATTTCTCCAATAAATACAAATATATTGTTCAATAAAATTACATAATTGTTTTATGTTTTCGTTTGATGATATAAATGAAAATATGATCATCCCATTATACTTCAAAACGATCAAATACTATTAAACACTTATTTTAGTACAGCCTTCGGTCATTAAATGGTGTCGGTGTACAAGGCAAGTTTAGTATTGTCTTCAAGATCAAACGCATCAGTGTGTCGACAACACCGAACATTTATATTGCGGAACTGACCAAAACATTTACAGGCGCACAGTAAAGTATCGTTTGATTTAGTTTGAAATACGGCAATGATTATCCATAACAGGTATAAACCGGCCATCCACCGGCCAGAGTTCCGAATATGAATCAACATATACGAACGCTGTAAACAATCTTCCATAAATATGCTTGACGTACGGGTGTGTGTGTTTACCATGGCAAAACAAACATAAATGCCATGTCATTAGAACATGGGGGAGCAGCACGTGTGATGCTTCACACACTACTGGCAAATAGATATACGTATCCATTCATTCACGATACGAAAGAGAAACCGCAACACCTCTAAACTGTCGGCCAATATGATGGGAATGACATGGTAATCCTTTAGAAGAACGGGGCTCGACGAGCTTCAAATGCTATCTGTTCGGGGTAATTCTTGTGTTCGGCGTTATATAAAACGTGTTGTTATACTGCCACAGATGCAGAGAAAAAAAAAGAACTTGTACACATACATTTATACGTGTGTATGGGTAAGCACATAGAATCATCCCATTGAAGAATGCTGAGTGAAAGGGTTTTTGTATTCTATCGTTCGTATTCTCTTGGTATTCGTCGCACATTGAGGCCTGTTATAAAACGTGGACTTTCAATACACACATGTTCTCAATGTGTGGTGTATGATAACTTTGTGTATGAAGTACCACGTCAATGTGTGCCATCATTGAGCATCATAAAAGTATGTGTCAATAAATTCCTCCATGGAATACAGTATCCACTTAAAAGTACTCAGTGGACTCTTTCAGCAGACAGGATTACCAAAGATGAGTGTGTAATTGTGTACTTATTGTTTGAATAGAAGGTCCCTTTAGTGGAAGGGCAGCCGAAACATGGTAAACTGAAACATGTAAAGTGTCTACAGTTTACTGAAATTACAAAGCAATCCTGGGATAGATAGAAATCGCGGAATAAAGCACAGGTAATGAAGACAGACAAACGGTCACAATCCGAAAAAAACCACAATATGAATAAAACCTCAAATATTGAATACTTGTATTCCAGAGATGGTCCGTCGGAAACAGTGACGTAAATGACATATATTTCCGACGACTAATACATAAGAAACGTCGAAAACCCATGCAAAACCATTAGGTTTTCGACAAAAGAGTTATTTCCATTTGTAAACATAGACATCACATAAGAGTAAGCTTTAATGAATCCCATTACAAATTTCAAAGTTTTCTTCTCAAAAAAAGTTTAGTATTGTTTGTATGGACTAGTAATTGTCAGAACTATGTAAAAATATTATATATTCTGCAAACATTGTCAACGTTTGCAGAAAAAAATTTTTAATAAAGTTCCATGCATGAATGCCATGTACAGACGAGCGTTGTTCCCTCTCTCATTCGTTGTTCGACCCTTAATTATGAAGTAATTACTTAGTTCCCCATACAAAATTTGCTGAGCGAACACCGACTTTTGTAGATTGTTCAATTCGAATCACTCTCTGAATAACCAAAAAATTTGTCCCATCCCTAACAATCGAGAGTACTTATCGAAAACAAATTAATGTTGACAGTTTGAAAATATTTATGAAATTTTCAAACTTTTTCAGTAAAATTGAAAATGATGAATGAAAAGTAACAAATTGTCTAGTTTTTATAGTTGCAGTAGGATGTAAATTTTGTAATCTACATAATGCAATATGCATTTCTTTCCCTTTTGTTCTAATTAGCGTACAAAACGAAAAACAAATGTGGGGAAACCCAAACAAAATTTCTCAAATTTTTTTATATGTGACATTTGAATTGAGAAAATATAAAAATGTATTCAAAACAGCAATATTTTCAGAAAAAAATGGAAAACATGAATTAAAAGTAAATAGATGTGGGTTCATACTACAGTCAGGAGAAAGAGAATTCACGCAAATATGTTAGGATTTTGTTGTAAAACTAGAAACAAAAAGTTTTGAAAAATAAACTCCGATGACATGAGTTAAGAATAGTAATGTGAGAGCGAACTACGTTGTTCGAATGCCCGTCAGAACATGGCATTAATGCCATGTACAGACGAGCGTTGTTCGCTCTCTCATTCGTTGTTCGACCCTAAATTATGAAGTAATTACTTAGTTCCCCATACAAAATTGTCTGAGCGAACACCGACTTTTGTACGTTGTTCAATTCGAATCACTCTCTGAATCACCAAGAATTTTGTCCCATCTCTAACAATTGAGAGAATTTATCGAAAATAAATTAATTTTGACATCATGAAAAATTTTTTAAAATTTTCAAACTTTTTCAGTAAAATTGAAAATGATGAATGAAAAGTAACCACAATTCTAGTTTTTATATATGCAGAAGGATGTAAATTTTGTTGTCTACATAATGCAATGTGCATTTCTTTCCCCTTGGTTCTAATTAGCGTACAAAACGAGAAACAAAAGTGGGGAAACCCAAACAAAAATTCTCCCATTTTTTAAATGTGACATTTGAGTTGAGAAAATATAAAAATATATTGAAAACAACAACATTTTCAGAAAAAATGGAAAACATGAATTAAAAGTTAAGAGATAGGGGTTGATATTATAGTCAGGAGAAAGAGAATTATTTTTTCTATTTAGATCCATATGTGATTCACGCAAATATGTTACAATTTTGGTGTGAAACAAGAAAGAAAAAGTTTGAAATAAAAAAACTCTGATGACATGAATTAAGAATAGTGTTGTATGAACGGGTTAATTCATATACGTAATTCTGAGAGCGAACTACGTTGTTCGAATGCCCGTCAGAACATGGCATAAGAGGATAGTTTTACATGTGTGTCAATTGAAAATTGATTAAATCATTTTTTAATTAATCGAAACACGTTTATAGAAACAAAACAATGAGTGGAATTCTATTTCCAAAAAAGCAAACAATCTAAATTATGCACTGTCAATGTTCAATATGTTCAAAGCAAACCGTTTAATTGAAAAATACATTTTTGGAAATAATACTTTATTAAATTTTTCACACATTTGCGCCGCTTAATCGAAACCCCGAAACAAAAATAATATTATTTGCAATATATAATATATTTTGCAATTAACTTCATTTGGTCAATTTTATTTAAGCTGATTTGACTGTATGTACATTTTGAGGTAACGTCCGCATGAATTTACGTACGAGACTAAAAATGAACTGTTTTCAGGATTGCCATCGTTATGTATTGAGTATATCCAATTAATAAGGTATACCAGGAGGCGAATTTGCCTTAGTCTTTCCTTCCTTGCTGTAAACTTTTTTATTCGCGATGACAAAGTAACAAGAAACACCATTTGTTCCACACGACCAATATTCAGCACACTTTTGCAGAACATCATTCATTGGCCACATGTTGCGAATGATTCAAATCACAATTGTTAAATAAAGAAACAAGAAAAAAGGTATCCATATAAATACAGAAGATAAGTCATAAAACTTGAGTGAAGTTGGCGACAGTTTGCAATGCCATTGAAAGGTGGATGCAAAATATGATTTGCGTAGCCCTGATGCAATATTAAGTACTTATTTATCCCATTAAAACATATAAACAATACGTCCAGATGTATTTTCTGTCCGTTCCAATGTAGTGTTTTTTTTTTTTGTACCCATTTCCAAAAAAGTTTCTAAAACTATGCGCCCATCTGTGGTAAGATATTTGGTACCTTCTGGAACAAACCTCTAATAACACTGTGCTACAAAATAACAAAAATTTTTTTTTCAGGGGTTCTAATGTACCAATTCTGTTTAGTTGAAGTCCCTGGACCACGAAAATACCTTTGGTTTTCCTTGGTCACTTCGAAAATTAATGTTATAACGGTAAATATGAAGAAAAACGTGGTTTCATGGATTTTCTTTCGAAGAGTAGAATTTTTCCTTTCAACCAAGATATATATTTGGTACATCGGTTAAGGATTGGCTGAGTTACAGTGGTTGAAATGTAAAAAATACGCATAAAAAGACAAAATTTATTTTTCTTCGGCCTGTACGATGAAATTATGATATAAAGCCGTATAAGTTTTATTATATTACGGGAAAGAAAATTAAATAAGCATTAAGAAAATGATAAAAATCAAAAAAATCGGTTAAAAAATGGAGGATTTATACACATTTTTGTAGTGATTCTATGCATATTCTCTAAAGGAAATATGGATTTATCCCGTTTCCATTTTACTGTTACAAACATAATATGGAAATGAGGAAACGAGATAGACACATATTTCCTTTAGAGAATATGCATAGAATCACTACAAAACCGATTTTTTTATTTTTATCATTTTCGAATGCTTATTTAATTTTCTTTCCCGTAATATAATAAAACTTATACGGCTTCATATCATAATTTCATCGTAGAGGAAACTCAGGATTGGCTGAGCCGATTTACCAAATATATATATATATTGTTTGAAAGGAAAAATTCTACTCTTCGAAAGAAAAAAATAATATAAATCCGTTAGAAATAAAAGAAGTTATTCGAGTTTCAAATTGAAAATCCATGAAACCACGTTTTTCTCTATATTTACCGTTATAAAATTAATTTTCGAACTGACCCAGGAAAATCAAAGGTATTTTCGTGGTCCAGGGACTCCACCAGAATTGGTGCATTAGAACCCCTGAAAATGTTCGTGTCGCACAGTGTAATCAACTGTATATATCCGGATCGTCTTGTGTGCTAGTGCTTCCACCACACTCCTTAACACGTGCGTCTGTGTGTCGATTCATTTTTGCCACTCGAAATTAATCCTCCAAATCCCTGTTTGTATTTTTTAGGAGTGAGTGCTCCGCTGGTATGTGTGTGTATGTTCATCATAGATGTGTTCAGTTCAGTTTCATTTCCGTAGCTTTCAGTTTTGTTTTGTTCAGAACACCACCGTCAACATAAATTGTATTTTCAATTGTATTTTATGAAGGGAAATAACTTTTCACGCTATTTCGTTGTTATTGTCATAAAGGAAATCAATCATGTCGGTAATGAAATTCTAAATCCATTTGAAGAAAAAAACATTCAAACATTTCGATTGTCATCGACGGACAACCCTGCCGACAGTGACTGGCGTCTAAGATTACTCTAATGTTGTCATCAAACATGGACCAATAAAATAACGCATGTACAAATGCAACATTTGCCAAATTACATTCACGCCATCGAACATCCACTACACAGAACTGTGCCCCGTCAACACTCAACTATGCTTAACAAAAATTTATTCTTGACCCTTGGTCAAATGTCAATACACATGTACCGGAGATGGACTTTTATTAACTGGTTTTCTATTTTTTTCTTGCTTGTGTTCATTTCACAGGATACTTTCCGCTGGGCTCGGAACATTGCCTGACTTGGATTTGTTTGGATGTGCTATTTTGTACGGCCAGTATAATGCATTTGTGTACAATTTCTGTGGATCGATATCTGTCCCTACGTTATCCGATGCGCTTCGGCCGAAACAAGACACGTAGACGGGTCACTTTGAAGATAGTGTTTGTGTGGCTCCTATCAATTGCCATGAGTCTGCCACTGAGTTTGATGTATTCGAAGGTGAGTCCTTTGTGGAGGCGGTGCTGTCCTCAACTGTGAGGCTATAGCGGTTAATCAAGCATATCAGCACTATTATTTACATTGGTAGCACTGCTCAAAAAAAAAAAACCTCATAATAAGTATACAATTTTTGAAAACGCTCCACCTCGTGACATATGGGATTAAGAACAAACGTCCTCCAATATTTTTCTAAAAACGTTAACGATTGATTTGTGTTTATTTTTTCGTGACCCATCTAATGTGCTACAACCACTGTGCTTGATAAGGAAATATCAATATACAATGTTTGGCGTTTGTATAGATGTAAAAGCCACTTTTTAATCTGAGTCCTTTCTTTGGTGTCTAGAATCACGCTTCAGTTCTGGTTAATGGTACATGCCAGATACCGGATCCTGTGTACAAATTAGTTGGATCGATTGTCTGCTTCTACATACCGCTGGGCGTCATGCTGTTGACGTATTGCCTCACGGTGAGGTTGCTGGCACAGCAACGTCAGAATCTCGGTGGTCACAACCAAACAGCCGCACCCGGCTGGGCAAGTGGATGGCTAGGTCAAACACCAGCTCTAGGTAAGTTAAATCGCATACACTCAATGCCACTCATCCAATCCATTCACGTTTGTGGGACGAATAAATGTCAACTTCAGATGGGATGTGTCCTTTGTAAGAAGACAATATTGTGTGCACTAAATTCACGCTAATCGGCACACATCTCACAATGTTTGCACAGTGATGACCTGACTTGGTACGTATATGTATACATGTGTGTATGTGCCTACTATTGAAAAATGTAACTACAAACTGTTAAAAATGTATAGGAGGTAACCGGTTACATCCGTTGTATATTTTAAAGGAACGATTGTTGGAAACACAAATTCCTTGTTTATACAAAACATGGATACGAGTAAATATAAACTTGTGGAAAAGCATTTGTGGGAAACATGCAACAAATGCTGCCTTCAATGGCAATATTTTACGTACGCAACCGCTACATATGGAGTAGAACACGGTTTTAACGCACCCAAAGGAACCTGACAATTTAGTTCGTTATAGACGTAGCAGGCAATTTTGTCAAATCCATATACATATGAATGTAGTGGGAGTAAATATTTGTTTAAGTGCATAGCGTTTTAAACCTTTAAATGATACCATGTTCACATGGTTGTAGAGCACTTGTTGTATTTGGTGCAAAGAAGAAAATCTGAACAAATTCACGACGCGTTAGCATTTGTATACGTTATATTACGTTTTTCCTAGTTCGTTATAAGCGTTGAATTACAAGTCGAAATTCAATCTGTGGGTCATAAAAACTGGTTCGCTTTAAAATAGTTAGTTATAAGCGTAGTGATTTGTATGAAACATAGGTGCAAAGCTATTGGGACCGGAGACAGTGACAACAACTTTTAAGACTTGAGAAAACTCGTTTTGAAAAAGTCCCAAAACAGGGTCAATATCTCGCTCAAAAAATACATTAATAATATCATAGGAACGGGTTATCTGTTTAGATCCCAGTGTTACCCAATCTAATATTGCTACGAATTATGTGGGAATTATTTGTACCTCGCCCACAAAACTTGACATTTGTTAATCTGTTATAATGTGAGAAGCTATACAAAATACGATGCGAGTAATTTGCCAAAAAATGTCGTCAAATATTTTACTGTACAAGTGCTGAATTCAAAAGGGAATAACTGAATACCTATTGTCATTAACATAAAAGTTTAATCGAAATCTTAGTAAAAAAAGTATCCTTAAGCGATATGATGAAAATAATTTTCACATTTTATTTTTTGATTTGACTTATGATTTTTGACTTTTGCGCCGCTAAATCGATGGTTTCGGTTACTGTTGGCCGTAAAAAACAATTGTGTTGGAGAAACAGGAAATGGAAGTAGGCAAAATATGTACTTGAATATATCTTCAAATCCGCCTTTCCATTCCAGCAAAAAATGCGTTCAATAAACTACTCATTCCTTATAAAACAAATCACTAGCTTTATTTAGGTTTGCTTCAATGCGTTCTTTAAGTAGCCGAAAGTAAGTAGGTAATAAACTATGCTTATTTATTTTGGAACAGAACGTCGTTGTACCTGGCGTCGCCTATTGAAAACAGGACATAATACAAATGCAACGACAACTTCTTTGCATGGACACTCTGCAAATTCCACCGATACCGAATTGTCAACACTGGATAATCACGAGCTGTGGCTGCCAGAATCAAGGTAAGTTTCAAACCAGCATACCACATTCTTGTATAGATCCCACATTGTTCACATACCTTGAACTCAGAGGAGCTGGCGTTCATTGTGTGTGCAAGTATATGTGTGTTTCAATGCCTTCCACTTTTCTGTTTTACACAGTATACCCGAGCCGACACCAACAACTATGACGGCATTACATCAATTTGGAGCCGAGATGTTGAAACTATCCCGCGGCTTGGAGTCGGTTGTGTCATCATCGACAGGATCGCCCACTAAATCTGAATTGTCGTCCGCAAATATATTGCCCTTTATGCACAGTCCTCTGCAGAAACAAAATTCGTTGCAGTCCGCCACCAGTCAACAGAACTCTCTATACCCGTCGCACTCACAAACTCAGCATCAAGATGTGCGGTTGCCCCCCACCTCAAGTCTGCAAGCCACAAAACCCTTCTACCATCCGAGTCACCCATACATCCTTCAGTCACATCTCCCACAGTCGACGGATCTTAGTGCCTATAATAAAATTAACACATTTTCTCTGCTGAACACTCCTGCCTTTGATTTTATGAAGGACACAAAAGCTCGGAAGCGGTAAGTGTAGAAACTCCCGTTCAGTTTTCTTACAGTCTATTCCATGGTATAGTAAGGGAGGTAGTGTCGTGCACCCAGAAGTTGTATGGACCCACGTCTAATGATAAGGGAAATGAGCATTGATAAGTTTCAACATAAAAAATATGCTTCGTTAGTACTCGTCAACCTCTTAGTCGGTGGTCGGCGTGAAGGTCCCTTCCCGACATTTATTCAAAGACATAGAAACCGCAGACTCGACAAAATGAATTTTGACGAAATAGTTTATGAAAACATATCAGAGATCTGCACTCAAAATATATGCTTTCATTTTATAAGCTTGCGATATTGCGCTTAAACGTTTCACATTATTAGCTCTGTTGTGATGAATTAAAACATAAAGATACGACAACCCTAGTGTGTATACCCTGCAATACCCATCTAACTCATCCTCGTGTAGAAATGTAAATGAACATGAACGTGTCTAAAGTAGCAATGTTTGTAAATTTCCATTGCATCTGCAAATAGAATAAATTCATAATGGCGTTTTTTAAATGTTTGTTATTATATACTGGGCTGTGCCGTTCCATGCGTATTTCCGTATAACATGCAGGAGACATGAATGTGAATAATTTTCCACAGCTGTGGAACTGTGGAAAAACAAAGATTACATTCATATGCGTCACAAAACTTCGAGAACAGTGGGGGTAGTCACATGCCACCGAGAAACACTCTTGTCCTTAAGGTCTTAGTGTCCGATATTAAAATCCGTTTAGGCAAAGACAAAACACAAACAATTCGTTCATATTCTTGCGAACGTATACAAGGAATATTGTTATTTCATCTTCTACTAAAAATATTTGCACATATATTTTTAGAATAGCTACCAAGTGAGGTCAAGGTGGAATGGAAGGACACAGCTTTAAATAATGAAACTTTTTGAAAGAAATTAAGTATTCCTAATTTTATGTATTACTAGCCCCTCACTTTATTGAGAATAAAATTATCGACGATTTCGAAGGAGTGTCTTCCCAATCGCTCCTTAATGGAAATTTTGTGTCATAAATACCCGGTCATATATGACGCACATACGAACAGATTTCAGAATTTTGAAGCTTTCGTGAATCCAATGTGTACTTGGGGGTACATGTGTGGACAAAATCAGTGACTGAGCTTAACGTCCTTGAAGAAACCTACGATTGTCACTTACACCTTGCCTTCTACAGAAACAAAAATGGTACAATGATACAATTAATTTCTTCTTACAAACAAAGTATTTTAAAACGAAAGACAATGACTTCTGACTTACGAATCAAGACTAGAATTTAGCTCAATTATAATCCATTTTTAGCTGTAATGTAAAAGTCGATAAACATATTTTTGTTTTTTTTTTCATTTTCTGCAATAATATACAACTTCTTCACAATTGTAATAGCATTTCCGAATGTTATATATTTTAAAAAATTCACATTTCTTACGTGGAATCAAGGTGTATTAAATAAGGTGTATGCATCAGATACAACAACAAATATTTTACAAAAACAACATTGTTGTTATAGAAATTAAATTGTCATGCTGACAATAAATTTTTGACAAAAATAAACAAAAACAATTATTAATTTTTTTTGTCAAGAACTATTCTTCGTGGTCAGTGTTTGAGACCTGGTCGCGATTTATTTTAAGTTTCCCACATGCAGCCCATGGCTCCTTGTGATGTTGTGATGAATTACAATCTATTTTTCTATGGAGTAGTGTCTTTCAATTTTCTTGCCTTCTTAAAGAATATTGAAAGACATAAATCCCCGGCCAAAGGCTAAATCATGGAAATTGTGTTGATCGTATAAAATCTTTCCAAAGGCGTATTTAACCTTCGCCGAGAATTGTCACAAGATCCAAGGGGCCGATTCCAACATAGGCTAACATAATATCCTCGATTTTATGAGTATCAGGAATTTATGGACAGATTTCCACACATAACATAAAAATATGTGGACCATTCGGTGAGCGGGGTTATAACTGATTTCGTGAGGCGGGCGGAAAGGAACGTCCGCCTCATGAATGCAGTTTTCTCAATTTTTATATTAAAAAATTAAAGACCATTTTTGAAATCGAAATGTAATATTGAAAATGTTTTTCACAATTTGCTTTACAAACAATAAAGAAAAAAGTTTAAAACCATATGACTGTCACTTACACCTGAATATTGAACAAATCCAGTTTTGTTTATATAGTTGTGTGACATATGGGATTGTTGTTGCGGTTATTCGAGAATTAATTGATTTCTTCTAACTGTTCTAGGTCGCCGTCAGATGCCCGAGAGAGACGCAGTAGATTGTGTGTATATGCCAAGAAACGTAGAGCCTCTATGGCGGCCTGTATGCAGCCACCAAATACACCGACAACCCCATCAGAATGGCAAAGAAATCGTTTTTATAGCTTACCTCAGAACATTCTCTTTCGACGACAATCAACAATGTCCCTGTGTCGTAACTCTTCCGAGGAAAACATTGCCTGCAAAGGTTCAGGGAATTCTCCTAACAAAGCCTGCCACTCTGACACGGAAATGGATGACGGAGATGAACACCAAAATTGCTCAGAAAGTGGGACCGATGGCGAGTACCTCCAATTTCCACCCATATGCACGTGTCCCTATTTCGGAAATAGACCGCTGCCTAATTGCATAAAACCGGCAGATGTGAAAATTATTTCAACGACTTTCAAATTAACCACTAGCACACCATGTGATGTTGCCCCAACAATTGTGGGAGAGAACAAACTAAATATGATCAAGGCCCACACGTCATCCAGCCTGAGTCCACACACTGTGTCCATTTTGAACAGCAACCATTCGTCAAGTACCCTGACATTTGAGTCTAGCAGCGATGGCTGTTATCTCGCAGCGCCGCAGACACCAAAGAGGAAACTCAGCATTTCAAAAACTGCCTCCATTGTGACTTGGGATTCCGGCAGACACAGGCGACGCGGATCAAGTTTCGGTGGGGCGCGCACCTCTCTACTGCTTACGCCTACCAAGACTGGCGGTTTAACTACGTCAACTTCGGCGACGCCTCTAAGAAGATCGGCCACACTAAGGAGCCACAATAATATGAACTATGCCGGAGGCGATGTCACAAGCGCGACTGGCATGAAAATAAAATCAAAATCACCACATTCATCGCCGTGTTTGTTACAACGCAATCAAACTGTCCGTTCCCACCATTCGCGCAACTCCAGTGTAATCTCAAGAAACTCTTCGCGCCACGGACGTATAATTAGGCTGGAACAAAAGGCAACCAAAGTGCTGGGTGTCGTGTTCTTCACGTTCGTCATTCTTTGGTCGCCATTCTTTGTGCTCAACCTGCTGCCCACAGTGTGCGGTGATTGTGAGGAGCGAATAGACCACTGGGTGTTCGATGTCGTAACCTGGTTAGGTTATGCCAGTTCCATGGTCAACCCAATTTTCTACACAATCTTCAATAAAGTATTCAGACAGGCTTTTAAGAAAGTTCTTTTGTGTAGATACTCGGGCACTTCGTCCAGTTGGCGACCTCACAGGTAGCACACCCCACGTACGTTGCCCATACATATGCCATTGGGAAATAAGGGTATGGTAATGACACTAGGTCCAATTGAACGCAGTTGCCGCAAGACAAAGACACACAAGCGTTCAACAAGATCATTTAAATGGCACACATTTTCCAAAAGTTTTAACAGTCGTGGCAGATGAAAGGGATGGTAAGTACACCAACTATCGGAAGCGGTAAACGGAACGGTTGCCGCGCGTACGATACGCTCTTAGTGACACGTTTGTATGCAAAACTAAATCACAAGTTGATCAGATTTCCTTAATATCACATCCGACCAAATGCCAGCTCAACAGCAAAAGGTTTCATGGTACCTTGTATTATGGTAACTGCAAAACCCAACTGATTTACGATTTGAGAACTATTTTTTTTTTTTTTTTGAGTACGACTTGAATTCGAAATTGTGCAGCTGACGCGATTTCCACACACTGAAACGTCCAAACTCAAAAAATCCCAAGCGATTAGAAATAGTACATATCTGGCCCTGGCATGCACTAGGTTTATTAACACTGACCATTTTAATAGAAACGGTTTGTTTGGCAACGTCAAGGTATGGTAACATCTTAAACTTGGAATCGATTGTGTAATCGCGTTTGCCAGTTTCGAATGTATTAACCCTGCTACTATGTTAGAAAAAACACATATGTTACGTTGGGGTCATATTTTGACCCCCACTTTTTTATTGATGAAATTTAAATCTGTTAATTTTAAAGAAGTTTTTTTAAGGCTTGTGATTTTTGCAATATGTCTTTGTTGCAGTAATTTTTTGTCGGTGAGACGGACATACTGGTTTTTTGCAAGTTATGCACTCAGTGAACGTTTTTCGTTCCTTCCTCGATGGACAAAATTTACACCTTTTCCGGTTACTAAAGCGTTGTCGTTCTAGAGAAGGCGAACTCGTAGATGGTGATTCTTCTCGAATTCTTTGTACTATAGTTGCAGGGGCTTCTGCGCGGGGAAGTCGACAACGTCTTTTGATGTGCTCTAAAAATAGGCGCCTTTTGTCCAATTTATTTCTTTGCGTTGAGAGCAGAAATATCTACTAAATTAGAGAACAGAGCAACAGGCCACCGATTGGTTTTTCTTTTGCATGAGTATGTAAGAACCATTTGGTCCAAAGTGTCGACTCCTCCTTTTGTCGAGTTGTAATATTCAATTATTTCCGGTATTTTTTTGGATGATTTTCCAAAATTTTGCTGTTATGGTGAAGAGTGCTAAGCAAATAAACCATTTTGTATTTTTTAGGTATATACAAAAAAATTACTTGAATGTACTGGAAGCTTACGCAATTGTTGTGTTGTAGCATGATCCGGTAAAAAGCGTTTATTTTTTCTGACTGTGCCAACAATAGTAATTTTATGCTTTAGCAGTTCTATTGCAAGTTTCTGACTTGTAAAAAAATTGTCGGTTGTCACATTGCGTCCACGATATTGAGTAACCAAGTCTAGAACAACGCGTTCTCGTTGATTCCTTTCAGCATTGTCTCCCAATTTGCACAAGTAAATTTGGAACTGTAAGCAAAACGCAGTATCAGAATCGGCTGCTATCCAGGCTTTCATGCCATATTTCCCAGGCTTACTTGATATATATACTTCGAATGGGCATCTACCTCTGAAAGGAATAAGCTGTTCATCAACCGTTATATTAGCGTTTGGAACGTAAAGCAGTTGCAAGTTTTGAGTCCATTGTTCATAAAAGTTTCGAATAGGGGCAAGTTTATCTCCTCTTTGTGCTGATCTTCTTCTTTGTCTATCGTCAAATGCAAGAACGCGTGAAATATTGCTAAATCGTTCCAAAGACATGATTGCTCTCAAAAAAGGGCGCCCATGAAATTCATCCCACAGAGAGTTCAAACTTTCTCCGTATGACCTGTAGGCTCCTAAAAGAATAATATATCCATTATACAATTATAATAGACAACACAAATTGAACACAAATACCAATGAGTATAAGAAGTCCCAAGTAAGCATCGAACTCAAAATCATATATATCTTCAAAATGTTCGAAAATAGAATTTCCTTCCAAGTTACTATAGTGAATTATTTCCCTTTTCATAGCTTCGGTTAGACATAAATCAAAGCCATCACGAATTTTAGAAATTCGATGAATAGCGTAAGCAGTCACTCCAGGTTTTGTGTGAAGAATATTTCCACTGGGTGCACGACTTAGACGTTGTGATGGAGGAACTGTCAGTGCCATTATTTACGGCTGATGAACTGCTGGATCCTATATCACTCGAAATTGATTGCTCTGAAGATAAACATTCTTCTTCCTCAATTACAAAGTTAGGATCGAAGTCATCACTTGCTTCATCTTCAATGCCACTCAAGAGTTCTTCCATTTCATGCTCGCTCATTTGTTCTCTCTGGCATTATATTCACGAAATAAAAATTGTCGTACATAAACTATGAATTTGGAAAATGTAGTAGCAGGGTTAAATAAAATCGAGAAATGATTGCCTACCCTTAAAATCACGACACATTCATATATTTGCGAAACTGGTTAACATTTGTGTTGAATTCAAACGAGAAAAATGAAAAAAATTGGCAAAAAGGAACTGTGAACTGTTGTGAATGAGGGAATCGATTGATAACTTACTACATATTTTTTTATATCTTTATGTGTGTACGTTTGGGTATTCGGAGATATAATTCCTAATTTCGAAAAACACACACACACACGCATTTCTTCACTACGAATATGTATGGAATAACTTTAACTCACCCTTACAGCTTTCCGACTAAAGAAAGAAATCAAAAAGTGTGTAATAGGAAAAGTTTCTTTTCGTTTCTTGGGTAAGCAAAAGTTCGAAAAGAATTTATGGCCTCATAAAGGCGTAAAAAGGAAATCGATCGTTTTATTGAGAACCAAGTTAAATATAAAGCAATTTTAATATATATATATATATATATATGAAATTACAGTTTTTAAATTGGTTAATATTTTATTAAACTAATAATAATTTAAATACTTTTATGTTATTATTAAAAAATAAAATTATCATTGAAAAAATATGAAATAATACAGTACAATTTTCACTAAAAAAGATAAAGTTTTGTGTGGCCTCTTTAGTGAAAGCGCCGTGCAAAACTAATTCTACGTAGTTTCGTGTCATGTTACAATTTCTCTATCCATAAAAATATGGCATCTACAATGTACACAATCCATATTATAGAACGCGCAATGAGTTGTGAGGATTCATTCAAAACTCTTCCAAATTTTGGTTTCTTGCCATAAAAAAATGTTCATCGAAAATTATCTCTAACAAAATTATGTGGTTTGAATTATTTTAACAATTTTATATATCTTTTGCATTTGTAATTTCAGTAATCCCGTGTCGGCTGTTCAACCGATTTTTGTGCGAGCGCCCAGTGCTCTATCTATGAAACAGGGACAAAATGAGCGATAGACAATGACAACTCTGAGGACTCTGAGGAATCCTTGTAAATACCTACTAATATTAGTGTACCTTTTTGGAGAATATACATAAATATATACCAAATACATCTGCTGTGTACATACATAAATATACGATTTTATAGATTAAGTAATTTTATACTTCCTACGACTCATAATGTTAGAACGTACAATCAGAACCTGCCCCTTATTTCTTACCTGGAAAAATGAAGAGTGTGAAAATGAAAATTACAATCGAAAAAATATGCATATTTTCCGTAAGAAGTTCGCTAGTAATTTCCAGCTCAACCCTCCTTTTTCACACACAGACACACACCATGGCAGACACATTAAAAGTGTGTCCAATTAGTTATCAAGAAATCATTGATTGTGACTCGGTTTTGGGTAGTTGCCCGAATCTAATCAATAATGTCATCAAAGTTTTTGATTCCACCAGGGAGTAAATGGAATACTTCAATAGGATAAGGAATTGAAAATCCATAACGTTGTTGTACCTTGAGTTTCAGTGGATGTCATATGTTCTCTACGGTCGAGTGCCAGGCATCTACACATATACATACATATCTGTCCGTAGTTCCTGTTGTTCCTAGCGTTACACCATTCGCCACACGCCATCATTTATTATTTCAAAATATTTTTATTTTGTTTTCCCCTTGTACAGTCTGGTTTCGATATGGGGGGTTGGGGCTGTGTTTGCGTTTGTGTTTTTTTTTTAAAGCACTTTGATTATAAAACAGAAAAATGTGTATTTATATATGATTGTTATTGTATTTATGTATGTAGCGAAACTCTTTTTGTTTTTTGATATTTTGTTGTAGACGTTTGTTTTCCAAAAACAAAAGAACTCATTGAACAATACAATAAATGTTTATATAGAAGTGAATGGAAAAAGTAGAATAAAAAGTAATAGACGAAAAAGAGAAAAATAAATATAATTGTCGCTGGTCGTTTTATTCCCGGGTCTCATCCAGATAATTGTCAGGTAAGTACGCGTCAAGTAATGAAGTTGAGATGGGAATTTAATGACACCAATTTGTTTGTTTTGGTCATGACATACTCTCTAGAGGGTTCGGGATTGATTCAAATTGGGTTAGTTTCCATTGTGACTAGAGGAAAGTGGCGTTTGGCGATATACATATGTATGTCTAATATGTTGTGTGAACATGTAGTTTGATAAAACGAACAATAATAGAACAACAACTCAATTTCGAATTCGTATGTAGTTACAACTGTTTGCATTTTAGGTGACGTAATACAGCCATTATTAAAAATGTATACAATTCTTATACATTTTTGGCAACATGTTTGAGCAGAAAATGCTGACATATAATAGTTACTTTTGCATTGTGGCAATTTCCATCAAAAGGAAAGGAAAAGGAACTGGCTCTTTTGCCCGTTCAATCTCAGCTCTACTATTTTTGACATTGTTATCAATAAAAGCATCGAAAATGCATTCAGCTGTGGTTTTTCTATTTTCTTTGTGGCACAGTGTTATTGGTGCATAATGCGGTGTGATCTACAATACCTATATTCGTTTTACTTTCTTTTATGGAAAACGTCAATATTATACTAATACATACATATATAGTTAATCGGGATGAAAAACTATATTATTGTCGTTTTATTATCGAGACACAAGGACGTACGACCCCATACGAAGCAAACTAGGAGGTTTTAAAATTCAATTTGCCACATCACCATGAGCGAAATAAATTTGCTGAGTTGATATTTCTGGCAAGTTTTTACAGACAAAGGCAAATCCGAAGTGATGCGGCACTTTTTATGGGAACACAAAATGCCGGACGTGAAAATATTAATTTGCCAAACTTTTTGTATGTCTCTTTTTTGTTCGTCCATTAAGCCAATCACTGCTCCTGCAATGGAAAATGCTACATCATTTCTGTATTGTTTTTGTTAATGCTCGGTCATAATGACTTCCTTTCAATTGTATTTCATGAAAAGTGTGTTGTTGTTGTTATCGTTGATTAAGCAACTCCAGATCTGAACGAAGCCATATCTAATTGACAGGAATATTATAACTCTTTTATTTGTTATCTGGCTGCCGCATTGAAGCACATCGTACTTTCACACTTAACAAAGCGTATGCTTTCTTTACGAAGTTATGTGGGTCAAATGAATTTCGAAAAAGCATGCCATATAATGCCGGCAATGTTGAACAACTCTGCAGTAGTGAAGGACTTTCGCGCACACATTCCAATGGATGTGCCTTTGTATGTTCGAGGAAGGAATTGCCTGCCAAACTAGTTTGCTAATGTCGCGGTCACATCTCAACGGTGTAGTTTTATTCACTGGCATAGCATTGTTGATTAGTTCAACAACTTTGCCCACAAATGTGAGAATGCTGGCGAATATTGCCAATTAAAATGGCTACAGCGCGGAATGCCATGGACGAATGGCCTATCTACAACAACCAACGACAAACACTGTAAACTGTTGGCTGGCGTAAATCAAATTCCTAAGTATTTCAAGCGAAACATAACACTTTATTGATTGTTTCCAATTAAAACTTCCCTCCACGTCGGTGGTTTAATCATCCAAGCATGTAAAGCATTACTGCTGGTCATAGCACTGTTATTTCATTAAATTCTTAGCATTCTGATCATGATTAATAAATAAGGCGAAACACATTTTTTTTAGTTTTAAGTGGCATCAGCTCAAATTTTGCTCAGTCTGGATATGGGCATTTCCGGGAAAAGATCAACCAAAGCCGTAAAAAGACGTCTATCATTATTTTGTCTTATTCTTTGTATAAATATTAAAAAAAAAATCCTAATGAAAAGGTCGCGCAACATCAATGATGTCTAATGTCACGTATATTTTAAGTCGCGCGAGTGACCGCTCTTGTGATTTTTATGCCAAAAGATAAAAACCGGTGGCTTTCAATTTATTTACCACTATTAAAAAATACTACAAAATAGTATTAAGAGCGAATTTAAAAATATAATTGTGTTTGATTTACTTAACATTTAAATTTTTATTTTGCTTCCGGAAGTCGACTTTCGCCCGTATGGTATTGTGCGTATGAGTGATAAAACGCCATAATAATTATAAATCATTCGCCGCCAATACTTTTTTTAATGATTTTGGAATAAATGTGTACAGGTGTTCACATACGAATATGCCTCAAAAATCGGGAAATGCAGACAACGCCCGGTATAACGAGTGATCGATTGCCAACGAGTGATCGATTTCGCCTGTTTGAAATGACAACACGAAGTTCGTCGAGTCTGCTAGTTATCCGTCTACCCTTTGACCTCACAGTATCTAGCAAACTTGTTCACATATATGGACACTTCCGCAAAAAGGTAAACCAAAGTCGAAGAATTTGTTTCTTTAATTGTGCTTAAATACGCAAAATAAAGCCAAAAAATACAAGGAAAGGTCACTTTTATTATTTTTTCCTCTAATTTAATGGCTATAAATGCAGACACTGCAGAAATAATAACAGCAAAATCTAAAATGTCACGTGAGTTACGTCGCGTGAGTGACCGAGAAAAATCCTTCGCAAATAAAGGATATGTCAGATTTTGAAATTTTGAGAGTTCAATAAAAATGCTTGGTATCTCTTATTCATGTAAAGAATATTAAAAGTTCAAAATATTCACACAATTCGCAGAGTTTTCCCATTATTAGTAGTGATGTTTAAAGTCATGTATATTTGAAGTCGTTAAAAACTAGAGGCTCTCAAATTTTTTACCACTGATAGTACTCCTAAAGTTCTACAAAAAAGTATTAAGGGGGGATTGTAAAAAAAATTAATTGTTTTCGATTTATTTATGATTTAAAATTTGATTTTGCCTCTGAAAGTAGTGTAAGTGACTGCGCAAGTGCCCATATATTAAGATGAAATGTTGTTCATTTTGCCTTCATACAGTCGGCCCAAAACCTAAGCACCACCAGTACTTTTTTATTTCATAATGTTTTTATGTGGAATTTGTTTATAAGAATGCTATTAACTGGTTCGGTCATAACATAACAACACAACCCACAATAAGGAAGTGTTCACGCGCTGAATTCCTTACTGATTGCCATGGGATCAAAACCAGTTACAAAACAACACATAAGTGAACAACCAATGGATCTTAATGACTTCAAAAGTTTGGCTATTTCTGAGAGTTCCGTTGTTAGGGTACATGACATTAAAACTTTTCCATTTCGTATACGTGCATAAGAAATAGGACTGCGTGACCGCACACACACACACACATTTATTTGCGAAAACTTTGGAACTCACGTGATTGGCTAATCGACCGCTTTAACAAAGTGGTTATGTCTTTTTTGCAACCCCGTCTCCCAGTATCATTTTTGATGAGTTTCTACATAAAATTTGCCAAAATCTTAATGATTAGGACATTCAATAAAATCCCCACATAAAAAGTCATTTGAATTTCTATTTCCAATGTCTCATTTTATTCGTGAGTTCTGTGACTTTTCGTGGAAGTTAAAAATGTATACCTCTTTCGCTATATTTTTTACAATCACGTAATATTTTTTAGAATAAATAAATAGTACAATCCTTATTTTAGTCATTCATAGGCAAAAGTTCATTCATTATTAAGATTTGAGATCGGTTTTGGGGAAAACGAATTCAAAAGTCATAATGTACAATATGTGCGATAAAGCAAATTGAAATTGGGAAACCACATTGCAACATGAGAATTTCGTGGTTAGCGGACAAGCAATATAAAATTCCAATCGCAGGTTGAAAATTATAAATAAAATTATTAAAATTTTATGGTTACGCAATTAGGGTTTATGTTTTATATTGAACTCGCATATATTTGATTATTCTAAGTTCGAAATGAACGACTAAAGTTTCGTGACAAATCGGCGCAAGTTGTTATACCCTGAAACAGAAAATACACGACTATTTTCTATCCAAAGGAGAAATTCCAAAACTATGCTCTTAAGGGAAACCCCCCCCCCAATTCACGATTTTAGTTTTTCAAGATTTTCAATGGGCTAGTAAATCAATACCAATGCTTCTTAAGGTTTGTAACTTTGCACATATATATTTGAAGATTTAAAAGAGAAGAAAAAAAATTTACACAAAAATTTTGTAATTGTTTTGTTGTTGTTTTTTATAATTAAAAAGAAGTCGTTATTTTTGATGGCGGGCATAATAACGCCTCACTGGAACATCGGTATCCGAAAATCCCAACGGTGTTAGAAAGAGTATATGTCTGGATCTCGTATGAACTAGGATTATTGACTTCGCTCTAAAATTAACAAAATGGCGGACCTTTGAAAAAATATTTTTGGAAAATCGCCAATTTTTGGCCAAAAACCAAGTTAAAAAATAAGAAAGATCATCGAAAGATTGGCCTTATCCTAGATCATACGATAGCTATACACTCAAAGAGAAACGTGTACAAATTTGAAATCGATTGAGTTATTAGTTTTTGAGTTATCGTGCCCGCCATTCGCAAAAGAGAAAAACGCGTTCAAAGTTTGAAAAGCCCTTTAGCCTTCACTTGAAGTTGACACAATAAATCGGCTATATGTTCACGAATTCTTGAAATGTTCACTTGAAATTTTGTAGGGACATTCTTGAATTAGAGTAGATTAGAATTAAATCAAAAACAATTTTTGACCCCAAGAATGGGTGGGGTCCCCTTAAATAAGAAAATTGCTAATAGGTCCTTCTTTAACTCAATAAAAATTCGGTGATACCGTCATGTGTGTGCCTGATATATCACCAATCATATCAAACACACAACAACACCCGCAATATGGCAATGGAATTAAGTGTCTTGAAAATTGAAATTCGTATCTTCAGTTTGAAAGTTGGTTGCTTTAATGTGTACCTGAATGTCACAGAATCCTATTTCACATTCTCATTTCCACTGATATGAGATGCCATGAATGCTGAGCAGGTAATATAACTATGGGAAAATGCACCTGAACAAGCTGTAAACTTTGCTTGTTTACCTTTCGTCTATTTGCTGTTAACGCTCCCAGTTTATTTCTGTTTGCCAACAATTTAATGCTTTGCGATACACCAAAGTAAAGTCTCGATGGTGAGTTTTTTCCTGATAAATTATTCCGTTTGGATGGGGGAAGGGCAACTGCTTATCCACACAAATCGCAATCGCTTTTCTTCTGCAAACATTCAACATTTAATTTTAATTTTAATTTAATTTGGATACCTAAATTACACCGTGATTTGTGTAACTATCCATTTCAGAGTTCTGATATCTATTTCCTTTGAACGGTGACTAGGTCGACTACAGGTCTCTGATATCGCTACTTGTCAAGACTTAAGTAGTTGCTTGTTTCAAAATATCCCTAAATTGAAAATATGAAATGAAAACACTTTGAATGTCTGACAGAGCACTGTGCCACCCGAATAATTTATTGATATTTGTATTGGTATAATTTGCGTATAATTAATTTTGAGCGTTCAGTGAAATACTATGCTAATAAAGAGGATGCTGCTGCGGCTTCGCGTGGAGGGATGATGCCTAGAAGTGTGATTTACATAAAATTAATAAATGCTTGTGAAAAAGAACGATTAGTTGATTATTGGTTCTTTTCTGCCAACTTTTGCAGTAATGTAAGGAACGAGAAGGCCTGCGTTATTACCTGCAAAATGAAACGAAATTTGAATTTGAATCCACAGCCACAGAGGCACATGTTACCGAACGAAGTCTCTGCACATCCATACGATAAAATTTACCGGCTGTGACAGTTACAATTCGCTTGCTGTTGACTAGAAATATTAAAATATCCCGCTTGACGAGATGACCGTTGGACCACCACTGAGAACGCCAGAATGCTTCGCCAACACGAATGCTGTGGCTGCTGAGCAGTTCGCCGCAATATGTAAACATAAGCAGTTCCGGTAGGGTCAGCGCCAGGTACTGAACCAAGTTGATGATTCTCATGGTGGAACGTTCACCCTTAAATGATACCGCATTAAAACCAGCATACAAAAGCTTGGTCGCGAGGGTTTCTTACCGCCACACCCACAAATGCCAGTAGGCACAGCTGGAGAGTAATCTGAAGTGATTTGATAAGGCAATATGGACTGAACAGTTCCTCCAAAGTATCGCAACTCCTCAGAATAAATTGGTGCAAAAGAACGCACTCGACAAGAGAGCTATGTAGCGCATCCTTTAGGTTGGGTCGGCAATTCGGTTTCGATGCCTTAAGAGCTTTTAAATTCGTTAAATGTTCCTCCAGAAGGGCATACTGATTCAATTCGTTATCTTCGCGCCTTGGTAGGTCCCATTGCAGTTTGCTATTTCAAGTATTATATTGCATATTTTACATATTTCTTACATATATGAACTTAAGTTGTTGTTCGATATTATTGAATACAAAGGAAGAAAGTCGAATTCATTCTAAAATATATTCAAGTTCTTCGCCAACTTTAATTTACACTTTGTCTTACCGCAATTCATTGAGATCTTCCCCTGTTAACAGTTGTGCATTATAATCCACGTTCTTTAGGCTGCAATAGAGGACGTCGAATTGACCCAGCATTATTAAAACCACCGACACAAAAAGGGCTGAACCATTGCCAAAAATGCAACCCATTAGAATTTGACACCACAGTTGGGTGGCATACACGATTTCGTAAACTCTGGGCTTCTAAAAGGGGCAGCATCAAAACAACATGCAAATCGAAGGACAACTTGTAATACAAACCAAAGCATCGAAGGGATACCAACAACGAAGCGGCAGTGTGTGGGAGCGCAGCAAAAGAGGTGCTAATGCCCAACAAATTACTCCAACATTGCAAGCAATAAGCCAATACAAAGTCACTTTGTGGGCCAGACGAATCGAATAATGGGCGCTGACAAAAGTCAGGCCAGCCATCGAGTGATGCCGATAGTTGGTATTTATGTCGGCAATAAATCTCTTCAGCGTCCCAGACTTAAAAAACCAGTAACAGGTTGCGTAGGTCGAGAAGGAAAATATAATAACCATGGTCAATGCATCCGTAATCTCTTCTAGTTCACCATTTTGCAGCATATCAAATGTTGTCTTTACGTACAGGAGCGCCAAATGCAAATTTGAAACAACACAAAATATGCAGTAGCCCTTGGCCAAGGCGTTGGCGATGTTCTTCCAACTGGAGGGCAGGTGTCGGTCCAACTGCACTGGCACTTGACCCATAAACTTCATAAAAAATATTTGAAGCTCGAAAACATCCTTCTCTCGTTTGCTATCATGTTCCGAGTACAAAACATCCGAATCGCCAACGTAAACATTTGACGAAGGCATCATCTTTTTCCGATTCAGGTTGACTCACGTTTGAATTAATTGTTATCCAAGGACCATTTATATATGTTCGCATTGCGTCTGTGTCTTTGTGCATGTGGGTCGCCTGGTGAGCAATCAATTAGTAAACTTTACATACGATTCACTAACTCGGTTTAATATTTAATAGAATACTAAAGTGACCCTGTACGAACGGATTCATTAAGCCAGGTGTAGTGTTGTGGCACGTCTATAATTGTTTAATTGTCACACACTGGTACACTTGCCCACATCATCCACCAATCTTTAGAGGGAGAGAAAGAGAGAGTGGAAATGAATTGTTGGCCCAAAGTTTAATTGATAAAGGAAAAGTTTCGGTCAACACCCACTGCATCCTAAATCAGAAAGCGCAAATTTAATCATACACCACCCTAATTTACCAAACGAAAGCTAACAGCATTCAACCAATTCTCAGTGGAAATAGTTCCAAACAGGAATAACAAATTAAAAGTTGTTGATCATGTGGTGAAGAATAGGCTTAAATATTTGGTAGACTATGGGTGAGCCAATGTATAAACGGACCTATTTTATTAAGCTTTCCAACCTTTTGCAAAACATTGTTTTTCGGTTACACGGTAACTCTTAAAATATTTTGCAAAATAAAGCCAGATATGCCGCCCGATAATCCATTTCTTAATGAATTACAGAGCTAGCTTTGGGTGGGTACAAATATACCACGGCTATTGATCTACGCATACTTTTTGGTTATTGACCGTAGGGTTAATTAACAAAAATGTTCGGAAAATTAACGACAAATATAAAGTAGTTGCTATTTATTTTATTTAAACACGAAAGCTGTTTATCGATATTTGACGATAACGACAAAAATGTTACACAATCACAAAAGTGGCCATTTTGAGAAAAAAAAATTGTACTCAGGTGGTAGCTGTGCCGTACCATGTAATAATTATACCATGATTTATAAGTACGTATTTGCTATAAATTCTCATAAATAAAAAAAGATGATTTTGTGCGTGAAATTTTATATATAATAACCTAATCATTTGATTCTGTATAATTTAATTTAAAAACTAATCAAAATATGATACAGAATATTTCGGTTAATTGACCCTACGGTTAATTGGTTTCCCCGCTTAATTGAACCACATGATGGGGCAAAAAAAATATTGAATACGAAAACACATGTAAATTTCCTCGGATAATTAAGCCCTGTTTATTGATTTTCCCGTTTAATTGGTTCAAAATTCATGTCATCAAAAATAAACTTCCTCTTATTTTTCACCGGTTAATTGCATTATTATTGAAAAATAATCTGGCATTTTCATAGACCCATGGTTCCTTTTGAGAATTTGCAAAGAATCACTTTCTGAGTCGATTTATGCATGTTCGTCCGTCTGTTGAATTTAAATTGCAAAGAAAGTGCAGGTCGCATTTATAATCCGATTTAGATGCAATTTGGTACACCTAATTTATTCGGCCCAAGGACGAACCCTTTGAAATCGAGAAAAACGCTTCAAATTTAGATATAGCTCCCATATATATTTTCATCCGATTTGGTGTAAATGGTGCACCGAAGTCCCTATATATTTTTCGATTTTTACAAAATTTGGCATAGCATACTGAATTATGACTAGCATATTGTGTGCTCAATTTCGTGAAAATGGGTACAGATTTAGATATGGCTCCCATATATATTTCGTCCGATTTGATGTAAATGGTGCAGCAAAGCCACTATATATTTTTCGATTTGCACGAAATTTTGCATAGCGTTTTGATTTAAGTCTAGCATGACGCGTGTTATGTTTCGTGAAAACCGGTTCAGATTTAGATATATCACAGACTTGTGTACCATGTACTGAAGTTAACATAAATTAATTTCTGACAAGTTTCGTTGAAATTGCTTCAAAGTTAGATATAGCGCCCGTATATATTTTTGTCCGGTTGTAGGTAAATGGTGCACCGAAGTTCCAATTTGAAAATTAGCCTAGGTTGTAGAATGGCATACGTATAGATTGATGTTAGTCGGTTCACATAAATACAGATAGATAAAGATCACATATTAAAGTTGTGCAATTTCATGTCAATGTTCTTTCAAACTGCGACGTCTGTTAGGATGCATATGTAGAATACATCGAAGTGGTGAAGGGTATCATATAGTCGGCCCAGTCCGGCTTTATTACCTTTCTTACTGGTTTTACAAACATATTTGACATCATTTATGAAAAACATTAGGGTACATCTCTACTAATCGAAAACATATGTTTATCGCTAAGGAATTCCTTGCAGAGGATTTAGAAATACAAGAATAAATGTTTTAGTTTGAACTTTAAATGCAAGATTGTCATTATTTGTCAGTGAATTTTTGTTCTGGCAATTCTGGCAGTTTCTACTTATCAAATATCAACGAATGAAAGTTTCACAATTGAGAGCAACCGAAATGCCGGGTAATTTATGATGATAAAATAAATGTTGAATGAAAACAAAAAATTGAAAATAATGAACAGGGAAAAAATCGTGGTTTCGAAATGCAAAACCCAATCAAGTTGGTAAGAAGTCTAAAGTCGGTGACGGAAGTGGGCATCATAATGTGCCCAAGGACAAAAAAACGTTGGTCGGGTCAGCTGGTAATATATATTGACAGAAGATTCTCAAATTATATCATATTTAATCGATTGCGTATTTGTGAATGAATGAATATGTGAAGAAAACAATTGAACATACATGGATATTTGCCGACAAATTCCATGTATTTCGTAACTGTCATCCCTAGTTTTTAGTGGACAAAAGTTGTGCGAAACAAAGCCACGCAATAGTAGAGACTAAGAGCATTCCATTGTGTGTAGTGCGGTCGATTTGTTGTCAAAACTTGCCAATTTATCTACAAATTAAGTTAACTTGTTTGTGCCCAACACGGCCATTGTTGTTAACCTAGTAGACAGCCATTCTCAAACCGTATTTTTCGTGCACAACTTTATTTTATTTAGACTTCTCTCCTTGTTCGAAGTTACAAAGAAAGTTTTACCAAAATTATACTTTGTTGAGTAGCTTGACGTTGTTTTTTTTCAATCGTCACATTCCGTTATGCCCTTCATTCTTATTTGCTTACAGTTTGGAAAAGTAATGTTATAAATTGTGCAAGCATAATATGGAATTATTAAATTGATTATTGATTTGATTGTGAGTGGCTATGATTAACCCTGAACGATGACAATCCTCAACACAGTTAGTGTTTAGGCTAACGCTGAACACTTTTACAAAAAAAAATCCAGGTTCATCAAAGAAACGGAGAAGCATCATAAGAATTGTCAAAAATGACAGAAAACCAATTTCTAACTGAATATATATTTTTTTCTGCTAAGTCTATGTTTTCCTTTACCTTGGGTATAACGAACTAATTTCCTGGTCCCTGCGAGTTCGCTATAACCGTACTTGACTGTGCGTACATACAGTTGTGTACACTGTCGGCCAACACCGAAGCACCCCTTCAGTACATTTTATAAATGATGTTTTTTTGATTGACCTTTTAATTAAGAACTCTTCACGCTGCGATGTGTTATGTTCGTATGAAACAATTGGCCGATTTTCATACAGAAAAAGTGAGAAACTTTTCAAATGCATAAGGAGGAAATTGAAACCAATTTCGATTAATATATGATTATTATAGGTTTTGGAACAGAGAACGCATCTGGTGGCATGTACAGACGGGCGTTGTTCGACCTTGAATTATGAAATAATTACATTGTTTCCCATTTGATCGAACAATGACTTTTGTACATTGTTCAACTCGAACCAATCCCTAAACTACAAGGGAGTTGGTCGCTAATAATTGAGAGAATTTATCGAAAAATAATGAATGAAAAGTAAAAAAATCTGAACGGATTTAGAAATAAAAAATTAAAACCATGAATGAGGAGTAATTAACAATAGGTTCTATCTGTAATCAGGAGAAAGAGCAAACAATGCGTTTCTTAAATCCCAAACTGAATTTATCGTCATTTAAAATTGGTTGTTTGTCACAGAATAAAACAATTGTTAAGCCTTTACGAAAACCACTATTCAGCACTAAATAAACTTTGAATTTCAATTGTTCAGAAAGTCTGTATTTCTCGAATGCCAGGATATAGTGTAGTGTTCATATCCGAACTAATTCGGGGCTCAAAGGGTTAATACACCTAACGTCGTACCTACATGCACTAACATACACATATGTATGTTTTTTGTGTTTAACAATTCAATTGCCAATTGTCAATATATTTGACATAGTGGACTGCAGCAGTCCACTAACAAAAGCTCTTAATCATAAATTGAACCTCGAGCATTTGACAAATGGACTTACGTCAGATTGTCAAATGCTTACAAATTGCTTTATTAATCTTGCCTTTGGCTAATTTTCTTGACTTTGTGAGCAATTGTGCGTACGTGAGAACTCATGGTATGGACGGAATATGGTATGTATAGGGTGTCCAACTGCATTTTAATTGAAAGCTTGTACAATTCGAATGTATATTTTCCTTGCTCACATGGAAGACGGGGAATGTTTATCCAATTTTTAGATAATACTCAACATTTGAAGACGGAATGACCAATTGCTGAACACACTAACCATTATTTACTTTATTTACTAGCATTTAGACACCCTATTATTTCCACTTTCCAGATACAAAAGCAATCTGTTTCCAAACCATTATCTACTTTATTTACAAGCATTTATACACCCTATTATTTCCAGTTTCCAGATATAAAAGCAATCTGTTCATTGAGCGCCTTAAGCAGTTCGAGTTTAGATTTTGCTTTGCCATTAACAGTTGTCGGCGATGCTGATAAGTACAGAAGTGTTGCTAACATCAATATTCTTGCTATGGATATATGTCTTGTGGTCCCGCCGAAAATTCTACAAGGTATTTCTTCAACTACGCGGTCCTTTGGGGTTGCCATTTGTGGGCGTGGCATTCAAAATGATGAAACCAGAAAGTCGGTGACAACTATTGACAATTACAATCTGCTTTAACTCACTTGTTTCCATGTCTTATTCCATTAGACTTTTTACAGAATATGGAGAACATGTCAAAACAGTACAACAGCCCTTTCATTTCTTGGATGGGTACTCAATGTTTTCTCTACGTCAATGATCCGGAAACAATGGAAACTATTTTCAATTCACCATGCTGCACAAACAAAGGCGACGTGTATAGATTTATGGCCAATGCCATAGGGGATGGTCTATTCACATCGAGCTGTAAGTTGACTGTAGCTAAGAACACACAAGAGACTGTGTTACCAATCTACAACACATCCCCTACGCCATTCGCCATCGGAATTTAATTGCAATTGTTTCATTTGCCCAAACTTATAGCCCCACGGTGGAATAAACACAGACGTCTTCTGAATCCTGCCTTCGGCCGCAAGGCCGTTCAAGCCTTCCTGCCCGTTTTCAATAGAGAAGCAAATACCCTTGTCCAAACACTGACCGTGTCTCTGGGTCAAAAGCTAGAGATTTATGGACTGTTGAAGAAAATTGTCCTGGATTTAGCATGTCGTAAGTACAAATACACGGCCATACCACCCATCTCAGCCACCCACTTCTATCTTTCAATTGAACGAAAATATTGATTGTTTGTAATCTATTAACTTTGGCCTAACGGTATTGTTTGATTCATTCATAAAAGTAATTTGTAACGTCTTGGGTGATTTCATTATTCCGGCTTATTGTTTACTTCTCGTTTTTGACATAACCGAATTCCTCCCATCCCGAATAAAAAAATCATTTATGCCGCAACAATGATGCTCTTTTTGGCTAAGAAACAACAATGGGACAAAAGACGAATATCCCAAACGATAGTTCAGATGCAGTATTCCAAGCATACAATGGGTAAGTTACTATGAACGATAACACCACCTCGTGTTTAAGGTGTATTCTATTATTTTATATTACTTGCCCATTGCATAGGGATATATGTAACTAGTCATACAAAATAGACTGCTGGATTCATTTGCCAACTGAAAAAGTTGTCTAGGTACATCATACCAACTCAGTAGTTACTGGTAAGCAATAGGTAATGAATCGACTATTTTATATTTAATGTTGTTCTCTTCGATATACATTATCAATGGAAAAACAGAAAGATTGCTTTGTCATTCGACTTTGATTTTTGTGCAATTTTGGGAGCAAAACTCGATTAGAAATTTCTTTCCCTAAAAATATATTCGTGAAATATTAAAATATGTGCTGTAGAACCTGATCATGATAAGTTCTGATATTGTAACATAATAAAGACAAATGTAATTCTTCTGCAGGCTTCATTTCCAGACAGAGAGAACACAACAAATATAGAGACGATGCAGGAAGAGATATCGCAACACATCAATAAATTATAAGAGGTATTCTACCGATTTCATATAGGCAACAAAGAAGACTTTATGTAGGACTTTTAACATTAGTTATTTCTGAATAGTCTATTCGAACTAAATTATTCGTGCACAATACTATAACTTTTTTAACAGACAGATAAACGGACATGTCTGTCCATCCGTGAATAGACACAGACCTACAGAATCTACATATAAAATTTGATACAAATTAGTCAAACTGTTTAGGAGGGGCATTTATACGAACGCTGTGCCAAGAGAATTTTATATAAAAAATATAACATAGACTATATGGTACATAAGGTATATAAGTACGAATCCTCGTGTCCCTTATACATCGTGTAGCTCGCGTTCCTTATCCACGCGATCCTTCCACATAATTATGTATCGATCGATGATAAAAATAAATATTTATAGCGATATTGGACGCCATTTGAATTGTATTATTTTATATTTTCTTGACTTTTTAGCATTACGGAAGCGTGTGTGACGCGGATGTTATCTCCCTGGTTGTATTCGGATTCAGTTTATCAATTTTCAACTTTATACAAAAGGCAGCAGCAGTTCAGCACATTCCTACAAGACTTTGTGGAGCAAGTAAGAGAGTACATATGATATACGTTATTTGTATCTTACTGCAATAGTTGTTTACCAAAAAATCTCCCTTTCCGAACAGTTCCTTCCGTTCGAAGGTAATATATCTACACAACGGTTTCTGGGCCGTATGTTTGAAATAGCCGATGAAGATGATGATATTCAAAAATCAAAACCTCACAATTTTTTATGCAAAATCCGAGAGCACATTTCAACGGGACAATTGACATATCAAGACGCAAGAGACGAAGCAAATGTTATTGTGGCAGCGGTTAGTAAAATGCTCCAGACCTAATTAACATATAGTAATTTGTATTTTTATAACTTAGACGTTCGAGACTACAGCAACTGCTCTTTATTTTGTCTGCTTGTGTCTAGCTATTCATCCCGATTGTCAGGATAAATTATATAACGAATTAGTGGAAATTTTCCCAAAATTATCCAATGGTGGTGATGCCAACATAACATTTGAGCAACTGGAACGCATGTCATACACCGAAATGGTGATAAATGAGTCAATGCGACTCTTTTCCCCCGTCCCAATGGTACTGCGACGTGTTTCCGAAGATTTCTACTTACGAAATGGGTCGGGCCATGCTATTCTATTGCCAAAAGGTATCCAGGTTGCGCTGGATATTTTTAATATGCATCGCAATGAAGTATTTTGGGGCCCTCATGCTCGTTCATTCGCGCCCGAGCTGCATTTTGGACCCACAGCAGAGAGGCATTCGTTTGCGTTTGTGCCCTTCACCAAAGGACTTCGCATGTGCATTGGTTACCGGTATGCCCTGATGCTGATGAAGGTAATGTTGGCACATCTATTCCGCAACTTTCGAATACACACGGAAGTAAAGCTGAAGGATTTGAATATAAAGGGCACGATATCGTTAAAGCTAAGTGATTACCCATTGTGTACAATAAAAGCAAGAAGTGAAAACGTATCTTCTATATAATATAGCAATGCGATGTGAAACTACATAATTGAGGCAATTAAAATTACCTGATGTAAATCATGACTAAATAAAAACATCACAACAGTAGTGCGATGGAGGAAATTAAATAAAAAAAATCACTTTTAAACCTGCTACTATATTAGAAAAAATCACATATGATATGTTTGGGTCATATTTTGACCCCCCACCTTTTTATAGGTGAAATTTTAATATGCACTTTTTTAAAATGTGCAGTGAGTAGTTAGAACGTTCAATATATTCCACCAGTAAGAAATAGTGTGATGATAAAAATCGATGCGTCACCAAATTACCCTTAAGGTAGTAACAGGGCTAACTCATTTGGCGCCACCGTCCTTTTAAAATAACGCCAAAAATAACAATAATAATAACAAAAATAATAAAACAAACGTTGGCGTTATCTGGGTTAATATTTATTTATTCCTTTATCAGATCAAAGCGTTTTGTTGGTTGTTGTGTTCGGGAACAACCTTAGTGGTTGTGTTCTTTTGTGCAACAAAATAAACCATATATTCAAATATAAATGTTTGTCACATATTAATTGATTTGAACTTTTTCCATTACCATTATCCGATGAACTGTGATAGTTTTCCAAGTTGCCTTATCGGCACTTTAAAGCATAAGTACTACCAAAACTTGGTCAAACGGAATGTGATAGACCTATTTCGTAAACGGATGGTGACTGGATATAAGAAATGGATCACATACGACAACCATGCGCGAAAACGATCGTGGTCAAAGCAGGACTAACGGCCAGGAACGTTCTGCTATGCGTTTGGGATTGGAAGGGGATTATTTATTATGAGTTGCTTCCATATGGCCCAACGCTAAATTCTGATCTCTACTGTCAACAACTGGAATGTTTGAGGAAAACAATTGACCAGAAACAGTCAGAATTGGCCAACAGGAGAGCTGTCGTGTTCCACCAGGACAAGGCTAGGCCAAACACATCTACAGTGACTCGCCAGAAACTTCGGGAGCTTGGTTGGGAAGGTTTAATGCATCCGCCATACAGTCCGGACATGGCACCAAGCGATTCCCATTTTTCTTGCATTGCAACATTTCTTTAATGATAAAAAATTGGTATATAGGAAGGATTGTGAAAATCGACTACTAGAGTTTTTTTGCAAATAGAGAGCAGGACTTCTATAAGAGAGACATTATGAAGTTATCTTTAAAACGGCAATACATTTTACGACAAAACGGTGCATATTTGACCCAAATCGGACAGCATGTTAAATAAAGTCCGTTTTTTAGTCAATTGTCTAAAAAACTGATGTTCCTACTAATAAGCATTTGAGGTTAGATCCGTAAACTAATGCAAAATGAGGTTAGAGCAAAAAACTCTGGTATGATTTTGGCTAATATTTATACCAATTATTTGCATATATAATATATGTAATAATTTAAGCGTAAATGTATTCACGTATTTGAGGATTTCGGTACGTACAAGATCTTGGCCCAATTTTCGAATAACCTGTATTTTTGATATTTCATTTTCGTGACAGTTATTTACCATGTATTAACGCCCATAAAAAATCCCGACCGATTTTATAAATCTGACTGTTCACCTCACGGTGGTGAGTATAAAAAATTTAGCCCTGTCGAACTTAACGACGTTTCATTTATTTTTATTCATATTTTTGAATAAATTATAATTTCAAAACAATATTTACTCTTCTAAATAATATTAGCATGTAAAAAACATTTATTGCAAAAATTAAGAAATGTAACAGAAAACAGAAAAAGTTCTAAATCCCAAAAAACCGGGTATGTATCTCCGCAAGTAATTAATTTTTTTTATTTTGCATTTGCACATATAATACAAAAACAAATTGCATTTACAGATTTGAAAAATCTTTACTCAAAAGAGAGTTTGATGGGTTTTTGTCTCTCCTGGAAATATGTGAAATTGGGACTTATTGCTTTTAAAAGTTAAGGCAGCGGTATATTATTTTTATAAATTGTTTTAGGTATTACCAACTAGATAAATAACCGTGTACATTTGTGCCCATCCACAGTTAGCGCTGTAAATCATTCAAAAGTAGGACTATATTTGTCTATATAGAGGTTAAAACTCATAGTCATATCAAGAAGTAATTTTGAGGATTGTGATCCAAGACACACGTCCAAAATCGTGAGAATGGCCAACATAAGTATTGATATCCATCCGAATAATAATTTGTGGTCAAACGAGCTTTGGCAGTGTATCTGCCTGCCATGATTGGAAAAATATTCCAAATGATATTGCACTGAAATTAGTTAGAAATATGCCAAAGTGCATAAAAGTGAGTGCATTGGAGTTTATTTTTTCTTAGAAATTGATTTATTAAGTTTAGGATATTTTTTTGTATTTTAACAATCATTTTTATGACGTAAAAACTGCTCAAAGTACAAACATCCACTCGCTTCTCCACTGTATATTAGTACTACTCCTAGGATACAGGTTGCAAAGCAAATGGGATTTATCGGTGTGCATTTGGACACGTTTTCAACTGAATTGGCTTCAGTTTGTGTGCTCACTTCATAGGGTAGCCTCCATATAACGATGGTCAGTATTTTTGGCAGTGGTCGGTAAATTAAGCATTTTATCCAATACTTGGTTTAATAACTCATATATCAAAGATGCAAAACCACTCATTCCTAGGACAAATTATGACAGTCGATATCGAGTGAGTTTTTATTTGACAATAAATTTCGATACGATCATACCCACTGTATGACACCATCGATCGGATTTGTTCATGAAAATTTATAAATTTTTGCTGTTATAAGGTAGACACAAAAGCAAAGATATATTGTGTAAAATATGTCAAAAACCGGGACATTTTTTATATAGCTTTTTGGTTGCTGTTGAGCCACTTTTTTGAAATATACCCACAATGATACATTTAGGGTCCAAATTTGGCTGGCGTATCCAGTCTATCGAATTTTCCATGACGAATATTAACACCACACTCTTCATAGAGGTCCCTCGCAACCGTTATGCCAAACCCTCATATTTCTTTTTTTGTTATTTGAAAAAAATTAGTTATTTTATTCCTTCAGATATGCTACCTAAAATTGTTTATCGTTAACAATATATTTTACCCTAATACATACATTAAAATACCTAAATATGCATTGTTTGTTACAATAAGTCTTTCAATATTTAAAATCCATATAATTTACCCTATTAATCCCAAAAAGGAATGACGTCCATTTTTGATCAAATTACATTGGTTTGGGCAACTCTACAATTATTTTCTCTTCAGTTGTTTTGTGTTTTCATTGAAGCCGGGCGCGATTGGTTTGTCGGGAGTTTCACGAGTCCAGTTTTCTTTAATTTCGGTAATTGTTTAATGATCCATCATCCCATGCTGTGAATCCGATATTGTTATTAAAAGTGTTAATTCTACCGCGTCTTGAATAGTTATTTGTATAGTTTTTATTTGCTTGTTGCCCGCCATGTTCTGGTCATTTGTCATTATAAATGATTAAATTCCTCCTTGCAAGTAAATCAAAGTTATTGGCAAAGTGAAAAGTGTTTGATTGAATTTGTCAAATTATTGAAAACTAGCATATAACCGCTACTTCGTTAGCGAATGTGGGATGTATTTAAAACCCTATATCGACCATTATTAAAATTTAAGAACCATTTTGTACGTATGTTCTGCCATAGTATGTTTTCAAATCTACCTCTCTATATCAACCCTACACGCCCATTCCGACCGCAACAGAAATATACCTCTATAATAAATTTGGTGTAATTTTTTACCATTTGTACTCTTGTAATACTTATTTTGGAAAAAAAATCTAATATAGCTTCACCCAAATCCAAATTGAGTATCAGTTAGTGCACATTAATATAACTCCTGCTTTAGCAATCATAAGTACGAATTTCCAACACTTCCCACATACCCCAATCTTAATTCCAAATTTCAGGATTCTATCGGTTCACCTAAATCCAATTTGTATCACATTTAGTACCACTTAGAACACATAAGTAAAAAATTTCCATTACTACCTACATCATGCAATCCAATCCAACTCTATCGCTTCACCCATAGTTTAAATTGTACCAAATTTAGTACACAGTAGTACGATTTTCAAAAAACCTCATTCTTAGCCCAAACCAACACCCCCACAGTGTTCCTAAATCCAAGTTTCAGGATTCCAACTTTATCGGTTGACCCACAATTCAAATTGTACCAAATTTAGTACACAGTAGTACGAATTTCCAAAACTTCCTACTTAACCCAAACCTTCACCCCCAGAGTGATACTAAATCCAAGTTTCAGGATTCCAACTCTATCGGTTCACCCAGAATTTAAATTGTACCAAATTTAGTACACAGTAGTACGAATTTCTAAAACATTATACACACCCCAATCATACCCCCCACACTGGGCGGTATATCGGTTCACCCACAATTCAAATTGTACTAAATTTAGTACATAGTAGTACCAATTTCCAAATCTTCCTACATACCCTAATTCTACACCTCCACGGTGATCCTAAATCAAAATTTCAGGATTCCAACTCTATCGGTTAACCAACAATTCAAATTGTACCGAATTTAGTACACAGTAGTAACAATTTCCAAAAAATCCTACATACCCCAATCCTAAACCTCCACAGTGTTCCTAAATCAAAATTTCAGGATTTCAACTCTATCAGTTCACCCACAATTGAAATTGTACCAAATTTTGTATACATTAGTACCAATTTCCAAATCTTCCTACATACCGCAACCCTACACCCCATAGTGATCCTAAATCAAAATTTCATGATTTCAAATTTATTGGTTCACCCACAATTTAAATTGTACCAAATTTAGTACACATTAGTACAATTTTCTAAAACTTCCTACATATTTCAATTTTACACCTCAACAGTGATCCTGACTCCAAATTCCATGATTCTATCTCTGTCGGTTCACCTAAAATTCAAATTGTACCAAATTTAGTACCATTTAGTACCCATAAATATTATTTTCTTAAACTGAATCCTGGCCCTAATCATACATCCCTACAATGTTCCTTACTCCAAACTTCATTGTTCCAGCTCTATCGGTTCACCCAAATCCAAATTGTACCAATTATACCACGATTTAGTACTTTTTGTACACATAAGTAAAAATTTCCAAAATTATGTACATATCCCAATCCTACACTCCAACAGTAATGTTAATTTCAATTTTCAGGATTCCAGCTCGATTTGTACCTCCAAATCAAATTTGTAACAAATATAGTACCATATAGTACTTTTCGTACACATGAGTACACACTTTCCAAACTCTCTTCATATCGACCCTACTTCTCAACGTTAATTTACATTCCAAATTTCAAGTTTTTGGCTCACCCCATTCACATGCTACGAAATTGTACCAAATTTAGTACATTTTCGTACTTTTGGAATAGTTATAGTTCGAATTTCCAAAAACCCTTTAGTACATTTATCCTACACTCAATCAACGACCACTAACCCAAATTTCAGAGTTCTAGCTCTACCGGTTCGCCAAATAAAATGGTATCACATTTAGTACTTTTTAGTACTTTTCGTACCGTTCTAGTACGAATTTCGAAAAACCCAGCCTTATCTGTCACATTTGGGCCAAGAGTGAACCTCACCCAAAATTTCAAGATTCTAGCTTCAGCCGTTTCGTCTGGGCGTTGATGAATCGTTAAATCAGTCAGTCAGTCAATCACTTTACTCTTTTATTAGTATAGATATATATAACTAAAAAAAACTTTGAAGATATTTGACATTACCAAAATGTGTACATTTTGTTGTCACATTAATTTTATCTTTATTACATATATAATTTTTATCATATAGCATATGCCTAACAAAGTAATCGTTAGCGAATGTGGGAATAATTTAAACATGTATTAACATATTATGTTATTTTCACATAATACTGCATATGTCAGAAAAATTAATCAATATGCACATTAATATCGACCATAAAGTACCAAATTTCATGATTCGACCTCTAAATCCGAATTTTACCAAATTTAGTTACATTTAGTTTAGTTGCACACATTAATATAAATGTCCATAAGTACCTACCTCAACCATCCAACAGAAATCGTATAACCGTTTCACTTTCATTGCTTTCCATTGCTATATACTTCATATAATCCAATGAAAAGCTTATTTCCCCAATTTCAGGATTGAAGACTTATCGTTTCAAACAAATCCAAATAGTATCAAATTGTGTACATGAGGATTTATTTGACATATATGCAAAGGAAATTTGAACCCCACAAAACTTCCTACTTAACCTAAACATACACTCCCACAGTGACCTAAATCCAAGATTCAGGATTCCAACTCCATAGGTTCACCCACAATTCAAAATGTACCAAATTTAGTGCATAGTAGTTTGAATTTCCAAAACTTCCTACTTAACCCAAACTCCAAAACATCCTACATATCCCAATCCTACACCCCCACAGTAATCATAAAAATAAATTTCAGGATTCCAACTCTATCGCTTCATCCACAACTTAAATTGTACCAAATTTGGTATACATTAGTACAAATCTCTAAAACTTCCTACATTTCTCAACCTTACACCTTATTGATCCTGACTCAAAATTTCATGATTCTACCTCTATTGGTTCACCTAAAATTCAAATTGTACTAAATTTAGTACCATTTAGTACGAATTTCAAAAACTTCCAACTTAACCCAAACCAGAATCTAAATTTCAGGATTCCAACTCTATCTGTTCACCCACAATTCAAATTGTACCAAATTTAGTACACAGTAGTACCAATTTCCAAAACTTCATAAATATCCAATCCCACACCACCACAGTGATCGTAAATCTAAATCTCTGGATTCCAACTCTATCGCTTCAGCCACAACATAAATTGTACAAAATTTAGTACACATTAGCACAAATTTTTGCATATCTCAATCTTACACCTCAACAATGATCCTGACTCCAAATTTCTTATCTAGCTCCATTGGTCCGCCTAAAATTCAAATTGTACAAAATTTAGTACCATTTAGTACGAAATTCAAAAATTTCCAACTTAACCCAAAGCAACACCCCAACAGTGCTCCAAAATCTAAATTTCAGGATTCGAACTCTATCGATTCACCCATAATTCAAATTGTACCAAATTTAGTACACAGTTGTACGAATTTCCAAAACTTCGTACTTAACTCAAACCAACACCCCCATAGTGATCCTAAATCCAAGTTTGAGGATTCCAATTCCATTGGTTCACCCACAATTTAAATTGTACCAAATTTAGTACACATTAGTACAAAATTGTAAAACTTCCTACATTTCTCAATCTTACACCCCCACAGTGATCCTAAATCTAAGTTTCAGGATTCCAATTCCATCGGTTCACCCACAATTTAAATTGTACCAAATTTAGTACACATTAGTACAAATTTTTAAAACTTCCTACATATCTCAATCTTACACCTCAACAATGATCCTGACTCCAAATTCCATGATTCTAGCTCTATTGGTTCACCCAAAATTCAAATTGTACCAAATTTAGTACCATTTAGTACGAATTTCAAAAACTTCCAACTGAACCAAACCAACACCCCCACAGTGCTCCAAAATCTAAATTTCAGGATTCCAACTGTATCGGTTCAACCACAATTCAAATTGTACCAAATTTAGTACACATAAGTACAAAATTTTAAAACTTCCTGCATATCTTAATCTTACACCTCGACAGTGATCCTGACTCCAAATTTTATGATTCTAGCTCAATTGGTTCACCTAAAATTCAAATTGCACCAAATTTAGTACCATTTAGTACCCATAAGTAATAATGTCTTAAACTGAGTCCTGACCCCAATCCTACACCCCTAAAATGATCCTAACTCCAAATTTCATTGTTTCAGCTCTATCGGTTCACCCAAATCCAAATTGTACCAATTATAGTACGATTTAGTACTTTTCGTACACATAAGTAACAAATTTCCAAAACTACGTACATATCACAATCCTATACTCCGACGGTAATGTTACTTTCAATTTTCAGGATTCTAGCTCCATTTGTACCTCCAAATCAAATTTGTACCAAATATAGTACCATATAGTACTTTTCGTACACATGAGTACACGGTTTCAAAACCATCTCCTTATATCGACCCTACTTCCCAACCCTAATTCGCATTCCAAATTTCAAGTTTTTAGCTCTATCCGTTCTCATGCTACAGAATTGTACCAAATTTAGTACATTTTCGTACATTTCGGATAGTTGTAGTTCGAATTTCCAAAAACCCTTAGGTACATCTATCCTACACTCCATCAGTGACCCTCAATCCAAATTTCAGAGTTCTAGCTCTACTGGTTCGCCAAATACAAATGATATCATTTTTAGTATTTTTTAGTACTTTTCGTACCCTTCTAGTACGAATTTCCAAAAACCAAGCCTTATCTGTCACATTTGGACCAAGAGTGACCCTCACCCAAAATTTCAAGATTCTAGCTTCAGCCGTTTCGTCTGGGCGTTGATGAATCGTTAAATCAGTCAGTCAGTCAATCACTTTACTCTTTTATTAGTATAGATAAACCTATTTGCCGATATGAAATGTTGTGTTAAATAAAATCGGGATATCTGTTGTTTTCTACCACTTGTTTGTCTAGTTTGGTGGATATTTCGCGTTTTCGTTTGTTTACTATACGTCGCTGTCGCCGTCGACGTTTGATCTCTATTGCTCCCGTGAGCTTAGGAGAGTAAGGAAATGGGACAGAAGCTGTTCTTCAAGGTAAGAATTTTATGTTAAGGATAGTTTTCTAATATCACTTGTATGGTTGGCATGGATGGGGAAGTTGATTTTGTAATTCAATTCAATTCTGAGTAATGGGAGAAACAAGAATTTGCACTTAAAATTCGTCCACAGCCGTGTGTGGGCATTGTCTCTAAATTTAATATTGTTTGTACACAAAAATAATAGTAAATATTCAGAAATTTATGCGAGTACACCTCTGTGTCCAGAAAAAAAATTTTGTTTTTGCGAAAATGCCATTTTAGGTATTGAGGAGAAACAAAATTATATGGAGTATGTACCAGTAGTATTTAAGCTCAAATAACTAAACAACCTTTTATAAAATTTCACCAAGCGAAGTTCATTGAATTGGTTTCGAAATTTTGTTTATTCACCGATGGAATAAAAATTTGTTTAAATAATTTCTATTAAAGTTGAGTAAATTGATAATTATGTAAAATAGTGCTGTTTTGCCAATAGTCGGCACTTTTTCCCAATAGTCGGCCTGTCGCATTTTAGTTAAACTCAAATTATATAAAGTTTTAACACCACGAAATAACGGTACCAGTCGGTATTAAATTTATAAAATCTCACATTCCATGCGGCAAATGAGGGAATATACATTTTGCTACGCAAAAATATGTTTCATCCAAATAATGGATTTAAACCCTATATTTCTTTACACCAAATGCGTTTCAGACAATGTGCAGTCATGTTCCAATCTAACAATCAATTTAAATTAAAAATGGTAGTAAAAATATTTACGGGTGGAAATTAATGTGGAATCAAACAACTGTGGAGAAAATGTTCTATATAACAACGAAATGCTTGTAATTTTGAAAGTTAATGGGGAGTATTACACCGATTTTGCCGGTTTGACTTAAGAATTAAAATTTTTTTAATTCGAACCTATTTCTAAAATTATTATTATTTTTTATTATTATTTATTTATGTTTTGACAAGCCAAAAAGTATATCATATATTGAAATAAATATTTAAATTAAAAATATATTTAAAACAAGCTCCATAAATATTCATTAAAAGCCAGGGACCGTAACGGACTTATAAAAATCATTTGAATAAGAAATAAAAAACTCTGAATTGATTTTTTACGGAAAAAATAAAGTAAAATTTTTAACTGTTAAAAATTTATTTTTATTTTTTCCGTCAAAAATAAACAAAATAAATTGTATGAAAATTTTTAAAATGGCCAAAAAATAAAGGATAGATTTAGAAGGAAATTATTATTATTATTTTTTATTAAAATCAATACAATATTGAATTTAATTAATATATTTAATATATGGCTAAAACCGGAAAAAAAAAAGGCTTAATTGTAGCCTTTTATTCAAGCGATTGAAGATAAAAGTTTATTGTGATTTTTATTTTTTCCGTCAGAAAATAAAAGTCTTTTGAACGTAAACAAAAAAAGTGGTAATGAATTATATACCCTAGAACCCTAGTGCAATATGAACGTTCCAAAATTGGAGTTAATTGTGGAAAAATAAGTTGGGGATTTCTTGTGGACCTAGAGAAATTAAAAAAATTCACAAGAAATTGTGGACACTGTATTTTAATAATCTTATAAAAATGAATTATAATTGTAGATTTATAAATTGATTAAAATTGCAACCCAAAAATTGTATTACATAATTTGAAACATGTTGTCTGATATTCAAACCATATATGTATCTTATCACTCTATTAAAAACAAGGCGTATTTTCTTCATAAATGTCCCGATGGTTCCTGAATATATTTCCACACAATAAATTAAAATTGGCATTATAAGCGCATGTGCAATCTTTAATCTAATACTAAGAGGCAAATTCAATTCCACATTATATAGTTTTCTCAGAACAAAATTAATCTTTGATATTAAAGAGTTAATATGATCTTCAAAGTTAAGATGCCTGTCAATAGTTAAACCCTATTTCTAAAATGTCTCATTAAAAGATGCCATATTTTCTGACTAACATTTTTCAATATAAGTTAATGTTTTGACAAGGTATATCATATATTGAAATTAATATTTAAATTATAATCTATATAAAACATTCATAGTAATTCCGTTATAGCTTTCGGCTAGGATTACAAGAAAAATATAATATATTCAGTTAGGTTTTGTGTATTTTTGGCAATACTTAAGCTGCTCATTATTTCATTGATGATACTGTTCTTTTTTGTAGGGGTTATCATAAAAATTAACTTTAGTGCGGATTGTTATTATCGTTAAGCGGATTATAGCAAGGCCCTTCCGATAAATGTTGGGGTTCTATAAGTAGGTATAAATCTTAAAATAAAACTATATTACGAAATATACATTTTAAATTGCGTCTAAATCGCGTAATCCTCAAAATCAGTTGATGTGCATGCGGTTTCCATGAAGTACTGAAGTTTGTCTTTCAATACATGAATATTTTGCGAAATTTAATTTGACGGCTAAGATGTGCTACATGTTGCATTGAAGTGCCCAAAAACTCGTAAAACGCGAATAATTTCCGAAAACTCCATATGACATTAACGCGCATCCGATTTCGGTGTGCACCCTAAAAAAATACATCGATCTATACCGATTTCAATGTGGTCCATAAAGAACCATGGATGTGCCAGCTCACACTATTTTTGAGATAAATTGGGTACATCCGTATGAGGTCATTTATAGAAGCGGAAATGATCCACAGAAAACGCAAATAAATCCGCGATATTTTCTAAAACACTTTTTGCCAAATTTCGTGTTTTTGGAAATCCAGTTCCCGCCGTTCTAGTAGATGGATTTTCACGAAGAAGATTTTATATCATCCGAAACGTAAAAAACCTTATTGATCGCGGGTACCCATATCATTCAGTTGACAGATCTAAAAATGTGACCCAAAAAAATGGTTTTTTAGAAATTTGATCGCGCAAAATTTTCACCATCGGATGAGTATTACTCTGAAGCTGTGCATACTACATACACAAAATACATATCAAATTACGCAGATTCGCGACTACAATAATCTTATAATCGATTTTTAGAAATTCATGTTTGCGTATATTCCCGAGTTATAAAGGGGTGAACCTCCGCTTCAGCTATGTTAAAAAATTGGCAATATTGCCCATATATATCATTTTGAGTTCCCACATCAAGAGCAGATCCGTATTTTTTAAATTACAGCGCTATTTTAGATGGGTACAAATGTACCAGGTTATTGATCTATGTGTACTTTTTTGGTTAATGACCGTAGGGCTAAATAACTTCGTCCAGAAATGTGTCTCACCGAAACGGATTTGGTTTTCTTAACCAAATTGGGGTCCTTGTGGATTGTGTGTACATTAAGCAGTAACCGATTCATAAAGTTATGGCTGAGACCGCTCAATATTTCTTATGAAGTGGTCGAAATGTATGTTTAAAAATCATTGCTTGACCTCATCTCTTTACAACAACTCGCATTACAAATTTCACAATTTTCCAGTTATACTATATATACCTCTCCTAATTCTATTTCTCTCAACGTTCTATTTTTGGTCACTTGAAAAACGAAGTTTTTCTTTGTATTCTAAATACAGTTATTTTAGTACAATTGCCCTTATTCTACTTGGCGTCGGCAACATCGTAGTCAATTCTCAGACATCACTTTAACCCAACTTCAATATTTCGCTAATAAATGAAAAGGGAGGAGACTAAAAATTTAAGTCTTAGATTTCCCTATGATAAAAATCTGCATAATCGTTATTCTATGACTATTAGGAATATTATAAAATGTTCATTTAAATTTTCAACTCAAAAACAATCATCAAACATTATCGAGGAATGTTTCTAGGCTACACCGAATATTTAAGCCGAGTTTGAATCTATTTTGTGATCGGTTACCTTGTTTTATGGTTATAAACATAAAACCCTGTTTATGTTCCCCCAAAGTTTATGATTAAAGTACAATTCGGTCACTCGATACTTATTTGTAATTTAAAACTCTTCACATAATTACAGTATGAATTTACAAAAATCAATTAGTACGACAACATTTCGACAAAACCCGCATTATCATACACCTACGCACCAATACTAACCGACATTGGAAATTTTAAGATTCTAGATTCAGACAAATGTCTCGTACAAAATTTGACGATTTCAGCTACAGCCAATTCGTCCATGCGTAGATTGTCGTGTTTACAAACTTTAAGTACGTTTTCGTACCCGTTACATCTACGCACTAATACTTTTCACCTTACTTGTTCGAATTACCGGAAATCCAACCCTAACACGCAAAGTTGGGGCAGTCCAAAGTTGATGCAAATCTCGACGATTTAAATACTTTTTCAATGAGCACATTTCTTTGAACTTGGAGTTAAAACCGTTTGAAACCACGTATACATATACTTCTCATCTATCACGAACGTGTCCAAGAAATACTTTCTTGTTGACATTTAAGACTTCTTTTTGATTCCCAGATCTTTCTCTCTGCGGGCCTGAGTGGTTGAATCCATAAGTGATGGCATGGATTATTCCAGCGATAGCACCCAAGCAAGTACTGCATCTACAACGTCCTGTTATGTTGATGTACGTTGTATTTTTAGTTCCACAAACAATTGATTTACAACCTTTACGAGTTATGCCAGCGATATGTGTTAGTTAATTAAGAAATAATCATATCCTCATTATTTTTCTCATTTCCCAAACATCCACAAATAAAAAATGAAACAAATATTTATTAATTTATATTTTAAGTTTTCTTCTAATAAGGTAAGTATTTTAAAATGAAATACGTATGACTGTATCTGTTTGCATCCGATTTTGAGTAAAGAATCAGGCAATGGTTTACTAAATTTCTTATTATTTACACACGATCAGAAGCAAACATGATCATGTAATTGCTGTATCTGTGTTGATAGATATAAAAGTTGTTCAGAATGCCATGGACGAACTGTTAGTAGTGACTTACATATTAAATTTTTGTTTGTATAATAGACAGAGCCAGATGACACACTTTCCATTGTGTGCGGGTAGTAATTTTTTTTATAAAAATTATATATTTTTGTATGTTTTTATGTTTATTATTACGCTTGTTTTTATAACTAGTCGACTTTTCTTATATATATTCATCTAAAGTGCGCTACAAATTGCTACAGAATGTTTTTATTGATCGAATATAAATTTAACAAATACTTTCTTCACTTAATTTATAAATATAAAAGCTTTTACATCAGTAATGGCAAACCGTGGTAATATTACGACTATTGTTGTTTGTTTCTTTTTTGTGTTTTATAAAATATTTAAAAATTGGACGCATGCGGGAATTGTGTTATTATTCTTGTTTTACTCTGTTTACCTTAAGTTGTATTCTAAAGGATCGACCCACTCCACACCTTGACTTAGCATAATGGACAAAGGAACCGGCAAACCGTTTCCGTTATATTAATCGGTACGATTTCAATTCTCTTTAAGGACCGCGCTCAGAATATTGCAAGTAATTCTCAGCAGTTTAGAGAATATTGGATTACTTTATTATCCGTTTTATATTATTTGCTTTTCTTTTGTTTAAGTTTCGGTTATTATTTGCATAGAAATTGGTGTCTTGGCGTTATGATTTATTTGCAATATTTAATAATATCGCTTTTTTAAGAATATGCAACTAAAAATCATATTTTATTGGTTTTTTACATATTATTAAAAAATACAAGGCAAATAATTTTTAATGGTAAGCTTCTTTCTGACCTTTAAAAGCCTAAGCTAGTTTGTGATTTACATTTTATGTGTTTTCTCTCACTGTTAGCTTAATTAATTATATGTATTATTAATTTCTTCAATTAGAGAACTACACTACGAAATTTTCCAACATGAATCTTACCTTCTACCAAGTAGACAACAATGTTTGTGTGGATGCATTTTGTATTTGTTAATTTTTCTGTTTTGTTTCCTAAGAGATGGTTGGTTTGCTTAGTTCGTTAAACTTACTTCTCAAAATATGAGGAGAGTTATTTGTGATCAATTGCAAATATATCTGTCCATTAACTTTCGGCAGGTTGGTTTGTGGTGAATTGTGTTATTCCATCACTTTCCATGGCCTCTAAAATGTCCGTTACATAGGCAGCTACATCTGTGTTACTGCGTTCTCCACGCAATATGAAAGGCATCTGAAGCAGACGATCATATTTGGGACGTTCACTTTCATTCTTTATTAGGCTGAAAAATCGGTAAATTAATGTTAGAATGTAGAAAAGCTTTCACCGATTTTGAAATTGAGATTTCGCTTGGCAATATCGTCTATTTGATACAATAAGTATGCGGATACAAATTTGTATATGCAATTGAACACGGTTATAACGTACTCAATGGGACCGGACAATTTATTTGTTACTGTTTATACATTAAATTCCACTAGTCGACTTACGGATTTTAAAAGTTGAACAAATTCAACTATGACAGAACATAATGAGAAATATTTAGATAAATTTTTGGTCTTTTCCCGTACTACAAGAACCTACTATTTTTTACTACGTTAAAAATTTTTCCTTTATGATATCGAAGAAAATAGTAAAAAGTTAATAGATTCTTGCAGTACGGGAACAGACCATTTATGTTTCAGTATCTTCCTTGAATTTGCTTAATCCACTAAGAGAAATGGATTCGACGTATTTGGGTAATACGGCCGTACAAAAAATTTTGTCAGCATTTTCTTGGTTCGTTATAAACTTTGAAATGTAAGTCAAAATTCACTGTGTGTGTAACAAAAACTATAAAAAGTACGTTATAAACGTAGTGATTTGCAGGAAAAATGGGTACAAAGTGATAGTTCGTTATAATCTTGTTTGACTGTATATTTTATAGCTTTCATTTATTTCGCTATTTGGCAACAACGCCGAAAGGCCATTGATAGTCACAAAATGCGTAAACAGAATCGGGAAATCTTTTCAATTAATCTGTCTTACACTATTGTTAGGATGTAACATGCAATACAGAGACGGAGAAGTTCACGAAATTGCTTATATATGTAGTGGTATACATATGGATTAAGAAATTATATGAATCTGTTTTACAGTAGCTATGATGAATTATGGATTCATGGTAATTATGTACAAATTGGAAAGAAAACACTCTCCCCTTATGTAACGTATATTACAACGTAGTGCATACAACTGATTTATAATTTTGTTTTAAACGAATTGGTGAAATAAAATAAATATAAATATTATCTTCCAGAAATCAGAAAAGCTGTTGTTAAATACATACCAAGTGTTTACAAACTCCACGAATTCTGTTGAAAATTCTTGACCAGGATAAAGACGTGGAGGATCCCCTTGGACAACCTGGTTTGGTACATATAGGTAAGAAAACAATTATATTTCCTGTAAACAACGTTGGAACTTACTTGACATAATTGTTCAAAAACGGAATCCCATTTTCGGTATGGAAAAGTGCCCGTGGCAACTTCCATTAAAGTGATACCTAAGGACCAAACATCACTTCGTACGTCATAACCTCTCGCACGTTCAGGGTCTATTCTTTCCGGCTACGAAGTATACAGTAATACATTACATTTCTGGTTTAAAAAAAAGGAAATTAACAATAAGCCTACCGCCATGTATGGTCTGCATCCTGCGTCCTTTGTTTTGGCAATAGAATCTACCAATTGACCAGAAATGCCGAAGTCGCATAACTTTATATCACCTCTTTTGTGAAGTAGAATATTGCTTGGTTTAACATCGCGATGAATAATTTTTAAGTTTTCCTTCAGATAGTTCAAAGCGTGTACCGTGGCCACTGTAATCTTAGCCAGTATCGACTCTGGAATCCTTTGATGTTTGTGTTCAAAAATGTATTTGTAGAATTTATCCAATGATGTATCCATTAGCTCCATGCATATCCAACAGTCTCCCTCTTTAAAAAGCGCTCCGTAAAATTGAACAATGTAATTGCAGTCATTGGATTTCATAACCACCTCGAGATCCATCAGAAGTTGCTTTTGCTCTTTTTCGTCCACAGTGGAGCGAATGCGTTTCACAGCCATAACCATATCATTCTTTTTGAATACCATCTTGTTGACGGCACCAAATGCTCCGCGACCTATTTCACCCAAATCTTCCAGATCCTCAGAAGTGAACTGATAGACATCATTGGCATTTGGGCCAACCTGCAATTTGCCACAAGCTTGCTGTCTAATTCTTTCCCTTGTTCTTTCAGTAGGCATGCTAACAGGCAATCCACCGACCACCATACTACTTGCCGACGTTGATGACGCCGATCCGGAAGATGTCGATGACAGGGACGGTGGGTGACGTTGTACTAATGGATTTATGCTCAATTCATTAGGTGGTGCCCGTGGACGTCCTTAAATTCATTGAAACATACTTGAAGTCATTATTGACACTACAAATTACAAATAGCTTACCTGCAAATAAGTTTTTTGGACGTTCCGCCATGTTATCGACTCGATGTCCAATCAATTGGAGCTCGTACGACAAAAAGGGCGCGACTAAATGCCTCACCAAATCTCCCCTTTAATTTATTGAAAATGGTCCTTGCTATGGAGCCACAGCATAAGGGATTACTAAATCGTTGCTCCTCCCGAGTTGTGATAGGGACACCAGATGAATAGCTCACAAAAAGGAATCTCTAGAAGATCTACCGACAGAAAAACTATATATGTGCGAAAGAGAAAGCTGCAGGCGATCAAAGTTATGCAGCATATAATATTTACATATCTGACATTCAGTCGGATTTTATAAAAGTTAAGTTCAATTTTTATTTTAGTTTCTGAAAATTGAGAACGGGATACGCTAGTCGACTTTCGACTACTCAATTTATCGACTATCTTTTTGGCGACTGTAAATTTAATACAGCTGTGTACATACTATTAATTTTGGATGACAGTTTGGTCCAAAAATTGTCTGTTTGTTTGTACGACCGTTCACGTTTTTTATTCATCAGCCATTCACGAAAATATTCATCAATGGAAATTATGCTGTTGTTTGATTCTTTATTTTTTTTCGAGCCATCCGTCGAGTTATGTTTTATCGAAAATACAACAACCACAAGGAAAGATAAAGGGCTAACCCATGACGCAATAACAATAATAAGGTGATGTATAATAATGATGTGTAATAATATTAAGGTGATGTATCAAAACAAAAACCTTTGTTTTTGTCTCGATTATCTGTCAAATTTTTCCATATAATATTTCACATGGTTGGCAACACTGCACATCGACTTCAAGTAGAAATTACCCACTTTGACAGTTAATCAAGACATCAGCTGAGCTAAATGGACTACCTATTCATTGTGCCATGGGCTAAGCCAAGATCTATTAATAAGGTCACCAAGGTAGCAATCGAAATTGGAAAACAGCCGTTTTTCTCAAGTCTAATGTCAAAAATTTCGACTTTGTTTACGTTTTCATAATGGAAGTCAATTCACAATAATGTATTTTGATAGCAAACTTGAGAGGTATCGAGTTCTTTGTAGCCCTTTAAAGGGGTGGCTCAACGCGAGCATTCTGCTTAGCCCTTAAAGTTGATGTGCTCTGCGCTTCGGAGTTGAATACATTTTACCCACTTGTTATAGTGCATTGATATGTCAAAATTATTTTGCAGTTCGTGAATCAAGATTACCACTAGAGTAATTTTAAAAACATATTCAAGGGAGTAACTGAATCTAAGAAATCATAACTTCATGTCATTTGTTTCTTGAAATTGCTCCAGTGTGGACTGGGACTTGGGATTTGTATTACTTATAAATGTGTCGAACAATGTGCAATAAATTTTTCAACGACAACATTCTGCAATATCCAAGAGTGGCTCCCGGCATTTATTCCTTTGCAACATATTTTGTTATTCGCCGAATGTTTTAGATAATGATTTTTTATGTTATGTGCCAATTCTACCAGATTTGACTATTTTCTTCGATATCACAAAGGAAAATTGATTGTCGTAGTAAAAAATAGTGCATACTTCATGGTTTGTAGAAAATTCAGATTAAAATCTCTTACACACTCTGATCGAGAAGCTGTAGAAGTTCCACTCCCCCCTATAAGGAGTGAGTCAATTGAAAACTTAAAACACATTTTCAGCAAAATCGATTTTTTGATTTATGTCGGTCCTGCAAGAAATCGTCGAAATGACAAAATGTTTGGCAACATGTGGCAACCCGCAAAACGGATGGAATGAAACCATTTTTTCTTTTCTTCTTCGACTTAGTTCTAAACATGACGAGTGTCACGGTGTTATGTTTCACACTCATTCGTAAACTTGGTGAGTGTCTTCCTTTTTTTTATCAGTTATTCTCTCTTGTCTCCCCTATACGCTGCGTTCGAAACGTTTTTGGATTAGGTAGGTCATTGTGAAAATATTGGAAATATAGACAAAGTCTGGACTATTGCAAAGAAGCAAATAATATATAGAATTGACGACCCAGTACGGTCTGGAAGTCGTCCACAATGAATCTGTACTGCTTAAATAATTTCGTTGATTATTCACTTGCGATACACCAACCTCTGAAGCACAGTAATCGCATCAAGGTATGTACTTTACGGTCATTAACAGTAACATCGATATAGATGAAGATGACCAATTTAAACTGCCCTTTATCCCCCACAGTATACTTGCTTTGATATATCGGAGAACTACATTGTGCTAGGAGCATCCTCGGGATCCTTATACTTGTTCAACCGTCAGGGCAAATTTTTGCATCTCATTCCAAGTAAACATGGAGCCGTGAATCATTTGTCAATATCGGCCAACGAAAAATATGTCGGATTCTCGACCCAACGTTCAGTGGTGTGTGTGTATGTCGTTAATTTATCGGCACAATCTGTACCGCAAGTGATTTTTACGAATTTGTGCAGTGATGCATCCGTCCAAGTCACTTGTATGCATTGGACGCAGGATGAAAAGCAATTCTACTATGGCGACTCTAAGGGTCAAGTTAATTTGGTGCTCCTGTCTACGTTTATTGTAAGTACTATTTACAACATCTGACCCGACCTTTATATACGTTAATATTGTGGGGAATCATGAATTTTGGTAATAATGGTTGAAAATAAATTATTGTCTATGTAAATTTTGTTACAGTGACCGCAGTTGTAAAACCCAAAACATTCCCACTTGGGGCACTATTGATTTCGAAAAAAAAACTTGTCGTATGACAACTGTTTTTGGAAATCCTAGCAAATAATCAATCAAATGAAAATACATGTATTTTACTTCATGAGCCTTGATTATTCGCGAGCCCTTTGGACTATTTTCTGTGATCAAATTTAACACAACAATCCTTTAAATAGGATATGATCAACATATAACGTCACTGTACCCTTGCTTTCGGGAGATTCAATATGAAGAAAGTAAATGCAATTTTGAGAAAAATTACTTTAAATTATTCTTTAGCATCTTTTTTTACAAAGATCAAAAATTACTTTGAAGGTACTATTCGTACAACGATTAAATAATTTTGACGGTATACACAAAATGATGCTGCACACAATTTGCTATCAAGTATTAATTGAAAAGCGTATATCATGAAGAAGTGGTTGGGGGTTTTCTTTGGATATGTGTCGTCAATATTCAATTCGAAATACATGCAATAAAAAATGTGTGTTTACTTACTGCGTATTTGGTATAAGTTTCAAAACATTTAGTTGTCTGTGTGCAACATTGGGCCCTAAAGCGTTAAATCCAATAATCAAGGTTAATCATTTAATTTTGTAAAAAGATTCTCCGAAACACATCAGTGACGTATTTATCCTACTCGTTTTTTTTTGCGTACGTATATTCACAACTGCTACGAATACTGCACATACATCACACAATAAAAATATCTTTTCAAGGGGACCACACTTATAAATATGTCCATCCATCCGATACTATTTTTGGAATCGCCCATTGTTCAAATTGATGACTTCGAATCGCTTTTACTTGTTTCGAACTGTACTAAGTGTATTTTGTGCAACACTGAATATGAGGAATACAAACAGGTATGTTGCAATGAAAGTGTACATAAAACGCAATCCCCTCACAGCTAACGTTCTTTTATAGATTGGAAATAAACCTAGAGATGGAGCATATGGTGCCTGTTTCTTTATATCTTCGAACGAAACTCAGCAGCCATCTAGAATTTATTGTGCCCGACCCGGTTCGCGCTTTTGGGAGGTAGACTTTGAAGGTGATGTCTTACAAACGCACCAATTTAAGTTTGCCTTGGCATGTCCACCAAGCAAAATACATAAGGATTCTGACAATGAAAACGATAATATTTGTGGCGATAATGAGGGCAACGATGAAATGCTTGATTACCAGCCCCAAAATCTGCAGTTCGGCAGAATTCAGAGACTCAAACAGGACTTCTTGGTTTCTTTTACTGAGCTGGGGTTGTACGTCTTTGATATGCGAAATTCCAGCGTTGCTCTTTGGTGTAACCAGTTTGAACGAATAGTAGACTGTCGTGTTGTTGGAAAGGGCGAAATTGTCGTATTCACGCAAACCGGTTCCATGTATTCGGTGCAAATGAACACATTGCAATCACAGGCATCTTCACTTGTGCGACAAAATAAATTGCTGGATTGTGCGTGGTTAATGCGTCGAAACGTAAAGTACTTTGCCGACAAGGCAAGGGAGGACTTCGAATTGGGTTTGCTGAACCAGATAAAAGATTTTCTCATGGATCGGCATCAGTACGAGCTGCTCAATGACTTGTCCGTTATTTTCGATGCAATTACACAGTGTGAAAGTAGCGGCGACAATAACAGTTCTGGTGGCAGTTCCGCAACTGCCGACAGAAGTTGTAGTGCATCGGCAATACCAATGCAAAGAAGCACAGAGGAAAGTTCACCGCAAGGAATTTACGTGTTAGAAAATGCCTTTTGTGATAACCTCAAGGCTCAGAAGGGAGAAAAACATTTTAAAGACGCCTTGTTAACGGTAACGGGCAAATTTGGGAAGAACATTATCAAATACAAGTTTAATATATTTGCCGAAGAACAACAGAAACTAGTGAGTGATCTGATACCTGCAAACGAGCGATCTCTACCTTTCAAGGATATCAAGGCCATGTATGAAAACGACGAGGAGATTGTGTGCCGTGCAAGAAAGACGTCGTCTTCGCCATCGCCCAGCACATCTCAATCTTGTCGCAATAGAGTTAAAGGCTCTGGGACAGGGCAACACATTACTGCTGAGGAGAAAACCATTTACAACTTGTATTTGATTTGTAAGAGCTCTAAATTTAGTAATACGAATTTTGTCGAACGTTATCGTTCATTGTTCGACGAATATTCGGCACCAGAATTAATCTCATTGCTTGACAAACTGTCCAAAGTAATGGTCGAGCATGGTGATGACCCGGAGCAAGCTCAACGGCACTGCTACGAAATGTACTTTCATTATTTGAACCCCGAGCTAATATGGGAAATGGACGATGCTTCTAGGGACTACATAACGCAAGGATTCGTTTTGTTGAATTCCTCGGATGATATTGTACGTTGTGACAATTGCATGTTCCCGCTGAGATTCGACAATTCTTGCGTGTTCCATGAACTTGGTTCAGTGTTGTTGCGCTACTACTGGTCACGCAATGAGCAAGTCAAATGTTTCGATGTTTTGACCCGTGTCCCAGCCCTATTTGACATTCTAGCCAAATTGTACTTGGCCGAGTACAATATGGATAAAGTCTTGCCAATTATTTTAAACTATGGACAGCCGGACTTACTCATTGATATGGGGAAAAGTTTCTCACCGAACGCTTGGGCAAAATGTTTCGAGCACTTTGTGGATTTGCATCGTGGCAGATTAACGTGCATAAATTGCGAGTGCATTACAACAGTTGAAAATGTCAATCGTCACTTCTTCTACACATGGAATTGTTTCCTGGGCATTGCCTTGGAATACATGCAGCCCGAGGAAATTCTTTCACTTATTTTTAAATGGTCAAATTCTATACCTAGTGATGCCATAGATCGTGAGTTTTACTTACGTTGCCTACTGAAAGGTTGACCATCCAAACAGTATCTACAAATGTCATGTGTCGGAACTTCTCTGATTTTTGCTGTAACATTCAAACACAAATCGGCATATTCGATCCAATTGTTCTCAATAAAAAGTACTTAGCCTATAAGTACTCTATATTACAGCCAAACTATAGCATTTACACATTAGAGTATGTACCAAATATAAAAATAATTATTTGCTAACTCATAACCCTTTATGTAGTACTTCATCGCATTTAGTCAGATGGCAAAGTCTCAGTTTTATAATATTGGAAAAGACCAGCGATCAGTTTACCCCACAAGCTTTAATATTATTTATACACTTACATATATAACGCATCGATCGTTTCACTTCACAGTACGTTTCAGTTTTGTGGCAATATTTAAATCTAGTTTAAAAAATAATATATATATATATATATATATATATATAAGAATGTGTATGTAATCAGTATTATTTTGCAACGTAAGAGATACGAGTTTTTTTTTTCAATGAAAATTTCCGCATAAAATATGACATAAAACATAATTGTATTGTATTTGCATTGAACAACGTTTTATTTCAATCGTAATTTAAGAATTCCAATTGTAATTCATTTGGAAATCCAACATTGTATTAAAATTTCTTATCGTTTCCGCTGTACTTTAAGTAAGTATTAAAAATATACAACATTGAATTTTTGGTGAACACCAAATTTAAAAAAAATGCTTTTATTTACAAATAGAATTTTCGAATTACAAATTATTTCATAATAATTTAAACTGAAAAGTTTCGAATAAAATCATAAAAATGTGTACGAAGGATAAGTGAATATAGAAGTGCCTTTAACGTGGCATGATCAGAAAATGTTTAATATAATATTCCGTATACTGTTCGAATTTAATTATAGTATGACAATGACATATGCATAATTATAAATTTTATTAGGAAAATGAACAGTTTTGAATACTTATGCTAAATGTTGCAACCAACAGAGCTATATTCTATCTAATTTATTTCAGTGTATGTTGTTGATTATTAATAATACAAGCTAATGCAAATCACATATACTCTTATTTGACAGTATCAAATTCAAAATGTTAAAACTACTAATGCATAATGTATACGCCTCCTGGTAGACCTTATAAGGTATATTAACATATTATTAGGTCATTAATATTGTGTCAAATTTAATTGAAATATTTTCAAATGTTATTGATATGAAAAAAAAAAACATTAGTTAGATAAACCTTGGGACGAACTTATTTATATTATTATTGACTCTTTATTATTTATATATTTAATTAAATATAATTAATAATTAAATATAAAACAAAATTAAAATTTTGAGTGAGAATAATAAATACCTTATAATTTTTTTATGTTAATTTTATTTTCCTTTCCTCCATGAACAAAGATTGAGAAACATATAGGAACAGAGTTGTCTTTTTGAATAAATTCCCCTTTTGGATAACCTATTATGAATAAACCTTTTTGTCAATATAATATTGATATTTCGGTGAATGTAACGGACCGACATGCATGTTTGTAGCCCCTTTTATTTGCGTTTTGTAATACTACATCATTAGTAGTTTTGACATTTTAATTGGTTTGTGATATAGTCATCATTCAATTTAGACATTCATTTATTAAGAATTTGAAAAACGATACATATATATTGAAATGTTATACTCTAATAATAAATATTTATGGATATCTACAAACAAAATGTTCCCATTGTTTTTATTTGAATCAAAATATGTATTATTAATAATTTAAATTTTTTGTGTATTTTTTGTAACACTACCTACAAATGTCTTCGCTTAGACTAAAGGGCTAAACAAGGGTGCTTCTTGTGTGTGAAAAAAACGTCCAACTCTCATATCAGGACTAATAATTTTGGGTGTGTTTTCTGTACACAACAACTGATAAATAGATGATTATTAAATCAAAATAAATTAAAATTAATTGTGTTCGATTACTTTTCCAGTAACACTCAGGAAGAAGTTACTGAGAGTAAGTACAAAAAGAGAAAATTGCAAAGAGTAAACGAACAAACATCCAGAAAAAGGTTTTACCGATACAGTTGATTGCATGCAACAGCAAACAATGTCGCTTACGACACTCATAGACTCAATGTTTGTGTTATCTTGTTATTTTACAAAGTCCAAAAATCGTTGGTTTTGTCATCATTTCTTAATGGCTATTTTAACCTGGCTCTTTTTGTTTTATCGATCAATTCCAACATTTTCTAGGTTGATGTAAGAGGTATATGTTCTTGCAGCACCCTACACCCTTACAGGGTGCATAACTGATTTTTAAATTTAGAGCACTCTCAATGCTTTCAAAATCTGGTTCTAACAGCACATTCCCCAGAGATTCGTGAATATTTCTCCTGTTTAGGCGTTAAGCAGTCTTTCAACCTCTGTTATGAAATCGTTTACCTAGACTTTGGCATGTTTCTCGGTGAGTGTATAGCTATCGTTTGAACTAGGATAAATCCAATCGGTGAATATCTTCCTTAGAGTAACTTCTGGTAATGTGGACCATGCGTCTAATGTCTAAGAAAATGCTTGAAATATGTCAATGCCGCATTGATAAATGTTTTCCTAATTAGTGAAAACAAACATCAAACTTGGTTTTTAATAAATAATTGCAATGTTGAAAATGTAGTAGTAGAAAATGTAGCTCTGATTGCAAAAGTATGATTTTAATATTTACTTTCGACTATTGTGAACGTTTTTGCAAAATTGTCGAACACTTTGTTTTTCTTGAATATAAAGAAGTTATGTGCTTTTCTTGTTTTCTTTAACAACAATATACGTTTCGCTGTAATTACAATCGGTGATTTTTAAGGTTTATTCATTTTTGAAGCCAATAAATATTTTTAAATAAAAAATATTCAATGTCGGGTAATGTGGACCACTATAAAAAAGTGGGACCTTTTCATGCGGACGAGTTCGAAATATGGGCGCATTTATTATGCGAGGAGGTATTCTATCCTTCGAAAACTCTATATGCGAAATTACAGGTGCATCGGTTGGAAAATGAAGCAAGGACCTTTAAAATACCGCAAATGGGGCGGCACCCTTAAATTGGGGCTATTTCAAAACATAAATCCATACATTTGTGGATTCATTGTTACCCAAAAGTGCAATAAATTGAAATTTTATTTAAATTAAAATTTGAATTACCCGCCAAATCATTTTCATTCGCAGTTCAGATTTTTTTGAAATATAATGCAATAAATTTTTTATAGACAAATATATATAATGTTTGACCTGGAATATATTTAGCCAACCGATCTACTATGTTGTGAAAACAGTTTGTTTTTATGTTTTACCGTTGTTACGCCCACAATATCAAAAAAGAAAATGATGGTCCACATGACCCGAAGTTAGTCTGTGGTCAAAATTAGGCGACTTTCCAATTAATACATTTTTTGCTTGGAGTTTTTAGAAGAAGAGGCAATCCACTTTTTTCCTGCAGTGGTTTTGCCATTTTTGATGTTCTTTTAAATCCCAGACCATGAGCTCAATTTTGTGTGAAAGGGTAATTGTTAGCTTTTAATTTCTATGTCCAAATCTGAGCTTGGCAAAGCTGACAAACCACTCTCGTTTCGCGTTATTTTTTTTCAAATGTAAAATGATGTTACATTAGAATAATGGATCTGTTTATATTTATCTTTATATTTATATTTATACTACATCGATGCTATTAAATTTTCATTTTAAAACTGCTGTAATCTTGGACCAGTTGCAACAGTTTTAAAATGCAAATTTGGACACCTGTCATTATATAGAGCCACATGTTACTATAGTTACGAATTTCCAAGTGTGTGTGTGTTGCTACAACAGCAACTAGACTTTACCCAAACAAATTCCTATAAAAACATACCCTGTAGTCGTCGTACAACTGTTAGTAAACATCCAAACTAATACCAGTACCTTCCGAAATGGTTTTAGGCGATGAGTCGGGCTTAACGATTCAATTCAAGGAATGTCACACGTCGCAAAAAGCTCATTTGTTAAACAAAAATCGAAAAAAGGCTACACTCGGAAAGGTTCAGGCCATTCCCGGACAAATTTAAATAATTTCGACAGACGGAATTCCCTTACAACACAGTCGATCGACGCTGATTCGAGTAACTACGTACCTCTTCGACCTCTAACGACCAAGACTGACATATGCCCGAGCCCGCACAAAAAGATATTACAATTTACAGAACAGCGTTGCAATTATGAACGCCTAATACACAATTCTTTTGCTATTTCATCGCCGCCTGAATCAAATTGCAATGGTAGTCGGCTTCACTCTGGCGCTGTTAGTTATTTGGAAAAAACTGTTGGCGACAAAGCTCCATCGATAATCTGTAATACTACGGATGTCAGTGCTGATTATCTGGCACTCCGAGATTTCCGTCTTAATTACAGAAATGAATGCTTTGGCCGGACAATGAAAACAAGGAGTCAGTACCCAAACACAGTACATCAAACAGAGGAAAGAGGGCATAACTCCATATTCCCGCTGGTCGATTATCTATCGTCCAAACCGAAACCGTACTTGTTACAACAAAGCAGTTTGAGGATGAGAATGGCCAAAGATTTTCTGAATCGTCGAACTCAATCGGAATACCTTGTCAAAGGCTTAAATAAGAGTTGTGCTTTAAGTAACCAGGCGATGCATTAATAAATTATTGTTGTTGCTTTCATAAATAAATACCAATTCTAAACAATAAAACGGGCGTTTTAATTGTTTCAGTCTATAGCTAGGTTGTAATATGTTTGTTTACATGACAACCTATATTGAAATTCATGCGTTTATATTAGTGTAGACAAGCTGTAATTGTACTCGTGTCAATTTTTTCTCCTTCTAATCGTGCCTAAAGATCTGAGTTTGGCAACGAAAAGGAAAGCCGCATATAGAACCTACGCACCCACCATTATGCGATGCGTCTCGCCTTTGGTTAAGCGGCTCATCAGGGCTATGCGGCTGTACAAAAATCATATGTTGATAACTTGTATTTATATGCAGTTTTTACAAAATTATATCTGCGAATTAAATTTTATTTAAGGGGACCCCCCCATTCTCGGGGTCAATTTGTTTTAATTTAATTCGATTTTACACTAATTCAAGAATGTCTCTACAAAATTTCAAGTGAAAATCTCAAGAACTCTTGAAGATATTGTGACGGCTAAAGGGCTTCTCAAACATTAAACGCGTTTTTCTCTTTTGCGAATAGCGGGCACAATAACTCAAAAACTAACAATCCAATCGATTTCAAATTTTGGGACGTTTCTCTGTGAGTGTATAGCTATCGTATGAACTAAAGCCAAACGGTGAAGATCTTCTATATTTTTGAACTTAGTTTATGGTCAAAAATAGGCGATTTTTGCATTTTCAAAGATCCGCCATTTTGTTAATTGTTGTGCGATGTCAATAATCCTAGTTCATACGATAGCCAGACATGTACTCTTTCTAACACCGTTCGAATTTTCGGATTCCTATGTTCCAGTGAGGAGTTATCATGCCCGCCATCAGGAGGAGGTTATCATGCCCGACGTCAGGAGGAGTTATCATGCCCTTAATTAGAGAAACCGATTATTTTTTCATATTGGCACAAAATTAAACAAAATGTTATGATTTATCTGATACATTACAGTTCAATTTATGATTGGGGAAAAAGTAGATTTGAGGAATGATTCCAGCGATTTAGCTGAATCTTAGCTTTGTGATATAGAGGTATACTGGTCAACATACCCCTATATCCATGGTCATTAAGTTTAGACTGATATTTTTTTTTTCGATAAAATTTTGTTCTATTCAAATAACTGATTTTATATACCAAATGTCATTACAAATTGATATTTCCTCACTTAATGCAAAAATATACTGGTTTTCTTCCTCGAAGCTTTTCGAAGTCGAAAGTCAAGGTTCAAGTGAATTTCTAAATTTTGAGTTTTTATTTCGAATTTTTGTTTATTTTTATAAATAGTTATCGATATCTAGTTATTCTAGCAATTTCTGGGCCATTCGCATCTTTATTTTTTATACAAAGGCCGACTTTCCCAATTTTAGGTTTGCAGTACAAATTGTTGCCAATTTAAATAGATTTGCAAATTTTTTTAAACTTTTTTCTTCTGAAAATGATTCATCAGACTTAATGTGTTAACACGATTTAATTTTTTTTTTTTTTTTTGAAAAATATGTGTTTTTACAGTGGACGGGGAAACTTTTACTGTTAAAAAAAGCGAATGGTTCAATATGCAAAATGTTTACTTTTTTAATGAAGAAACAACTTATTTCGGAGGGGCCCCATCCACTTAATGTTACTGAATGTTAATCTTATTGAATTCTCCAACAAAATGAGCCGTTTCTATTCGAACAAAACATAATCGTAACATAAAGGAAACAAAACCAATATAAAATTCTATGCGAAATAACGGCATTACCTATCCTGATTGTCAGTCAGTCAGTATGCCACACAACCCCACTATTGCTTTAACAAATAATTAAACCGCAAATTTTCCATAGCAGCGGTTTGGGAACAGCTGCAGAGGAGGAATACACTATTCGTATGTATGCAATGAGCCATATTCTTGCGAGAAATCTTTTGGAACATAATGTTCTTCTTAAGTTATTAGCGGTTTCTCTATGCGTTGAAAGTGGTGTTTGGTCTTGCTTGGCATTAATTTGTTATTTTGGGAGATGCGTAAAATTAGGATAGGCGGGCGGAAGTTTTCATCTATTAAAATTTTAATTGAAAATGTGTAACTCACAATCTAAGGAAATTGGGCGGAATATGCATGAAGCCACATACCAAAAGGAGACCTTCTGAAGCAGATTCCACACACACACACACACACACATTTGTACATTTCGAAAACAAACCTTGGCTTTAACATAAATAAATAAGTACATATCGTTAACTAAAATGAAAAAAGGCGTAACTAACAAAAGCATAATTGTGTAGGAGAAGCAAAAATCTGTTTTGAATGAAAACTATAAACATGTCATGTAAAATGAAAAAGTATGCCCGGCAGGGTGATATTGAATACGACGAATAATAGATTGTTTATTTTTTAACAAATTTAGTTATTTAGTTTAATGGCAGTCATAACAATTAAGTAGAAATTTGAATTTTTTGTTAGTTACGCCTTTTTGCATTTATCAAATAAACCCACTTGTAGTTACGTCTTTTTGTTTTTGTTAATAGAAGTTCCTTTTTTGACCGCAGACGTGTAAAACTTTGTCAACCACATTGACACTCACAATATTAATTCAAAAAGTCAATTTTCAATTTTTTGTTAGTTACGCCTTTTTGCATTTTAGCTGACGATATGTACATGAATAAGGACATAAAAGGGTGTAAAAAACTGTATAATATTTGATAAAGAATATGTAATTTGAACAAAACGGAGGCACATGCACACAACTCTAGCGAATGTGGCTTTATTGCAAGTGACATTTCCTGGACGCGTCATTTTTCGTCGTGGCGATATCAACTGGCCACCAAAATTATACGATTTGAACCCACTCAACTTCTTTATGGGGCTACACGAAAGACCGTGTTGAAGATAAACTTATACACAGATATGCCATGAAAAAAAATGTATCATGAACAAAATGTGAATTCAGAATTCCATTCGAATTCTTTCCTAGTAGCCGATTCTGATTCCGGACACGTTCCGATTTCGGTAAAAAGGCAGTATGGTAATTCAGCTGTCTGTAAAATTCTAATTTTTTAGGTGAGCAGTTTGGAAAAATTAACAAATGTCTGAGCATTTTGGGCGTCTGTTATATGGGGGCTACCATAAAAATGGACCGATATATCTGATTCATTTGCAATACCAAACAACCCACAAGTGAAAACAGACTGATTGTCACTTACACCTTATGCAAATATAACTTGGAAAAAAAACCGCTGTCGCTGTATACGTCGAAAATGTACGTTATTTACGCCACTGTCTCTGAAAAGCAATTTTGATGAAATTTGCATGATTTTTTTTTTTGTTGGTGGGACATTAATATTAGATCTTAAAAATAATATACATATGTATGTGCCTGAATTTTTATAGATAATAATGATAACATACTGGATCTATAATTATATCCTGCTTCAATTTACATATACATTTTAGAAATTCATTTCCATTTAATGTATGTACATAATCCGACCACGTTAATCTTACTTTCGGAAGCCAATAAATCATGATGTCATTGGTGCAAGTAATTATTTCCGGACCAGCGGATCGCCCGGTCCACCCACACTTGACACCTGTGACCATTACCGACGTAAATAAATCTGCATTGCAATATGATTTAAGGGCAATCGTCCATGTCGTTGTGTGCGAGTGTGATGGTGAATGTGCAACATATGAGCGACAACAACGACCCATAATGACAAACTGGAGGCAGATAAGTATATGCTTAAGCAGAGATTATGTCCAAGTATAATGATATAATAACTACTCCCCGGAGACCATTAGTAATTCAAAGCATGTTTCATCGTAGCAATTACGGAGCAATGCACATATGCATGAAATCAATACCGGTTGCATGGATACCAACGGAAACCGGAAGAACAGCCAAGAGTACACTTGCAGCTCAGGCACACACTTGTCCTCCTCCGACATACTGGAGTGTCGATTAGAGTTTGTGTGTGTAGTCGCATTGACTAAACCAAGCAAGTCAATTTTGAACCGGAATGCAGCCTTGCTCTTCTAATTGCGTTTTTAGCACACCAGCAATCTAAACTACTAAGCTAATTTATCGATTTAATAGTAAATTTATTAATTATTTCAAGAAATTGTTATCGATTATCGGGCAACTAGTCGTTGTGATTGTGTTGGAGCCTGATTCTATCCATCTTCTCGGCTATGAGCTGCAATAATATGGGCACAGACTCGTTTTCAAAACGGCCTAGATTTGACTCGAAATATTCACGCAAGGGCTGGACATCATGGCAAGCACTTTCCTGCGCGAACATTTGAGCGGAGTAATGGAACCCATTCCATCGAAGGTAGTCCAAAATCAGTTGATGCAGTAATGACATGGTGGGTGCATCACCACAACAAATGTCACTGGATAGAGGATCGGTATGTGGCATGGCGCCCGACCCATTATCCCCTTTCATTAGCGCCACCATTCTAGTTTGTAGTAAACAGCGGGCTTCTTGAAGAACGCCATTTTGTTGGAACTTTGATTTAATGTTGGCGTAAAGGCGGTTGATGGCATCCTCTTTAGACAAATAGCTTTTCGACATGTTCTCTTCACGCAGAATTCAGAAAATAGCAATTGGTAGAGGTTGTATCGGGCTCGCTTAATAAACAATGTAGTTGGAGGTGCTATGATAGTTGACTCCTTATTGATTTATTTTTATTTGCTCAAAATTAATTGAGTTTGAAAATATAATTTCATGATTTTGACAAAACTAGGTATGAAAGTCAAAGTGTATTTGGGATAAAGAGACGGTTGGTTTTCATGATATGTTTGTGTGTGTGTGTGATACCTCAGTTCGAGAATCCCATATATATATATATATATATACTTGTGATTGCTGTACCTTAACTTCTATCCATTTGGAAATGTATACACTGTAGCGATATATCTCCCAACTACACGGCTAATAATGTCTTTTGTGTTCGTAGCTACTTTAATTGGAATTAAGAAAATGTAATTGCGATCATGGCAAAGGGAATGATGGCTCCGAGCATAAGAGCAGTGAAAACATAAAATCGTCTGCAAAGTTTTGGCATTGGAGCAAGAAGTGCCTTCAAACACAACCACTACCCGCGATTCAGAAGTGAATGAATGCCAGCCTTATTTAAGGGAATTGGAGGACTGTTGGAATTTACGTCCTGCCACTACCCACTCTTGCTTTGACTGTGGAAACTTCTTTAAGAAATTAAACACATCCGTTATTCACATATTCAACCTGTGTTTTTTGCTGTACCGTCGTATTAACCGAAATGGAGGAAGTGCATTCCCGTGTGTGTGTGTAATGGTGTAAACAGGCACCCACTATAAAGTTGGTACATATCGGTGCTCCCTATCAGTTACAAAATTTATAGCACTTAATGGAATTTGAAAGTTTGTTTATTTTATGTCGGTGCAGCAATGCCATTGCCGTAGAAAATGCTCCACAGCGATGCGTGCACTCAGCCAGCATTCCTCGCTGACTTTCTGGGTTGTGTTTCGGCAAACCATGTTGTCTGAGTGTTGGTTCTCACTTATTACGGCCTTCGTTTGCGACAACGAACAACTTAAATATTCCTTAAATGAATTTATGTTGAAAACGATAATCATGCAAATTAATAGTTTTCCTTTTTGCTGTGTTGCCATTGTTGTATTTCGGGTGCGAACGTTTTGTGAGGTAATGTGCACAGATAAACCTTTCTGTGCCCTTTGTAGCTTGTTGGCAGTGATAGCTGGGCAGGTAATTAAATCGTCCAGAGCAAATACAGTCGAAATCGCTTATACAAAAGGCCAAGGAACCGGCGAAAATGGTCGCTATAAGCGATGTGCCGTTATGAACGCTATCAACTATAGGATATAACTATATCTGGACTTTTGGATAAGTCGTTATAACCGATATATAGTTATAAATGATTTCGAATTAAAATCCGAAGATAAGCAGCAACAAAGAGAGTCAATATACATATAATTTGATATAAAGAAGGTGCTTAAGAATTGACGTAATAACTAATGGGAGAGGTTATTAACCGCCCATGGAGGAAAGGCCAGTTACTGCCGTTCTATTAAATGGATTTTTACGAATAAGATTTTAGTACCCATCGATCATATATATATATAGATTAGTTGATCTGAATTGTTTTTACTAATGACATTTGCCCACTGACGTTTGAAACGAATAAACCGACCAGCATATATCTAGCCATATTCGCAAAATTTTACAGGAGAAGGTTTGTTTTAATAAATTCAGATTTAATAAAGCTACTATTTTCCAATTTAGAACTATAGTTTAAAACAAAACTAGTTTATAACAAAACTATAGTTGTAAATTTCAAAATAATAGCTTTATTAAATCTGAATTTATTACAAAAGCCTTCTCCTGTAAAAAAAAATTCAAATTTGAGGGTTACGTTTTTTGGCGAATATGGCTCGATATTTTTGTCGGATCATTAAGATGATACTAATAAACATAATGCAATTATAAAACTTAATATTAAAAAAAATGTGAACTATCTATGTCGAAATTTCGAAAATGGACAGTATTTCCCCATAATTCCGCTAAATAGATTTTTGCATACAGTCGAGTACTGTTATAGCGAACTAGTAGGGACCATGCAAACTAGTTCGTTGTAGGCTTCGCAGAAAATGTAGAGACGGGTTTTTTTGCCTTTTTCACAATTCGTTTTCTTTGATCAACATGGCATTAAAGCTGCCATTTTTTGTAAAGGTTGCCAGCGTTAGAATAAAAACTAACTTTTGTGAGGATTGTCATCGTCAGTATTACGTATATTTGTAGCAAGTTCGTTTTAACCAATTTAAAATATATGAAAACTGAATGTTGGGACCGAATAAATAGTTCGTTATAAAAAAAGTTCACTATATCCGTAGTTCGTTATAAGAGTTAAGATTTGTATGAAAAATATGTCTTACAACTTTGGGACCAGGAAAAGTGTTCGCTATAGACGAAGTTAGTTATAACCGGTGTTCGTTATAAGCGTACTCGACTGTATATAATAATTCCACAAAAACATATAAAGATCGGATCAACGCCCGACACGAAGTTTTTTGCAACATTGCACATTAAAATTGCTATAAACTCTTAAGAGAGAATCAAAACACAATTTGGCCTTGTGAAAAATTAATAATGATTCTAACAACAATTATTTAAAATTAATAATGATTATAAAAACAATTATTGTTTATGTAATACATTTGTATGGCCTTACGAGGCTCTGATATTACATTATGAATTAAATAAATAAATAAACAATGGATTTTTTATTATTTAATACGAACCAACAACAACTGAGGAAAATATCTTTAAAATTCCAAGTGACGGGATGTGTGCTCCTGAAGCGTTAAACACACAGGTGTTTACGAAAGATTTATTTGTTTTTCCTTTGCCTATCTTTCTGTCATAAATTGTTAGTCGAATTAATAGCAAGTCTAAACCCAGTACAAAAATTAAAAAAATAAGGGTCGTACCTAATTTATTGCGCTCCGTAAAAAATTATTCACCTTGTCACCTTTATAGGGTTTGTTAGACGTCCGTATTACCCAAATACGCAAGGACTTTATTTGCATCTGTGCCAATTGAAAACGGCGAAAACGGATGAAAACATATTTTTAATTGATCGAAAAATGTTTACATTTATAGAAAAAGTATTTTTTCGATGACTGGAATTCTATTTGCAAAAAATAAAAATTCCAAAATACGCATTGTCAATGTTGAAATTTTTCAACTTTATATTTTTATACGCAATGCGTATTTGGGTAGCATTCATTGAAATACATGTATTTAACTTTTGAGGTGAATAAATTCGTACGCATACGCATAAATTTAGGTACGACCCTTAACTTCGAAAATTTATGTTTTTTGATATTATAGAGCGTAAAAAGCTGTACATATTATTTGAAAATCCAACCCAACCCGACAAACTTAAAACCACGGTTAAACTAAAACCTTAGCTAATAATATAATAATCCAGCTAGGATTACATCATCATAAGTTCAAGATTTGCAAGATGAAAACGGTGCTATTGAGGCTACAGTTTGGCTTTAACAAATAAGGTGGTGCACGACTGTATTATTTGCGAACTAAATAAATTTTCTAGCTCTGGTTTTTGTTATGTTTTTCACCTTATCCTTGGGCAACACTACTTTGTCACTTCTCGTAAGACAAATAACAAATCTTGCCACTTCATTCGACCACAATGGATGAGTGTGTATGTACACTACGGGTATGACTTTTTTGCAATCTCAGTATCATAAAGTGATTCTATAAAAATCCTCAAGCATAAAATCATTTGAAATTTGCTGAGAATTTATAAAATTGGTTATTGAGTAATTGTTATTGATAATAAAGACATATATATATATATATATATATAACACGCTTTAGAACCACACAAAATGGCATAACCTTTCGTATACGACGAAGTGTGGAAAATGGATTTTCGTTATCTTTTTAAATAATTAAATGAAATACATCTTATTTCAACAATTAATAGGCAAAGGCTCAATGCAAAAAAAAATCATAACCCTAATGTACACGCATTGTGTATTATGTTTACTTCTCGCTATCATTAGATTGTTTCGCCCTGTTGCATCCAGACAACACCTCCGAAGTGTATTTTATTTATCATTTCCATATTTATTCATCCATTTATTTGACAAATAATGATGACGTTTCTGAAGAATACCTGACAAGCAGCACCAGCATTCATCCACCGCAGCTATGGTCTATGCGATATAAAATATGGTGTTGTGTCACATTGTTGTTTTATTCGAATGCAATGCAAATATTCATTCAAGTGATTGTTCAACAAGATCTGCCAAAAACACTCCTAAACTACCATTGCGAATTGTTGGGGCTGTCCTATTTAAATGCTGACATGTGCTTGCGTATTGTTTTGATCATGGCCTCAGCTTGGCTATTGGGTGAGTCTCTGAGGAGGCCTATGACATCAGTGATGCCATTGAGTGGTCTCCCCTTTTCAGATTTGGTCGCCAGAACGTATAGGACACCGGCACAGGCTCCACGTTTGCCCTCCCAGTTCTCGGGACTGGGATCAAGCCTGGAAAGGAGGAAACACAACTGATTAACTGGCTTGGTCATTAAACATCAAATGAACTTGTACTTCTCAAGCATATCAAAGGCCTTTGCCGATACCCAGAACTCTTCGCATTTGTAGCATTCATTTGCGATTAGTTGCAGCAACAGAAACGCCTCGGAACTCGTATCTCTTGTTATGAAGATGTTCCATGCCTACGACGATGTCATGATGAAATACTTATTTATTTTACGATTCAGTGGTCATAGTTACCAATTCCGGTCTTCCGGCGTGTATGTGGCACTTCGCCAATATCATGCAATAACTGTGCTGATTTTTAATGTCCATATCCGTTATCTGTAACAATAGCTCTTCAGCCTCCTTATAGTAACCGGTGGCGCATTTCGCCTGGGCGTAGTTGTAGTTGAATGTGTCATCGTTTACGAAATAGCTTCTGATCGAATTCATATAAACCAACACCTCCTCAAATTGGCCATACAGAAAGAATGCCGAGGCCATACTTTGCCTTCCGGGAATGGTGTCACACTCGGTGGCAGAGCTGCCAACCAAATGTAGATTTTGTTGTGCTGTCTTTATGTGTTCCTTCTGCATCAAAGAGAGATGCACTGTGTTATTCGTGTCTTAAAGAGAGAATTTGATTATTTACCGAGCCCAGTTGCTGTCCCAATGCTGCGTGCACCACACCCTTTAGGATGTACTCGTGTGGAACCGTGGGCTGAACCTCCTTCATAAGGGAGTGTGCTTCCTGGACATCGCCGCTTTTCAGATAGAATATTGCCAAATTCAAACGCGCCTCTGGTACAATGTTTAGAAGGGCGGGGAATACTTGCAGGGCCCCTTCTCCGTTGCGAAAAACGACCAGATTGTGTCGTATAAGATCTGCACCAAACGTTCCATTGTCAGCGATATTTTTTATCTCCTGCTCCGCTACGCGTCCGTTGAATAGACGAAACCGATTGCATGCTTTTAAATTAATAGCAATGGTGCTATCGGGATATTTGCTCAGATACACATCCAGGACTTCTTGCGACATATCATAGTAGTCGAGTTTATAGAAGCAGAGGGCCAGGTACACATTGACAGCGGCATATTCTCTGTTGAAGATGACAGTAATATATATATATATATATATATATAGCATTTCCAGATTAAATGAAACCTTTTACAAATTAAATGAAACCTTTTCCTAATTAAATGAAACCTTTTCCAAATTAAATGAAACCTTTTCCAAATTAAATGAAACCTTTTCCAATTGAAATGAAACCTTTTACAAATAGAATGAAACCTTTTACAAATAGAATGAAACTTTTTCCAAATTTAATGAAACCTTTATTCTTATCCAAGGAAATATAATATTTGCAGTAATTTTAAACCAATATTTGAAGATTACATCAAAGAATATTAACAAATATAGTTGTATGGCTATGTAATTAACATAAATATTCTTTAATTCGTTGTGATTTTATTTTATATCTTTACTAAATAAAACTAAAAAAATAGTAATACAAACTGGGGTATTTCTTGACATTTTAATAAATAAATATTTTAGAACAATTATTGAATACCCGGTCCTAAATGCGAAATACATATTTGATTTAAAAACTTGTTGATGATAAAGTAACTGCTTACCTTAATGAAGGGGTCCCGACTTGCAGCTTGTGGGATTTTCAAAACCATGTCCATAACGTAGTTAGAACAATCTTGCCGAGTAAGCTGTTGAATACTTCGCTCGATTACATCAACAATGTTATGTTCCATTGAAACGTCACACAGCTCAGCTCTTGCACATAACTTTATTTAAAAAAATGCATTTTCGATTTAATTTAGCATTGGAGAATAAGGCGGATTCGATCAAATTTTTTATGCCATGTCGCTTGTGTATTTGAGCGTTATCCATTATCAAGAACGAATTTTCCACCTCTAAATTGATTTTCTCCAAAAGACTTTCTATAAATAATTTAAATCTGTCTGCATTGACATTGGAATTAGAATCTATTGTGTGATGTACAACTCCCGCGTTGTTTATTGCTGCAATTAGAGTGACATTACGACCTCTGACCGTAGGTAACACAATGTGAGCTCTTGTTCCTTGTCTTGAACGAGCAGTTACCTTAGCATCAACGATTTATTATGTCAAATATGTATTTCGCATTTAGGACCTGGTATTCAATTCTTGTTCTAAAATATTTATTTATTAAAATGTCAAGAAATACCCCAGTTTGTATTACTATTTATTTACTTTTATGTAGTAAAGATATTAAACAAAATCACACCGAATTAAAGAATATTTATGTTAATTACATAGCCATACAACTATATTATATTTCCTTGGATAAGAATAAAGGTTTCATTTAATTTGGAAAAAGTTTCATTCTTTTTGTAAAAGGTTTCATTCCAATTGGAAAAGGCTTCATTCCATTTGTAAAAGGTTTCATTTCAATTGGAAAATGTTTCATTTAATTTGGAAAAGGTTTCATTTAATTTGGAAAAGGTTTCATTTAATCTGGAAATGCTATATACATGTATATGTATGTATACATATATATGTATATAGGACGAAACTTACTTGTTGTCCAGCAGTAGTCTCTTGTAAATATCTATTGCCTCTTGGTAGTGGGCCCTCAGGTAGTGTAGTGACGCCACGCTAAGTTGATCGTCCATTTGGTCACTAAGCGATTCGTGCATTTGCATCACCTGATCATCATTGTGAAACTTATGGGCCAAATGTAACATTAAACGCAGCTTGAGTGGGGTGTTAGGAATCTGTTCTATCAACTTTTGGGCTTCGTCGTACATGCCCAGATAGAACATGCACACGGCCACATTCAAATTAATATCTTCCGTCGGGGACTCAACATCGTTGATGTGCTTGTACACTTGTAGAGCTTTCTGGTAGTCGCCCAAATGGAAATGGCAAAAAGCAATCCATTGGTCTATGGTCACATGTTTGTCCTCTTCCTCAGAGTCGCGTGCAAATTCCAGAAAGGCTTTTGCTCCCGTATAGTCCCTTTTTATGATGAAGTCCTCCAATGATGGTGGCGACTTTTTCGTACTCGTTGCACTCGGTACGTGGCGAGAGTTTGCCGAATCAGTTTTCCCCCGTGATAATATCTGCAATCACGAGATGTTAAAGGAATCTGTTGCCAATTATTAGTCCATACTATTGGCTCATCACTACATACCATATCTTCTATATAGAAATAACAAAAATAAAATGTTGTATTGTTTTGGGTATGTCGCAAGGAATTGCGTGTACTTCTGATGATTTTTGTGCGCATGGTGACGCATTCGGTTCCATAGCAACGGTTTACAAGCGGTATACCAGCTGTGGTCATAGCAGCAACGGTTTACAAGCGGTATGCCAGCTGTTGTCATAGCAGTACTATTGAAAGATCCTGCAAAGCAATCTTGCTCTACTGTATTGCAGGGTGCATTCGCTCATAGTGTATTTCAAGTGTTGTGAAAAATAAATTATTTTTTAAATTTTGTTGTGCGCGATCAACAAGTGCAAAATAAATCCAATTTTTTCAAATATATTTTCATCACAACATCAACATTCGACAAAAAACTGTAGACGCAGGGTTCTATCAAGGTCTATATATTAGGTCACACATTAAGGCCAGCTGATATCTACATTTTTTGCCCAAATCAAGGTTTATTCATAAGGCTGTCAACATTTTAATCGCGAAATACCAACCAGAGCAGGATAAAAATTCAAAATATCTTTCAGGAAAACTTAATGATAGTAATGTGCACATATATTTTGGTTCGAATAAAAATATGTTTTTTTATTTATTCTTCAAACAATAAATTTGACAGTCAATAAATACTTCGAATTCGCCTCCCTGTTAACCTTATGAATAAACCTATTGTACGCTTACATTTAGACGTCGAAACGAAAATATTAATATTTTGTCAATTTGTAATTCAATTTTAATTTATATCGTCTTTTTAAAACACATTTGGACTATTTTAAGATTTTAAAGAACATTTTTAAGTAAATTATCTTACAAAATTATAAATTGTGTTGTGTTTTTTATTTAGGTTTTCGCCTCGGCAAAAAAATTAACGTTGAACTTAAGTTTTCCCTATGAAACCGCTTACTGGTCGACATAATATAGACCTTGGTCCAAATGGTCCAAATTAAATTCGAAAATTTTTTAAAGATATTATCGACACAACAACTTTTGACAGAAGATGTAGATACAGGGTAGTAGATATCCTGAAATTCGCATTCTGGATGACCTATTATTTGCGTCATTTTTTATTATTGAATCCTAAAAGGCCCCATACACTATAAATCATGTCGAAACATAGGTTTCGGCGGAGGTTAAACCCAAAATTGGCACAATTAAAAAGAATATTATGTTGCGTAACCTATGTAATCTGCATACACAATTTCTTTGATGTAGTCTTTGACCGGGGATTTATGTCCCTAAACTTTTCTTTAAGGAGGCGAGAATTGACTGTAATTTACAATATAAACAACAAATTTACAATATAAGCCAAATGTGGGAAACTTTTCAAAATTATTCGCGACCAGTTCTTCACTGACATAAAATCGCCAATAACCCAAGAATATAATACTATATCAAATGCTGTCATGCTTGCCCTGCGGTGTAAGGGACCTTTATATATCCTCAATATTGAATTAGGCTTTCAAACTATTTTTTCTAGTTTGTTTTGCAATAGATGGTTAATTTCGAAAAAAGAAACACATTCATTGAACAACTTCGGGATATACCTAGCATGCCACTATAAAAAAAGGCTATATGAAATCTGACGTGCATAAAAAATATACAACTCCCCACTATAATAAGTATGGTCAAATACATAGTTAATGTTAAATAGGCAAAAGCTTACATATTGTACGGTATGTTTAATTATTTGAAGCAATTGCTGACACCATTCTCCTTTTGCACTTTTTACTATTTTTTTTTAAATATATATATATGTATATATTTTTTTTTTTTGAAGAATTGTGAATTCTTAAAGATAACAAAGTTTGAAACACTTTCGACGGCCACTGTATAAAAGAATGCCAACAACATCTGCTAACTGACCTTCAATGAAAATATGGTTTGAAACAAATTTTTGCTAAACATATGAATGGCCGAATATTTGCGTTCGCTTTAAATTCAAAGTTTCTGCCATCCTGTCTGCCGGCCATCGCTAAGGACCTTTTACTCATTTGAAGTACGAATAAGCTTAGCGAGATGAATAGAATGCCGTGGCAAAGTTGTGAACATCATTTTCACCGCATAATCCCGGGCTTAAGTGGACCGCCTGTAGAGTTGCGTCTAAAGGAAATTATAATAAAATCTCATAAACCGCAACAAATTTTACCATTATTTTTTATGACAAACTTTTCCTGCCACGTTGAGTGTACACATTGGCATCTGCCACCCAGTTTCTGGGCGGTTGCTTGGCGAATAACCAAATAGCACAGCTCACTGGCTGTAGTGCTCAACGAAGCGTACATTTTGCATCTGAAAGGAGGATCCTATCTCGCTGTGCCTGTTGTTGTTGTTTTGCCCATTGTTTTGTTTCGAATTAAAGATTGCCCTCCTACTGACTTTTTTATTACATTCCATTATAATTGATAAGACCGGGTGTTGGGGGTGTCAAGACGCAGCAACGTTGATGCAGACAACACCGAACGCCTTCTCTGGGGACAAGGGTCATTTGGTTCGACTTTAAACTCTGAATATGGTTTCATAGTTGTTTAATTTGCTGCTTCCTCATATTGTCGTTTGCTTTTGTTTATTCCTACCATGGAAAATGGAATTATGACAGCTGCTCTTACTGTTCATTATTTGGGTTGTTCTTGCACGTCTCCTTTTTCTAAGCATTCATGGGAGATGTATAAAAACCAAACAAGAAATAAAAACGTAATAAATACTAACATGGGAGTAGAAACAAAAACAAAAAGTTTTTATTTCCTTATGTCAACTCTCTAACAAGTTGCTCCATCCATATAATGGCTCCTGGTTTATAAATCCTACACTCTCAAGGACAGCACCGAGTATGAGGGTAGATGAATTGCTGTACTGGTTCCGTATAAAACGGGCCTCTTATCATCACTTCCAAAGAAAAAATACGCAGGAAATAATATTGAAATTATAGCGTGTAGAATTTTTATGTGAAAACTTGTGCAAGTTGTAAATTTAAGAATTACATTTCTCTTTGTTGTTGTAGTTGTTATTATTTGTGTCGTTTTTACCGGAGGTGTAATTTGCCGCTGCACGAGATACTCCACAATGACACATATAAATATTGAACAGTTCGTTTTACCCTACCTGTCCCTGGAAAATATGCAAGACGTTCACGTTATTTTAGTAATTCACCAGCATTATTTATTCTGTCTGTAAATTGTAACGGTATTTACAGTTTCTGAATTACTGTGACGGATTGTATTTAGATCTCGATTGATGATCGATGATGTTGGTAATGGAAGTTGAACCTCCGTTTATTGTGAGCAACATCCAAGTTCGAGATTACCCATTATTGTGAGCAACATCTTGGCTCGAATCGATTTATAAGGCAACATTAGGTAAACTACCGCACGCATCCTATCTATGAGAGAATTTGTGTTTAAACAAGTTCAAAAGAGCGGCTCTCTTTATTGCTAAAAAGAATATTTTTATTAAATGATGCCTTTAAGATTAAATGTTCAGCAACGATGCTTGGCTTCAGTGAATTGCAGATAAAAAACTGGCACACACAAACACACTTACACACATCGAGAAGCACAACCAGTCGTATACATAATACATTTCTATTTCTAGTTGAATTCATTGTGCGTTGTCCCAACGTAGTACCACAACTACAACTGCACTTTAAAGTTTAGTTTCTTCAAACAAATGCTGTTTGTTTGGTTTTCATCCCGACGTTGTTGTTTCTTGAGGAAACTAAAAACCGAAGAAAATGCACTTGACTTCCGGTTACCGAAAATGGCAGAGTTTTTCTTCATGACCGAGGCAAGAAAATGTTAGGAGTGGGCGCATTTTCAGGATTTGTGCACCACCTCCGGCAGAATTTCATTGTGTACTGGAACGGCGACACATGTAGCGGCTATAAGTTTTAATACAAAAAAAAGTGGCGCATGAAACTCTTTAAGCTAAATGAAAAACATGAAAATATTTCTTACAATGGAACTTCCCCCAATCCGCATAACCACATTTGCTGCTCCGGCTGCAATTTATTATTGCGGGATAACTTGGAAGCAACACTTAAAGTGTAATTTCATGGTTTCATGAATCGATGGGCAAGTTAAACGCTTTTTCACTTCGTTCGCTCTAAAAACCATACGCAAAATGCGCTTTGTGTGAGAGAAATGGGTGGGTGTTCGAATGACTAATCATTTGACAGCCGCCGAATTAGGTGTTTAGTCGAATGGAAGTACCTCCGCTAAAGATTCTGAGAAATTGATACATTGTCGCCGAAGCTGTGGTTGGATTACACCTCAATTCAGTACAATTGGTTGGCAAACAATAGCACACAATGTTACCAAAAGCAAGGACCCACAGTAAGGCTTGTCTCAAACCAATTCACGTGTTATAAACAAATCACGATATTTATTCATACAAAGTATTTTCACTAAAAATGTCCGTCCGTATTTGGAAATCTATCTGCTAGAAAATTTAACTTCAGAAACTTTGTAAAATATATATGCATATTGGATTTTGGTCTTCCATTTCTGTAGCTTTAGAAACCGCCACCCGTTTCATTCCGGACAGGAAGCGAGATGTTTGACTTCATCACCTGAAGTATTTCTGCTGATTGTCCAATTCGGTCAAAATCACCAATCTCCTTGTTTTGGTCAACTGGTAATCGTTGACTTTTCTTTCGATGGTTCACCGCGCTGACCTCTACGGTTTCATTCTAATTCCCCATAGTGAAATTGTGTTCCGGCGGTTATGTAAACATCTCAAAGGTTTCCCTTTAGATTTGTTCGAAGTGCATTTCGCAAATAAACGAACAAATGCCAGTCATTGAGTTGGAAACATTTAATAGTCTGTTTGTGGTCAACGGGTTTGTGTCTGATATCCAGTGATGCCAAAACATTACTGAGAGCAAATGCTCGATATTTCCTAATCTCCTACAAATTAAAACAAAAATAAAAAAAGAAAAAAACGATAAAAGGAGCTAGCAATGAAGTTGAATTGGAAACATTATATTTTTACATGAACGACGAAATTGAATTTATTTTTTATTAAAAATATCAAAAAATAGGAAATTCATTCCCGTTTGTTCAATTAATGGCAGTTGTTTGCTATTACATTGAAATCTCCAAAATGTAAATAAATTGCAACTACTCCTAGGATATTTTGGTATTAAAAATATCGGGATATATCAGGTTTCGGTATAGTTTGAGTGCTCCTCTACCCGGACATATTTAGTAAAAAGCGAAAGATTTATTCGACAACTGAAGTGACTATATTTGATAGTATTACATATTTCAATGTTGTTAGTGATTTTAAAAGGATAAAATGTTAAAAATAATTTTGTGTTATCATATCAACAATATTAAAACAATTCTAGAAAAAATGTAGCACCAAAAGTGCTACATTGGCAACACTGTTGATGACACACACCGCATACACCCAATTCGTAAGTCGGCCCGGTGTTGTCTATTTGTATGACGGGTTTGGTTCGATTTCGTGTTCATATTCTCGGCCGGTTTTTATTCAGTGCGTGTGACATTTTCCAAACAAATGATTATTCAATGGCTGTTGTGGTAGACCGGTATACGAGACTCGGCATTAATGGCCTTAACCGCAGCAAAAAGGGGATGCTGTCATATGTACGCCATGTCACGTCTAGTACTGCTACTGGCAAGAACAAATCTGCCGTACTCACTTGTACGCAGTGTGTTTTTGGGTAGAGCAAATGAAGTGCTGTCGGAGAATTGGTATATTTCTGCTGCCACTTTAGTTCGGACTGAGTTGGTGAGTGAGTGGTCAGTGGTCGCGGGTTGAGCCTAGAATGCTAATATCAATATTGGTTCTATTACAATCCAATATCTAAATGGCTGTTATATCGGTGGAAGCAATGAGTGGAACGAGATCCACGAACGCACGGTCTGCACTTTTATCAATTTGTTTATGGTGTTGCACCATTTGTAATCGGTCATGGAAACCAACAAATAGTAATTACCTTAAGAGAAATGTTGCAACACGTGCACACCGTACATTCTATACATATAACATGTACGCGTATAGTGGCGTGCAAAAATGTTGATACATTTTCCACAAATCCTTTAATAATACTTTTTCTAGCTAGGATATTTCAACGAAAATTAGAATAGGGAATAAACACTATTTGTTAAACTAATTTGTTTTGCACCATAATAGAAAAACAAATAAGTTTAACTCGGGTTATCGTGAACGATCACAATAAAAGGTCATTCCCCACTTTCGCTTGTGTTGGTTTATGTTAATTTGCAAGTGTCAATTTCTATCTCCGAACTGTGACCTGTGGCGAATTTTTCCTTTTGGGGTATTCATATACTCACCAAGGTCTCTCATCTCCAATAGGAATTTTCCACCCCTAGACATAAATTTTGTCGCACAGTGTTATCAATGTTTATTTTAATAAACTATACAATCATAAACATTTATATTGCGTTCTCACATTTGTAAACTATTGCTCGCCACTGTATATGTCCAGAAAAATTTAGAAACTGGAAATATAAAAGGGTTTGGATAGGTACTTTGTATTGATTCATATAATATACAGTAGTCTGATAAAAATGTTCAAATTTATAAGATTGTACAGAGCTCTGGAACAGAACACATGTTAATAAATTTTCATCTTTTTCCAAATCAAAATAAATAACAGGAGTAGAAACCATTATTTTTTGTAGCTATTGGTATGAACAGCAAGGTATGAGGAAACCTTAAATGTAGCATTACCTATCGCCGACACTACCAGCAGAATATGATAAACCGCAGGCAGGCATTTGCTATTTGTTTGTTGCCAACGCTGTCTGGGTTTCCAATGAAATGGTCATTGAGCTTTCCAATCGCACCGTGGTTAGCGGCCAGTGTGCATGGGATTTGCTGCTGGAACTGGAATGTCATTAGTATATGTTGCAGTCAAGAGAAGAACGCATTATGAATGAATTTATTGACCACATTTTGATGGAATCACACAAACACACAGGACCGTTTCAAATATTTAAAATATTTATTTAAAAATGTATTAGCATCAAGGAATGGCAGTTTTCGTGGGTATTTATTTCAATTTGGCACGATCAATGTTTTTTATGCAAATTGTGACGGTATTGGATCATGTTACTGTTGTCTCGTGTATGTGTTTGCAAAGTCCAACGTAGGGCTTCCTAACAATTCGATACACCAATATAAAGTTCAACAATAAAAAGATGCGACTTTATTTGGAAGTCATATATCCGGGTGTATGACAATGTATTCGTACACATGTGTGTCGATTGTCAGTGGACGCATTTTCTCAGAAATGTCGCAGTGTTCATGCAAGAGATCTTGAGCTACATTATGTCGTCAACGACAGTTTCGATCACCCTGTCGTTTGCACAGTCTCTGATAACTGAATACTGATTGTCATCAATTAAAAATTATATTTTCTTGGAATTTTAAAGGGGGTATAAATTTCAAAGAAAATATAATTATTAATTTATATATTTTGTATAGCATGCAATAAATTTGATTTAATATATATTTACTTAATATCGCAAGTTGGTGTGAGGTATTCCTCCATTTTAACATCTTCTGGACCAATTGTCATTAACCCGCATCCTCCAATGATTGGAAGAATGCATTTAACTTATTGAAATATATCAAAAAAAATTATAAATTCAGTTTTACTTACTTCTCCTTTATCACGAAAACACGTCTGCTTTATCCGAGACTTCATATACAACATTTTTAGAGAGAAATTTATTTTTTGTAAATATTTCTTAGTATGCTCGATTAATGGAGTTTTGGATTTGTTTTGATATTTTTTCTTCAACAATACAAATTTCTAAGAATTTTGATGAAAATGACTGTTATGTCTTCATTTTCTATTGGGCCATTGAATATTGGAACATATTGAGTAAAAGTGAGTTTTCAACTTCTTTCACCTAAAGAGTAAAGGAGAGGTGTTCAACTCCCATCGTTCGTTCGTTTTATTGAGTTGTCATAAAAGTGTGGCAAATTTAACTCGATGGTAAATGTCTTTCGACTTTAATCCCCAAATAATGGAAAAAGTTACAGTGTATCGCAATATCTGTGTGCTTTGATTTTTGTTTATTATTTGTTTTTTTTTTAGTTTCTCCACCCAGTAGAAAGTGTATTGCAGACAACATTAACGAATCGTGTTAGACAATTGTCGTTGACGACAAATTCGGCGACTAATCTCCCTACTTTTCATTAACGACAGATTCACTTCCTGACGTTTACACCTTCGTTGATGACTGTATACCTATTGTCATCAATCTTGTCGTCAATCATACCTCATTTAAAATTCAAATAAAAATATATATGTATATACATACATATTTTTCATTTATATTTTTTGTAGAATGAAATTTATTATATTTCAAAAACATACCTTACATTTACATAATATCATATAATATAAATAAGCACATTGCCTGAGAACTTGGCGTAATGATTATCTCCATTTTAACATCATCTGTAAAGAAACGACATAATTAAAATGCATTGGAATATGAAACATCTTTCAGATATTACTTACAATATTTCACTAATTGTCATTTATTTGCCCCATCCTAAGAGTAAAACAATGCATTTAAATAATGATATAAATAATTACATATTTAGTTAAACTACCTATTTTAACCAAGAAAACACGTCTTCTTTATCCCAAATTTCTTATACATATATATTTTAAGAAATAATTTTCTATTTGTTTCTGTCAATATTTCATAGTACACTCGATTTTCATGTTTCGAGAAGACCGACATTTTCGACGACATATCATGTGTTTAGTCATTAATGACAATTCCATAAATTTCGTCAATGTTTCGTTAACGAAATTGTCACGCAAGATAATATTTTCTACTGGGCAATTGCCATTGCCTTAGCTCTTCCCTTTTTCTTCATACATATGGAATTCGGAACAACACATATGAACATATACACATACAATTCTTCACATCACTCCAGTTTGTTAGTAGAATTTTGGCGATTCTCTTATTTTAATTCGTTTCACCCGGCAGACTGGTCTCACGAAGGATATGTGTTCCGCATCAGTCTTGCATTTGATGTCAATGTGTTTGTCTGAGAATGTGAGTTGGACTCTGATGTGTCCGCAGACCGCAAACAATTACGACAAAGCTAATTGGCAATTGAAAATCTGTGATTGATTTCTTTATATCTGCTAATTAAACCATGGCCACGAGGAATTCTAAATGTCATTCTTTTACTATTACCTGAGGTTTTATGATGTCCAAGGGAGTCATTTAATTACTATTTTCCCAATAGCAGAAGGAGTGTCAACGTGAAAGTATTATCTTGTATTCAGTGGAGTTTTTTTTATCCTTGAAGAGACTCAAAGCTCAACTACAATGCAGTTTTTGAGCAAAATATGAGCACGATAACTCAAAAACTAATAATCCGAAATCGATTCCAAATTTTGGGATGTTTCTCTGTGAGTGTATAGGTGTAGATCTTCTTTATTTTTTAACTTAGTTTGTGGTAAAAAATAGGCGATATTTCAAAAAAAAAAAAAAAAAAAAAAAATATCAAAGTTCCGCCATTTAGTTAATTGTTGTGCGATGTCAATAATCTTAGTTCATAGAATGCTCTCTTAATCGAGCACTCTATGAAATATTGACAGAAAAATAGAAATCTTGAACATTTTTATTTATTTGTATTTTGAATGTAAGGACGATGATCTTATTATCTTTGTATATGAAGGCCTAAGGTCTATATAATAGGTCATTCAGTAAGGACAGCTGATATATACATATTTTGTTTTTGATTTGAATTCCAATAAGAAAAAGTCGAAGGATTTTCTATTCAAAAAAAAAAAAAAAAAAAAAAAAATTATTAAAACATGAAAAATATATTTTAAATCTTGGAAAAAATAATTGAATTGTTTACGAAAATAGTGTGTGGTGACCATATATTCCTTATGAATAAACCTTGATCTTGTTATTGAACTATACAAGAAGTACGTGTCTCTGGAAACAATGGACAATTGTATAATACAAAATAATTCCAAACATAATATATTTGATATTTCAGTTTTATTTTAAACAGTCTACTAATATTAATGGTCACCCTATATAAATTACAGAAGAAGTCGTAAACATTTTGAATACCATTCTCAACTAAAGCGCTTTGTGTTCTCAATTTTGGTGGTGTACGTTTGAATGCGGTAATTGTGGTTTCCGCTTCCGATAACACTGCGAATTCCATTCTTTCTGCTTTAGCAGTGTCGTTGTATGTTTCAGGATGGGTATCCTATTAATTTTATCCACTTGCAGTGCGCCAGATTTGTCTTTAATTTCATATAAAAAATGATTCAAGATGGAGCATCGGATACCACACCATATTTTCCAAACAATTACTAGGCATATGAATACCAACCTTTTCAAACACACAAAATTCGAATGTGTGTTTTGTGAGTGTTCTACAAGGGTCCTGTTTAAACTTTCAAAGGTTAATCATATTTTCTGCCCCGTAGTTTTAGACTTTAATCCTGGGGGTGGTTTTACAACATTTGTTTTTCTTTTGAAAGTTTTCTTTGGCCATCCGAAATGGTTTAATGTTGCCGTAAATGTATCTTTTCAACGAGATGGGGGTTCCGTTTTGGGTATTGTTGTTGTATTTTTTGGTTAAACTTGAAAAAGTTTTTAATATTCGCCAAGCTTTAATTAAATATATGTTTGTATTTGTTGTTGTTTTTTTGTGGGTTAAACTCTGATGATGTTGGCCACTCAACGACCCTAAAATTGTTTGCACAATTTGCTCTTTATAACCAAAATGAATTTGGCCAGTGGATGGCGAATCGACAGTGAGGTGGATAAGGCGAAATGTTGTTTGCATAGCGTGGTTAGATATAATCTACATTCCATTCATTTGTTTTTCAACAGTTTCTGAATCATAATGTTGAAGCCTATATTGTGGGTGTCAGCATTTATGTACCATGCTTTGAAAACAATTTAAAGCTCTGTTTCTCTACCAAGGATGGATCACACATATAAACATCATTGTGTAACGTCATGGAGGTAAATTTCCGTTTTCGGTAATATCAGGGAATCTACAGTGAACCCATATACCCTTTTTTCTGAAAACACCGTCTGATTTATTTTTTCGTCATAAATTCAAATGTACTAGCAATAAAATCCATTTATTACAGCATTCGTCTGGAAGCAATTTATAAGTTATAGGCGAAACAAACATTTTAAGGTTTTGGGAAGAAATTAGTTAAAATTTTAAGTTATATATTGAAAAATATCAAATATATCTGACGGAACTAGAATACACTTTTTACCTCGATATTTTCTTTAGTTTTATTTGGCTCTTTCCCTTCGCCCAGTTAAGCCAATTTTAATTGTCTAAATTCTTTAGTTCGTAGTTGCGGAAGAACAACAAAACTATATCATGCAAATACATACCACTAAAATAGGAAATCAAATTCTAACCGTTTTCTTCTAATGACAAATCGTACCAAATCATCATCATCAATTTGGCGTATAATTTAACAATCAATAGTCTTACAGACGAATAACGCTTGCCAAACATTGAATTTTATTGTGCGTGCGTGCTCTGTGAAGGGCACGAAACTCATTTTTGCCCCAATGGTTATATAAATAAGCAGAGTTGTCGATTTTGGAGTGACGATCAGCCGGAAGCATTGTAAAACCAACCAATGAATCCAGAAAAACTCACTGCTTGGTCTTGAAAGATTCTGCCAAAATTGGACCATTTGAGGCGCAGTCTTCAAACATTAAATTATATGAACCGTGCTATCAATTGAAAGAAAGATTTCACGTTTTTCCTGAATTTTATGTTTTTCTTTAAACGATTCTATAGATTTAAAAAAATCACCCTTTAATATTGGGGAACACGCCCTCCTCAGTGCCCACTTATAAATTTCCATTGCTAAGTGGTTCATTTAGGACATGGCAGTGCAAAGATTTGCCATTTTGGAAGTTTCGATGTAAATTATATCACGAACAGATGGGTACACAATAAAGTGGTAAACAGCAGCAGAAATATGCATAGCAACGACACGAAACAAATACTAAATAATGAATTTCGCGACAAATTTATGCAAAATTCCGTGGAAACTTTGTTTTTGGACATAAGGCGGCCTATTTTGGCTTAGAAGCCTTTGTTGCTGCTGTCACAAACTTGTGTCTGCAATAAACGCAAACAATTTAATGTTCCCACTTTCACCACATTGCGCGACTCAGAGACCACGGAACTTCTTTTATATTGAAAAGTGCCTCGCCCAGTGGTAGGCCAAAGATCTCAGCTGTGTAGATAATTTTTTGCACTAATTTCGGTGTGAAGTCTGTAGGACATGAATACTAGAGAAAACATTAAGACATTGTGACATACCGAATAACAAGACTGTTTGAATGGCCATATAAACGAAGGCGAGTGTGGTATTCCACCAACAATTTGTTCAAGTGTTCGTGCGAGGAAAGTGAAGTAAAATATCCTTAACTATGTGGGTAATATACTGTTACATCACTGCGTCATGCGTCAATGTTCCAATTCGACATTTTGGACGTAGGTGGATTTATTTTATCCGAAAGTCTTCAAATGCAATAAACTTTAATGCAAATAAACCATTTTGAAATATATTTTACATGTCTGTTCGATGTTTTTCATACATGTTTTCCCTCGTGAATCTTTTTCAAAGACTTTGTTTACCTCCAAATATTTTACAAAAATGTCACTCGTAAAATTTCAGATAGGGCCCATTATGAAGATCTGTGGATTCCGTCTGAAATTTTTGCTATAGACTTTATGAATCGTGGAATAAAGGAATTCACATTTGTGCTCTGGCTGTGTGCGAGTAATTGCGCTAATTACTTCTTAATGACCTTATGTGTGTGTGAGTGCTGTTATAACGTAATAAATACCTATGCATATTTCCAATAAATAAACCCGCATACAATAATATACAAGGTTTGGAAGATGGCGAATTTGTCCTACTGGATTCTCAGTATACCCTCCAAGGGCATTCATACGGAATTTCTCGCCTGTTCTTTAATTTTTGTTGTTGTTGTTGCAATTCAAACAATGTCGATAGTTGCTAAATGTTAGGGTCGTACCTAAATGCATGCCTAAATTCATTATCCAAATACGCATTGCGTATAAAAATATAAAGTTGAAAAATTTCAACATTCACAATGCATATTTTGGAATTTTTATTTTTTGCAAATAGAATTCCAGTCATCGAAAAAATAGTTTTTCTATAAATGTAAACATTTTTTCGATCAATTAAAAAAATGTGTTTATCCATTTTCGCCGTTTTCAATTGGCACAGATGCAAATAAAGTCCTTGCGTATTTGGGTAATACGGACGTCTTACAAACCGTGTAAGGGTGAGAAGGTGAGTATTTTTGTAGGGAGCGCAATAAATTAGGTACGACCCTTACAGAATAGGCCAACGAATCTGATTCGAATTCGAGTGACTATAATTCATTCGAATATTCCTACGAGCGTTTTAGTAAAACTGGTTGTTAACGTTTCGGTTTTGTAAATATTTAGTGAGTTATTTCCGTTACCTTCGATATTTATTTGAACACTTGAACAAATTAACACATTATTAACACATTTTCAGTTGTTTTTTTAATTGTGTTACATTCATGCCTATACAAGAATATGAGCATTGGCTCAGTTAGTTGAAAGTCAATGTGTATGTTGGACTTCGTATGTATGTATCCACATTAAAAACTGTTGAATCTATTTTTGTCTATCCCTTGTGCCAATGAATTGATCCAAATTCATTTGTAAAATTCCATTTGAATTCATACCTATAGTCTGATTTTAAGAAGGGCTTCTAAATGCTATAGCTGATTTGTTATAACCTAGACAGATGACAGCCTTAATTTGCATTAACAGCTTTAGTTCAAATTAACTTGTACATTATGCTCATTTTTATGTGTTGTTAATGCACAAAATCAAACTGAATTTACACTGAATTAAGCAATTTCAATATGGCAATGCTGTAGAAAATAAATTGATTGTTGTCAAATTTGTTTACGTTTACGAAAATAAAAATTAGAAATAAAGGCAAAATTCAACATTTCTTCAAATTTGGACCTGTTTTATCTTCATTATAGCTGTTAGTTTTCCTTCCTGTCATGTATCAATTTCAAAACGATGTAATCCTAAAAAATATTGTAAACAAATGTCAATATTTTCTTCCTACACACAGACAAACAATAGTTTTGAAACAAAAAACTGGTTCATAAATGCAGAAACTCTCGTCTGTCAGGGCTAAATTTTAATTCAAATTAAGAACTTTTTAATGCAAATTAAGGCTGTCTATGGTATAATACGCTGTTGATTTGCACAGAAATACGACATAAAGCAAATATCGACATAAAGTCGGAGTAAATTATATTAGGATATTACACATAATGAACGCCTTTGTGGAAATATAATTTCGTTGTACTACACGTACGCGCCGAGCTTCTTTCGGTAGCTATGTCGGTACAGGTGTCACCCAATTTGACCATCATTAACACCAGAATTATATCTATTCACAAATTTGTTTCCGTCTGTCGGTCTGGTGCTCTTTATAAATGAAGCGAAACTATTCACGACAGCACGTGACATTTCGAAATCGACAAATTCTGTGCTTGAGTGTCTCACACGTTTTCTATACTTCGTAGATCATCTTTTGTTAGGAGCGACATATTTATTTTTAGATGTGGGTAAGTAAGTATGTTCAAGTCGCAGCAGATCAATAGCTTCATGAAATTGAACAAGCTTTGAATTTACTATTAGGCAGCACATAAGTATAAAAGTGGACAGATATCAATCTAAAGACTGTTAGATAGAGTTTTAATTAACCGTTATAGAATTACCGGATAACGGGATAGCCTGTTTCGGTTATGGACACCCTACTGCTCCCATTTTAAATAATAACCCATTATGAACTGCATATACCCGGTAGTATGTTGCATTACCATTAACGATATAGCAGTTTACATACGTTTATCAACACGGTTTAGTGGAAAGCACCTCTTCTGAATGCTTCCTTCATACCATCTAAGAAAAGATGTTATTGCGGTTTGTAGATTTCTTCTACCGATGGTATGGTGTGGTACAGGTAACATCAATTCAGTTCATATTAGGAGCAGCATCCTCATTGCCGTCTGGAATACAGTGGAAACCAGTTGTATTGTGTTATTATTTTAGTTGAATATATGTGTGTTTATTATTTTTAATGGTATAAGTGTACTTACATTTACGCGAATGTTTTGTTTGTTTCTCCTTCATATGACGTTTCTGCTCATTTCGGAATTGGCGATATACGTATCAGAATTTGGTTACATTTTCTCTGGTACCAACTGTTTATTCAGCAAGCTCAAAATCTCTTTCGTGTGCTTCGTTTTCTATGCGCTGGTTAAAAAAGAAAGAAAGAAAAAAAAAACAACTTGAAACGGAACTTAATTTCGTTTCCATCTCTGGCATCTGAGGTGGTGCTTTTTGTCAGTGGTGGCGTAAATATTTATTGTAAAGTACGCAGCTTAACGAATGAAATTTCGCAGTTTTTTTGGATGCTTGTGGTAATTTTTTCCCTAAAGATTTGTTATTAAGTTCTTTTTCCCGCTCGAGGTTAGTGTAAACTTTATAATACTTAAGTGTTTTTATGGGATTTCTTCTCTGTTTGTTTTTGTTTTGTTCTATTTATTGCTTGGTTTTGGCAAGGAGGTTGATTCTTCTCACATTGTAGCTGCTGTTTTTTGTCTTTAACGGTAGCAACGTGACCATTTGAAGCCACGAAAAAGACAATGTCTGTAAAATTGCTTACAGGTGTCCCAGTACTTCAGGTTTTCAGTTTTCGCTTAATGAAAGCAAAATTCATTTACTGTTTACGAACATCATTTTGTGGAAACTTTTAGCTGGTGCATTCTTCTGTATAGCCAAGTAGTAAGTAACAAACAGAAAATAGACTAAGGGTTTTTTTTTACATTAGAGACGGCATTATTAATAATCTACATTCTTCCTACCTGAGAACCGATTAAAAATGCTTTAAAAAATGTGAAAGCTCTAAGACTAGCTTTGGAATATAAGAAACGAACGTCGAGTTTAGCTGGTAGGAGATAAAAAAATCATTCCGGTAATACATTAAGTTCCATCAAATAACGAAACAAGAGCGATTTGCATAGTTTATTCAAAATATAAAGTGCGGATGGGCATAAATGTTGAATTTCAACTTCGCTTTTTAATGAATTTATTAAAGCTCGTAAAAAGAAATTTCGAAAAACATACAATGGTTGTCACATTCTGATTTCTTTTACCGAATTGAGCTCCGCTGGCACATGTATTTTATCCATTAATTACGCGACTCGTCCGTTTGACGATATATGTATTACCCGCCGAAAATGCGTCACTGTTTCTGACGTACCATCTCTGTCTCGAAAGGAGTTGCAGATTTAATCTAGACTTTGCACATCGTAATATATCTTCCAAATCTAAATCATGTTTGAAGGTGAAGAATTTCAGACAACTATTTCTATTTTTTCCTGAAAAATAAGTGTATAATATCCTGGGAATAATATTTTTACTAAAACTATATCTTGTTCGAAGGTGGGAATCATTGGTCAACTCCTTCTGGTAGCTCACCCTCAAAGGGTCCATGTTTTGGAAATGGGTAAATATTTTATAAAAAAGGCGTAAATATTTTTATCCGATTTGGTTAAAACTTTGGTTAAACTTGTATACGAAAATAGGATTTGGAGACCCCCAAATTTTTGAACATTTTCAGAATGTAAGCAAACAATACTGAACCATATTTAGCAGACTTCATTCACTGTTCTTAACATGCAAATCTTTCATTCAACGCAAAAATGTTTAAAATAAATAATATGTAGATATGTCTGCGTACTTTTCCAGTAACAATTACCCAGAAAGTTCTTTTGTGAGAGTAAGAGAAATTCTTCTTTTTGAAACAATAAAATAACAAAAAAGGAAAAAGACAACATTTTGTACAAAATTTGAATATTGAATATTATTATACATATTATTTTTATTGTACTTTTTACATTAATGAACCTTTCAAAAGACGCTATATTAAATTTGAAAATAATTTCGGCTAATAGAAGATTCTTCTGAAACGAACCAATAGTGTCTCTAAGCTTCACAAAGTTTGCAAATAAGTCTATACAACTTGATCGAAAAAACAAATAAAATATGTTTAAATTTACTCAAATAAATATTGATAAAATTAAAAAAAAAATAGAGACCTAAGATGACAGATTTTAGAAATAGATGGCAGGTAGAGTACATACATTTTATAGGATTTAGTCTGATCTACTTAAACATAAAATGACAACACACATTCCGACAAACGCAACATACATACATATATGTACATTTATATAAATATTTACTGGCTTCATTTATTCATTGCTATTAAAATAACTTCACATTGAAATATCTGTCAGTGTACCCCTCTTGCTTCCGAGAAACTGATGAAGTTGTTGCGGAATTTGAGTACTCCACCTTCTTCATTTCTTCATTTTTTTTTGCGTCCCACTTCATCATTTGACAATTTAATTACAATTAAGCTTATTTGCTGTAATTTGTTGACATTAATCTTTCGAATGTTGAGCGTACTCGAAGGCCCGAACAATTGCAAATAATTTCGCCTTCAAAGAAAAGTCAATAAATATCAAATAACTTTTAAAATTGAACAAGTTTGTTTGTCCATGTACTTGTACGGAATTAAGATGCGTGTTCGTTCTGTTGTTCCCCGTCCCGCTGTGTGCCCTGCCATTTCAAATTCACTCAGTGTTTTATAAACAAAAGCAGCAACAATGGTTAATGCTAAGCATTTGGCAAATATTTGCTCTGTGATTTTTAACACAACACAACTTACACCGTGTTTGAGTCCGTCCACTTACACTTGCTTGATTTCGGGCAGAGGGTCTTTGTAGTGGGACGAACCGAACAACCCGAAACATGCTCTTGAAAGTTATATGATACCGAAATGCCGAAAGACAGTCGCAAAGATTTGATACTTTGGCATGTTGGCATAAATGTGATATTTTGCAAATTGCCGATAATGTGTGTCGTATTGAAGGGATACGATACGACCGCCCCAAGAGCGCTGTCAACATTACGAGCAGACGTCTTCGTCTGATTTCCTTTGAAGAAATAGCACCTGAAGCTATTCATTCAACTCGTATGCTCGCATGTGCACGAAGCTGCGATGTATGTATATGTGTAAAATTAGCTTTTGTGGTCACGACCTCATGGCACAGTGCTGGGATTTGTTTGTCGATATACTTGTAATAGACATAATCGCATGTATTAAATATTAGCACTCATGATTAATCTGTATAACAGGATCCTGATATGATATATTTTATCTGGGAGTGCTGCTGTTGTTGCTCTGGTGTGTTTTATTTTAAATCTATTTACCTTGATATCAATTATCGTAAGTAAAGCCAAATAGTACTATGCTACGGACGATTAATCGAGGAACATATCGCGAAGAAATTTGTAATTCTATTTAATGTCAATCACTGTTTGCAAAGCATTCACCCGATGATGGCTTTTCTGTTGGAAATCTTCCCTCGATATTTATACCTTTCTTTTGACATTTTATAACAGCTCCGTGTCTATGCGTTTCCAATAAATTTCGGTCGTAATAACATTAATGCTGTATTGTTATCACTTTTTTATTATTGAATCAAAATAATAAAAAAGCAAGACAATTACAGCGCAGATTGCAATTTTTTTTGGTTTTATATGAGGTGGAAATGTATTATGTGCACCTTTACACAAACTACGATCACTCATTCGCCTCTGCAAAGCCCACTTGGATCCAGACTGAAATTTAGACCAAACACAAAGCGATTTGTTAGTAAATTGATCAGCAAACTCAAATCGATACCCAGCGGCACATGTGGCATGAAACTGCTAAAATCGAAAATGAATCAAGAATTGGTAATCGAGACTCATCCATTGTTTACCTGGTGTAAATGAAGCCAACGGAAAGATTCGAATCGATTTGTCCTCGCACACAGGCGTCCTCAAAGTTCCACTGATAACAGATAGTGGCTAAAGACTTTTCTGTCTTACGCTGCCACGCCCACAAGGTTGCCATTTGAATTTTACGATGTAATCTGTGCCAGTAACTCATGTCCACTCCTTGACGCGATATGGTTGCTGCTATGCAATAGGAACTGCGTCGGTAACGAGCTGCAAAAGCAATATCCGCTATCATAGAATGCGGATCGGTCCATTCGATCAAAAGCTCCCCGCCCAATGACAGTTTGCTATTAATGGCTCGTAAATACGAGAGAGTTCCTCGACCGCTTTCTCTGCGGGCATTGTAGAGCATCCCCGTAAGTGTTGCAGTATCTGTTGAGAGTTCAATGCATGTTTGCGTCTCCAACGGTGCCCCCATGTTAGCTCTCTGCATTTCGGCCTGAATGCGCAACTGAGGATGCGGATGATACACAATTCCAATGTCTGTGGAGACATTAGTTGGATTGATTTCGGCATGAATAGTAGGTGTTTGCTGCAAGAAAATGCGGATGCTTTACTTTGACTCCAATTCATATTGTTGGGTGCCACGACATTACCATTACATCGCCTTGCAATCGTGCTGTGTAAATTCCACCAAAGCGAAAGCCGGATGGCTCATTGTGACTCAATCTCCAACTGGCTGTCATAATTTTGTTCGGATTAAGTCTGTGGCGATAGTCCAGCTTAATGCCATCGAGAAAGTTGGGTTTGATTCGATTGGCCAAGAGATGTAATCCCAATATATTGCCTGGATTTGTTTTCGAACCAACGCCAGGATATTTTTGAAAACAGGGTGGGAATTTTGTGCCGCATTTCGGAGGGCACCATTCGCAATTCATAACGTTTATAATTCAAAAAGCGTCAACGAAAATATATTGAGACTTTCTTATATATATATAATAATATAAGAGTTCCCAGGCTGAGAAAAATAATGTGTTGTAGCGGCTTTGCCAAGAATTATACTTACACATGCTTGCAATCAAGGCCTATGAAATAGGTCACCCAGTACATGTTTTTGCCAAAAAGCTATTAGTTCCGTTCCAGAATCTAAAAGAATCTACTAATTTTACAATTTTTGCAACTTTTTACTCGAAAATCGTTCCTGAACCCACAAAACTGGTAAAACATTTAATCAAATTGAAGAGAGCATTAACCAAAATGGTGTTCTCTTTGTAAACGTTTTACTCGAGACATTTGGACGAGTATAAATGGTAAACAGGAATGCCTACTTCTGATTTGCTGTTATGTGGATTTTGAAGTATTGCCTTCTAATTTTGGCATATTTACCGAACTTTTCAAATTATTTTGTACTCTGAGAACGATTTTGAAATTTTTCCCTTTAACTAGGTTTAATATTAAAAAAGTTCTGGAACAGATCAATTATTTTAAACTATGGTATAACAGCCTTGCCTAAAATTCAACTAGCTCGTTCGACGTTTTTCACCACAAAAGTAGAACACATGTATTTATATGAATGTTACCGAAATACGTCGACATACGAATTTTCAAAGTTGAAAAAATTCAACTATGACAGAACGTAGTTTTGTTTTTTCTTTTGTTGAAAAAAGAAACACTACATAGAGAAATATAATTTTTTCAATAAGATTATGCAATATTTGAATACATTTTATAATTTCTTAATTTTATATCGCGATTTTGTTTAGTTCGCTAAAAGAAATGGATTCGACGTATTTGGGTAATACGGTCGTACAAAACATTTTGCCACAGAGGGGAAGTTGGATATTTTTGTACGCTTTGTTGAATTTTAGGTAACGTTGTAAAAATTTAAGTGCTGAAGTTTTGTTGAGTGTCAGGGTCGTACCTAAATTCATGCATATGCGTACGATTTTGTTCACCTCAAAAGTTAATTACATGTATTTCAATGAATGTTACCCAAATACGCATTGCGTATAAAATATAAAGTTAAAAATTCCAACATTGACAATGCGTATTTTGGAATTTTTTGTTCTTTGAAAATAGAATTTCAGTCATTGAGAAATTTGTTTTTCTATACATGTAAACATTTTTTCATCAATTAAAAAAAATATTGTCATCCATTCTCGCCGTTTTCTATTGGCAAAACCCTTGCGTATTTGGGTAATACGGACGTCTAACAAACCCTATAAAGGTGAGTATTTTTGTACGAAGCGCAATAAATTAGGTACGGCCCTAACACTAGTGTCAATTACATTCACAACAAATATGAGTTGTCAAAAAATATTAATTAAATTTAAACCGAATAAAACACAAATTTTCTAAATGGAACGACCATTGAAACTGAAGGAATTATTTATTTAATATTATTTGTGTTGAAGTTGTGTTGCGTTTAATCTAGTGAATAGATTTCACGAAATATGGATCGGCTTTGTTGTTACTTGCTGTTACTTTGTATTATTATACCATGATTGTAAGTCCCAATTTAGAGTTTGCGGCAAGTCTTTGTTTGCTGGAGAGTGGGTCAAGGGGAATAGAAATTGAAAAAAAAATTGCTCGTACCGGCAATTTTCTGGCAATTCGTTTTGTCATATACCTGTATAAAACTCCTTGTACATTAGCATTTTGTACCGGGTTAACCTACTTTATGAGGATTTATTTGACATATATACAAAGGAAATGACAATTGGAACCCACTGGGTTAACGAAATCCGGTTAAATGTAAACGTACTATAACATGTAATAAATATAGTAAACGTCATTTATTTGATATGGATTTGAGTAAAGCATACGTAATTTCGAAATTGATTAATGGAAATAGCTATTTTGTCAAAAACCTAATGGCTTTCGTTTGGTTTCCGACGTTACTGACGTACGTATTATACGTCGGAAATGTATGTCATTTAAGTCACTGTTTCTGACGGACCATCTTAGAGGTTATGACTATGATATCGTGACAAATGTCAGAGTATAAAGTTTTCAATCCGAATACGCAAGGATCTTATATAATAGAAATCCACACAAAATGGCTAAATTGATAAAAATATTTTAAAATGTAGGGAAGTTTAAAAAACATATTTTTTTCATATCCTAAAAATAACAAAACTTCCAGAATATATTTTGTCAAGGTGTATTTAATAAGGCGTATGCATCAGATACAACAACAAATATTTTACAAAAACAACATTGTTGTTACAGAAATTAAATTGTCATGTTGACAATTAGTTTTTGTCAAAAATAAATATAAACAAACATTTATTTGTTTTCGTTTTTTGTCAACAAAAAATCTATGAAGAATTGAAATCATTTGTTTTTTTTTTTTTTGGAAAATTTACCACATCCTGCCCGTGGCTCCTATATATATTCATTTAATTATGGCTTCCAAATCAGCCCTTCTCAGTGGAAAAGTTGTGTGCCATAAATCGCCGCTCAAAGACCACAAAATAATGAAGATTGTGTTACGTAGCCAGTATACCAATATTGTCATAAGCGTATGTCAAATTCTCGGGACGAAGTACGGCTATCCACTAATGCTTTTCAATTTAAATTAACATATAGAGATCCACTACAGAATCTATTCTTTATTGCAAAGATTTTGTGCCTAACTATGAGTTAGGCTGGACATCCGTCGAAGATTTTGCAAATACCAATGGGCAGATTCCAATATACAATTTCCACGAGCTACTCAAATTGTGAAATTTTCATGCAAATTGTGATACTTTCGTGGGAAAGCACTACAGACATTATAGAGGCCCATATTTCAGAATGTGCGACAAACAACAATGGACAGATACCAATACAGGCTCCTTGCTAATTTTAAAGGTCCATATTTCAGAGACTTGTAACATTTTCTGTTCCTATAAATGTTTTTTTGTTGTTGAGCATAATTTAAATTTTAAGGAAATAAAACGTCGAAGAAAAGTGTTTTGACAATTTACATCACAAACAATAAAGAAAAAAGTTTAAAACCATATGATTGCCACTTACACCTTATTAAATACGCCTTGTATTGTGTCAACGCAGAATCTATAAGTTTTACAATCGATATCATAATGGAAAATTGTTATCGTTGCAATTGGTCTCTTCTCGTAATGCAGTACAGGAACAGACCAAGTATGTAGCAGATTCTTGCAGTATGGAAACAAAACATGTATATTTCGATAAAAATTTAAATTTTGAGTTGAATAAAATCGTACGCATATACATTAGTAGATTCGAACCATTATATTCAATCTTATTTACTTAAATTCACATATATGTGTATATTATTAGTGTTTCCCAAATAAAAAAATGTTTTGATTACAAACAAAATGTTAAGAAAGGTCCAGACCTATTCTAGGCATTTTAACTACCTCTTCGAGCCGGTCGTATTTACTTTTTTATATTCAAATCTTAATCTTAGGTAACGAGCCAAAGGAGTTTCTTTATAAGCAAATCAAATATGGCATTGATTCAGTCTGCCTGCCAGTTCATCTGACTGGCTTCTAGTGTCCATGTCTCGCAAGACGATGATTATTATTATTATTGTAGACTTTTTGTAACAATTCATTTTACTACTCGTAATGTTGACAATGATGATGACTAGGTTGAGGACCACTTCATCTTTTCTTTTGAAAAGCAGGAAGAGTACACTCCGGCTAACATTCACTTCCATTGAATGAGAGGAAAAATCAAAAAGCCATAAAAACTTTACACAATTGGAACGTGCAAAATGCCTACAAAATGCTACACTGAATTCGTCCCTATCTTGCACACACACGCGCACTAACACTTTCACGCACATTGAATGGGAAGAAGCTAAAAATGTTGGCTAAAAGGTCGAAATACATTAGGCATCGACATCCACACGCACACTAAGCCCCAACAAGCAAGATGTGCATTGAAGACGACGATTTTCTAAACATTTAACACTACAATTGCACATACACACGTACACAAATGAATTGACTCTTAGTCACCGTTGGCTAAGTCCGAAACGACTCCATAGTACGGCATTCACGTACGATTTGAAGCCGAGTAGAAAAAGGACTCTTCCGCCCATCAATGAGAACAGGAAATCATCGTAGTTGGCCCTTTTTCTTTAAAATGTGTTTACTTTTACTGTACAGTGTGTGCGTCTGTAGTTGCCTTGAGCCACTGGACTGTCTTTTTCATCATCATTATGGGCTCTCAATTGTTGGCAATTTCCAATGATTATCATGATTATCCATCCTTTCGTTTTTTAGCTCCTTTATTGGTCTGGCGTTACACACAATGGGGCTAGAACAACGAACAGCACATGGGCTATCCACTGCGAATAAGTGTCTTTACGGTAATTTGTCTCTGAGTGTGTGTTTGTGCCCATCCCGTTAACTTTCCATTGATCAACAATTGATAAGTACTCTGTGAACGGAAATGAAATTCATTTTTATACGAAATAATCGTACATTACACGCTTCAACACCTCATACGTTTTCATGGACTGCTCACAAAGGACTTGCTAGTACTACAACAGGAATCTATCGGCACGAAATAAAAATGAACGCAAGAAGAAAAAGGTATTCGGAGTGCCGACACTTCATTGAGTTTATTTACTTTGGGAATTGTGGCAATATCCTTTTAGCAATGATTTGATGGCCCACCAAAAATATCCTCACTAGATAATAATGAATACTCAGTAGGAATTTACGAAGAACTGGAAATGACCAAATTGAATTTGCGCGTAGGAATCGGAATCGTTCTATTGCATAATATGAGGCAGAAAAGAGTTCTGCAGATATCAAACGTAACCCGAATTATATATTATGTTCACCATTATTGATAAAAATACTATTTATTGATAGAATTAAAAAAAAGTCATACAGAAAAGCAAATACATAAATAAAATAAATACAAATAAAAAAAACATTTATTTAATCCCTGCAAGCATTTGGAAGTGAGTTTCTAACTCCATCTCCAAATAAGTATCTACTTCGACATATATTTTTTGTAAAAATGTGATACTTCGTAATTTCACAATAACAAATGCATTGTTATCCAATTTCTATCGTCTGTAGTAACTACTTAGTTAAATGAAAGAAGATGGAAATTCGATAGCTTCGTCGTTGTATAAATATTTGTCATTGAATAAAAATTTTTGGATATTACTGAATTTTCATTATAAAAATCTTCGGCCTGAAACATTTATGATTGTTGTATCAAATAATATAGAAAGATGCGGAAAAGTATTACTGACGGCTTTCCCTTAAATTCAATAATGGGCACAAATACTAAAGGTATATTTTATAATACAAACTGCAAACATGAATTCTGAAATATATATATTTTATGTAGAAAATGTAATATACTTAGATCATACCAATGGTCAGCAAATGATTTATCATGAAATGTCAACCATTAAACAAGGTAATTTGAGTTATATTATTATTATTATTATTAATTGATCAATTGATTTAACTATATAAATTTTTGGGGAAGAGAAATGCCATCATTTGTTAAATTAGCAATTAAAGCTGTTATAAGTGATCAAAAATCAATTGAAATAACATGGCGTGCAACTATACAAAAAATCCAGTTTTCAGCGATTTAACACATATACTATAATAAGTGGCAAGTCATCTTACTTTTGTGTTAATTTGAAATTTTACAGATATGGGCCATCTTAAATTTTCCCAGACGTCCTTGTTGGACCTTTTATCATAATTTCTGCCACCGTTCTAGATACAAATTTATTACAAAAAATATTTATAAATCGTGTTGGGGGAAAAAGAAATATCATCATTTGTTAAATTAGCAATTAATGCTGTTATAAGTGATCAAATTGCAATTGAAATAACATGGCGTGGTACTATACAAAAACCCAGTTTTCAGCGATGTACTACATATATATTATCTTTGTTTGGCGTTAAATGTTGACTTTTTCCACAATATAGGTTATTCATTATTGTTACTCATTATTCATACATGTATTTTACTTTGGGTATTTTAACAAAAGAAATAAAGAAATGAAACACGGATTCGTCACTTCCTAAACGTATCTTCTTAGTGAAAGTTGAAAGTAACTAAGGCGATAACATTTAAGGTAACAAAACAGTATCATTTTGGAGTGTCGCTTTATTAACTTCAAACTGTGACGAAGAAGATAATTTTTAAAGGTAACGAGTACGTGGTTCATTTCTTCCCAAACGGTATAACTTATTTGTTAAAAATACGATATCGCCTACGAGTGTTTTCATCGCCTGGTAGTATCTTTTTGGATATTTTTTGGATAGAAAATGCTTGCTGGGATTAAACCCACTTAGATATATCATATTAAACTTATGCCTTCGTTGTTTTTCCAATCTTTGAAATCTCTTTGGTCAAAAACTCATAGACTTCTAGATTTTTTACACAAAATATAATACAGTTTATTTGATTAACCCTACGGTCAATAACCGGGTACATTTGTACCTTTTTTTGAATAAAAATGCTGTAAAATTTTTAATAATGGAGATATTTGGATCAAATTTTAAGGAATCATTCTTGAGGTATTTTCACACATAATCGAAGAAAAAAATTATAAATATTTTCCATATATATAATTTTTACATTTTTTTAAAGTTATTACCTACGTAGATCAATAACCGTGGTACATTTGTACCCATCCAAAGATAGCTCTGTAACTCATTAAAAAAAGTGGACTATCGTGAGGTTTTTTGTTTTAAATTAGCCTATGCGGATCTGGTCTAGATGTAGAAACTCAAAATTATATATACATTAAAATAATATATATTTAAATCCATGCTTAAATGATAATCTATATAAAACAATCATAGTAAATTCGTTATAGCTTTCGAATGGCTTAAGCTTTTTTATTTATTTTTTTATTGGGATCTTATTTAGGTGTTCTCAACCCCTCTGCAAATTTTTGTGGCCCTAGACAACATGGGGCCATCAGGGCGACTCGTGGAAGTCAGAAACTACCCTGGTTTTCCCTTGGTATACAGGGACAAAAACAATGATTATTGTCCGTAATTATCCAATTATTCTTCATATTGGGCCTGAAACTTTTTCTATAATCGAATTAGTCTGATTTATTACAATCCTAAATTGGCGTAAATATATAAACTATCATTAAATAACGTTTTAAAGTATAAAAAAGTGTTAAAAATGTGTCAATCACAATCTCTAAACTCAAAAAAGGTGAATAATTGGCAATAATAATTGTTTTAGTCCCTGTATACCAAGGGAAAACCAGGGTAGTTTCTGACTTACACGAGTCGCCCTGATGGCCCCCTGTTGTCGAGGGCCACAAACATTTGCAGAGGGGTTGAGGAGCACCTAAATAAGATCCCAATAAAAAATAACTAAAAAAGCTTAACCCATTCGAAAGCTATAACGAATTTACTATGATTGTTTTAGATAGATTATCATTTAAGCATGGATTTAAGTATATATTATTTTAATGTATATATAATTTTGAGTTCCTACATCTAGACCAGATCCGCATAGACTAATTTAAAACAAAAAACCTCACGATAGTCCACTTTTTTAATGAGTTACAGAGCTATTTTTGGATGGGTACAAATGTACCACGGTTATTGATCTACGTATACTTTTTTTGGTTATTGACCGTAGGGTTAATGTTTAAAAGCAAAACATTGAAGAGCACAGCAAAACGTTACTAAATTTTTAATCTGTCGAAAACAAAATGGCAATAAAAAATAGCTGGTATTAGCAGACATGTATGTCAACATATAGTCTCATGCAGACATATGGTTCCAATTTTTTCATAAATTGGATTTTGGCAACATTCAGCTTTTAAAATTTAAAGGAAAATTCGTTCCTTTATAAAATATATAAAATAAACGAAATATTCTAAAAGACATTTTCGCCACAACAATAACGTTTGACAATAAATGTACGTTAAACCTTGAAGCCTTACCTAATATTCAACTAGCCCGTTCGACGTTTTTCACCACAAAAGTAGAACACATGTATTTAAATGAATGTTACCGAAATACGTCGAACGTACAAAATTTCAAGTTGAAAATTTTCAACTTTGACAGAACGTATTTTTCATTTTTTTCTTTTGTTGAAAATAAAAACAAAACATTCAGGAAATTTGAAATTTCGAATGGAAACTAAAAATATGTGGATTAATTTATTAAATTTTCAATTTAGTTTTGCAAAACAACGTTGAAAATTTAATAAATTAATCCAAATATTTTATGTTCATATTCGAAATTTCATATTCTCTAAATGTTTTTATTTTCAACAAACGAAAAAAAAAAACAAAAAATACGTTCTGTCAAAGTTGAAAATCTTCAACTTGAAATTTTGTACGCTCGACGTACGTGTTCTACTTTTGTGGTGAAACACGTCGAACGAGCTAGTTGAATTTTAGGTAAGGCTATTAAAGAATAAATAAACAAAAAAATATTTTTATTCGAACCAAAATATGTATATGTGCACATTACTATCATTATGTTTTCATGGAAAATATTATGAGTTTTTATCCTGTTCCAGTTCGTATTTCGCGATTAAAGCAAGAGAAGGCTTTTTGGTCTCATAACAATTTGTCCTTAATGATTTCTAAAAGAAAGTAAAAATTAGAAGATTATTGCAGTACGGGAACAGATCAATTGTTATACCATGAATTCTATTGTAAATTCTAAATTGCCTTAAATTTTATGGTTGTGTTTTATTCGAAAGGTATATACAAGGTATATAGTTAAATATTGAGAGGTAAATCCTTTAAAAAATATGATTCCTTTAGAAAATGGTACACGTTGTGTTAGCAGCAGATCTGCGATTTTGGGTCAAAATCCCAGTGCCAACCGACGATTGCAAATATTGTATTTGGTAAAATTCGCTTGCACAGAAAAATAACATATTCCCTGTACATTGCACAGCGAATGGCATGGACAATTCTATTCATGTTGGGCTGAAGGCGAATAATAACAATTCCAAAAGAACTTTTTATTATTTTATAAAAAATCCATTAATATACAAATAATTTGGTCATTATTTGTGGTTTCAGGGATTCACCAACTAAGCTTCTATAAAAGCTTGACAACGGAAATGCGTCAAATTTATGCAAATCACATAAATAAATAAACGAACGAACTAACGGTAGCCGCATCGGCAGCCAGGGCAAATCAGTAACATCAACAACGACGGAAATTCTGAATTCTGTTTCGTTTAAAATTCATAGATTATCCTTGTGGAAGTTGTTAACTAAAAGCATCCCAACAAAAATAACAGCAACAACGCAGACTGTGTTTATGCATACGGTCGTAATAAATATTTATGCTGATAATGGCCAATTGTTTATGTTTCCATTTTAAGCAAATCAATGCAGCTGCTGGGACCGATTGCCGCGAATTGCATCTGACGTTCGGTTAGTGTGTATGTGATGTTGTTACCCATAGACGGCAGTGGCTGTGCCGACGGTGTTTTCGATTCATCTGGAACGATTACAACTATTGAATTTGTTCTCATTTGCTTTGATTTCTTGTTCTTAATGCAATTAGTGACGTTTTTGCCTGAATGCACATTTGACATTTTTCCTCTATTGGTAAACAGATTAGTAGCAATGGAATTAAGGGCAGCTAACACAGTTAAGATGGAAACTAGAATACATTAAGAGTGGAGGAATGGCGTAAACGTAACAATCGATACCACCTCATTTCAAATTGAGTTAATAAATAAAATACGCTAAAAGCTTCGAATCACTGCTCCAGCACAGCTTTACATGCTGTACTAAGTACAGTATAAACTTGATAATCCGGACCTCGACAATCCGGATTATTCGGTAATCCGGACTGCATTTCACAACCCATTGCGTATCCTATAATCCGGATTGATTGACCTATTTGACTCAAAAATCCGGATTGTAAAGATACGTTACTTTTTATTTTAATAAAAAAATCATTGCAAATTTAATTGAAAATGGTACCTATTCATTTCAAAGTTCATATTTTTGAAATGAATAATTTTCATTTTTAATAAAAACATAAAAATAATTAAATTATCACCAAATTAATATAAATTTAAACCAATTAATAAAACTCGATAATCCGGAAATCTCGGTAATCCGGATTGGGGTCTGCAATCAATTATCCGGATTAGCGAGTTTTTACTGTACTCTGAATGGAAGTCATGATAGCGTTGGAAATTGTACAGCTGCATACGATTGGACCGACGCTATTGTCGAAGACGACATTTGTAAAGTATCAATCTGTATCTGGATAATTCAACATCAACATATAACACTGCCACCCCACCGACTACTGGACATGGTTCCACCAATTGCCAATTCCATTTCGGTTCTTGCAATAAAAACGCTTTATTAAAATGGGACATTAATTTAACAGCTTGCTCGCTTGTTTCCCTTAATAAATTTTCAATCCACCTTTGCACCTGAGCTCGAAAGAGCCGAATTCATTGCTCCACATGAGCACACAGGCACGGCCACAACCAGACCGAGCATATTCATCTGTGAAGGGGAAAAGTAATTTAATTTATTGCAACATTGTGGAGGAGTTTATTTTGTGGGGAGGCGATGTTTATGCGAATCGCAGCGGAAACAGAAACGGTGGAAAACAAGGGCTATTTTATGATTTAACTTTAACGAGTCTCGCACAACATTCCACATGCCATAAAACGTCCTTGAATTTGTGAAGCGTACGCCATATCGCATATAGAGTGCCAAATAAAATGCACACTTAAAACAAAACAAAGGCAAACATACGTAAGAGGAGCCATTGGTGGCCACCACTGCCATATATGTAAAAATTCGGACGTTTCGACGGTGCGTTAGTCGCCGTATAGGTACCTTTGTCCACTTATTTGAGTGTTAAAAGTGTCAACCTAAGATAGCCAACAGAACAGTTCTATTCTGCAGTGTAATAACTAACCCATAGCTCTAGTACGAATATTCCGAGTTTCAGGTTTGTTAGCTCGTGACGTCCGTGTTGGCGAAGTGACTCTTGTAATTTCGGTGATTAATTGTATTTGTCAAGAATACTTTACACACAAAATTAAAGCAGACAGTTGGCATTGTACCTGGCCACCAGACCAATTCAAATGTGGCAGACTGGTAAATTTATTTTTTACACTTAGGTGGCCAAGAAAAAATACAACCACATATCGACGCCTCCGAACCATAGTATGCTAAGTCGACTTAGCATGTTTTAAAGTTCTTCAAGTTTTTAGATACTACTGTCCTTTATTTAAATTCACTGAAATTTTGGTAATCATCGGCCAATCCAAACCAAAGTTATAAGCACAAATGTACTTAGCATGGCACGTACGATTAAAGAAACTTCTATACTTTGAAAGCTTCTACTGAAAACCTCACTTTTCAGACTTAGCATACTATGGTTCGGAGGCGTCGATATATGAATATATTTTATAGCAAATTTAAAAACTGTATATTGTAAATTCGTTACCTATATTCCGACGACTATGTCCAAATGCATTCGGCATTTGTTTTTCATACGTGCGAAGTGAGTGCATTGGAGTTGATTTTTTTTATTTTTTTCTTAGAAAATGGAAGAGATAAATTTTTAATTTTAAGTTGGTTTGTTAAGTACAAAATACCTATTAAAATATAAATAAACATTTTTTGAATTGTTTTTTTTATGGCGTGTCAGTCCAAAATACAAACATCCACTCGCTTCTGCACGCCACAGTACGTACACTGGTGGCCAAAACTAAAGCAAAAGAAATTGTAAGGGTAATAAATGCCATATAACTTTTGCAAAAATAAACTTATCATGTTGTTTTTTTGTCAGTTTTAAATTTGGTATTTATTCACTTAAAGAAATAAAAACATAGATGCAAAATTCATTTGAAAATAACTGATGTAGGGAAAGGCAATTTGTCTCAATTTTTTGCTTGGACAAAACTAAAGCAACTCTACTGTATCTTACACCTATTTGGATTCATACAGATAATTTTTAAAAAGGTGACTGTTTTCAATTTTAAATTAACTCGACAGCTAGTTTGATTACATTACTCTTCCTGCCGTTTGTAATTACGATACAATTCCACATACATAAATGTTCTATGAAATTCATCATTAGTTTATTACCAACCATCTAAGTATTCGTTGTGTGTTAAAAGTAGATTTGTATCTGTCACAGGTCATTGTAATTTAAAATTTTCACATATCTGGCTCTGGTATGAACTCGGTTAATTGATTTCGGTCAAAAATTAGCAAAATTGCCAACACGCCAATACTTAAAATAGGACGAAAACCAAAATAACGCCTCTTTTAAAACCCTTTGTAAAAGATAGAGATGGTATTTACCGGGTAAATACCAAATGGGTGGGTAAATACCCATTTGCGAGTATTTATTTGGGTATTTACTGTATTGAATCGGTAATACAACATCTTACACTCTATTTCCGGGTTTCTGTTATCAAAATTTTGCTTACATGTTTCTAATGTCACAGCAAATATTGGAATGGAATATGGGGTCCCTGGGTCCAAGTTTAGATATAGGCCCCATATAGCATTATCTTCCGATTTAAGGTATTTTTTGCCTATTAGACACATTTTACGAACAAATTGGCTGTAATTTGGCACAGAGAGTTCTCTTTGGGTACCAAAGTTTTGATATAGCCCCCATATAACCGTATCTCTCGATACGAGGTATTTTTAGTCCATTAAACACATTTTACGACCAAATTGGCTGTAATTTGGCACAAATGGTTTTTATATCAATGCAACTACTGGCATGGGGAATGAGGTCCAATGTTGATATAGGCCCCAAGTAGCCGTATCTGTTACTAATGGACCACAGTAATTTTTTGTACATATGTATTTCCTCCTTTTACAATGTCAAATCGTATTACACCAATTAAAGCTGTGCTGTCCCAGATTTCTATCGATTTAATTAACAATTTAACCCAACGCCCGACCGCATCCAATGTTGTTGGCATATAACGTTATTTATACCCAAAAGGTGAGTCGGTAATATATACATGTGTATGTATTGGGAGGGGGTTATAATTTCCGGTGATAGCTCGGGGTCCAATAGATAGAATTTAGATATGACCGTCCATAAGACAAAGGTTAACTAAACTTTAGTGTTTTTTTTTTTTTTGACTTTTATAACAAATTCCGTTGGACAAGGAAGTGTGTATTTTTGTTTCCTTACTCAAAATCGTATAAACTATTGTCAAATGTAACGATGTTTGTTTATATAAGTTCAAATTTATAGAAAGGTTTATAGAAAAGTTACTGCACAATTGGACAGCAAACGTGCTATCGCATGACACATATTAACGGTTATACGGCCGTTGTATTGATATTAGTTTCTTTGTGTCATTTACGTACATATATTGTCATATGAATGTCAAAACATTCAAGCGCTGTTCACTTGACAAATCAAAAATTCGATCAATATTGATTTACTTTTCTATGGCTGTGTGCTTTTAAAGTACACAGCTCTTATTTACCACAAAACGAAAACTGTCCCGTGACAACGTATAACAAAATTATAAGCAAATGAAGAAAAAATGTTGCTGAAGCTTGTCCACTTACAGGAAAAGAATTGCCTTGGCAAACCCCAATGATGGAATTGTCTGTCTTGATTGCATACCCCACTCTATGTAAATAATCTGAGTCTGAACTTTTGTTTAGGATGGGTTATTAACCATAGATGACCCTCTAACGGAATTGATACCACCGTGCGTCCATACTTGCCACGACGGAGATCTGTAAAACGATTCATTATGCCTGATTTTGTCTGTGGTGCACTCGAACGGAGTAATGACACAGGTACTGCCAAAGGTGGTGTGGGGTTGAGAGGTAACCGGAAATATGTACACGATTGTTTGCGATTTGCCAGAAAGGATTCATACAATTTAATAAAAGTGCGTTACGACCTTCTTCTACTCACACACACTCATGTGTGTCGTGCACAATCGGTCTCCACAATGGATATTTGACTGAACCGAGGACGAGGCAGATATATAACCACCAGTCAAGATGAAAATTGTTGATGCCATTGTAGAGGACTTAAAAGAAGGTGGCAGGGTTAGGGGCTTCATTCGTTGTCAGTGACCCTGCACCGGAATGTTTTATTTAATCCAAACTATGCCCATATTTGTGTTTTATGGTTTTGTAATTTATGTGTCTGCTGCTAAAGTGGTAGCGCACGCTTGTCGTTTTTTCATAACGCGTGGATGATGACTTTCCGTTTTGTTGTGTTTCATTTATTGCTGTTGTTTTCTTTTCGTTTCAACGCTGACGAAGTTCTCTAGCCACTGAATAAGTGGTTTGAATCCGGCATTCATGTTTTGTACGTATTATGCACGGATGACATTGAAATATGCCTATCTAGTGCAGTTAAACATAGACAATATCGAAATAAGCGCCTATTATAATTGTAATCGGGTTAATAAAGGTAGATTTTTAAGAGATGTAAGATATAAGAAAAAACATGAAATCGTTCTTTGCATCGATATTACGGTCCATCAAATCTAATGTTTCACTGCAAAAGCTACCCAATGCTTCTGGCTTTTTTGTTTAATAACGCAGTCAAAGTACTAATCAATCATAATGGTGAAATATTTAATATTAAGGAGCCAATTTCAATTATAGTTTTATTAATTTAAAATAATATCGAAATAATTCCGTCTTTTGTTATGAAGGTGAGTGGTAAGGTCGTGATGCGAAAATACTAAACAAGTGTCACTCAATTTATTCTACTTATTTTATATAAATTTAAAGAAAATGACAAAAAATATATTATGTTTTATAGCCTAGACAGACGACAGCCTTAATTTGCATTAACAGCCTTAATTCAAATTAACTTGTACATTATCCTCATTTTTATGAGTTGTTAATGCACAAAATCAAACTGAATTTATACTGAATTAAGCAATTTCAGTATGGCAATGCTGTAGAAAATAAATTGATTGTTGTCAAATTTGTTTACGTTTACGAAAATAAAAATGAAAAATAAAGGCAAAATTCAAGATTTCTTCAAATTTGGAGCTGTTTTATCTTCATTATAGCTGTTAGTTTTCCTTCCTGCCATGTATCAATTTCAAAAAGATGTAATCCTAAAAAATATTGTAAAGAAATGTCAATATTTTCTTCCTACACACAGACAAACAATAGTTTTGAAACAAAAAACTGGTTCATAAATGCAGAAACTCTCGTCTGTCAGGGGTAAATTTTAATTCAAATTAAGAACTTTTTAATGCAAATTAAGGCTGTCGTCTGTCTATGGTATTAGACATATAAATGATCAGAAAATGATCCATCAATCTGTGGCCTTAACATCCCAATCGCTAGAGAAAACATTTACTTCCGAAACCGATAGTAATGCAATTGAATTTTCGACTATTTAACAACTGCCCTGCTTGAGTGACTGTGTGGGCTGTGGCGAAATGACGGGCACCATGAATCTGTAACAAGTAAATTCGTAGGGACAGACATTTGTGATACTGCCAGCACAGCATATTTAGCAAGCAATTGAGTGCGAACAGGAATTTATTGGTCCATTGGTTTGTCGGCGTATTGCACTCAGTGCTGGCTTATTTTGTTTATTTTCTATGATTTAGGGAACTGCCTCCACACACAATCACACACGAAGACCGTGGCACGTTTATTCATTCGTCCACTGGTCATAAATCATAAATTTTATTCATTGTGAACCCTGCAGTTATTAAAATTTACTTTAAATACACGTATACATGAGTGAGCGTACACATACATACACACGTGCACATCCTAATGTATCAGTGGACATAGCATCCACCATCAAAACTGCTCTGCACGTACAGCCGACGTTCGATATAACGAATTATCCGTTTAACGAATTCGGAATACCGATCGCTGACTGTATTTATGTTTAGCGATTGTAGCCATCCATAAATGCAAAAAAAAAAACATACAAACGTTTTATATGTGCACGTTGTATGAGTGTATGTTTGTTGTTGTTGCTGTTGTGATTTTCAGCAATGAAATATTCAAAACAAACAGTGATTTAAACATATGTACCATTCTAAGGACTCCTACATAAGTTACTTTTTTGGTTTGGCAATGGTAGGCTATGGGAAAATGGACCTACGTTAACTTTGGAGTCAACACTTAAAACGCCCGCAACTTAAAATCGTGCAATCGACCACCCAGCAGCGACATTCGCCAAGGAGATCCTCTAGATCAGATATAATTCAAATTAGGCCTTCACCGACTGCAAATCCTGGCCTCGATGCTCAGTTGACTTTACGCATCATATTTACATTCGACATTTAGATATGTGTTGGTGTATAAATTATATTGTCGTGATTACATTTTATGAAATATCGCAGTTGAATCCTCTCATTCTCTCGCACCACGAAAGTGGTCATGATGACAAAAGGCAATATTTTAAACGCGCATTTGATACTGCATGCCACTGCACTTTTCTTCGTAACTCGACACCTGTTATTGTACTCTTTGTACGTATGTGGTAGTGAATGGGGGCCTGGATGGCGAGCGAGCTGGTATGACAGAGTAGCAAATGTAAATCCCTGCTGTCTCAAAAACAACAAATGATAAATGCGTTTTAGATTGTTGCGATAATTGCAACGGTTAAAGGCAATTTGGTCTATAATAAGGATAGAAGTGGCAAATGTGCATGAGTGTGGTTAGTCACATATATACGTAAAATTTGATAATTTCCAATTAAAAGTTAAAGCTCCTCCCTCTCTGAGAACCCAAATTCGTTTCTTGGCGCCTTATATTATGGACATTGAATTTCTGTATATAGACTTAGATTCAAATATATTGCTTTTGTCACAATCACGAAGATGTGTTATGCTTTGGCACGAATACCGTCGGACTTGCGGCTTCGCTGGATCCTACCGATGCTGTTTAATTTTGATACAAATGTGTATATTCGCCAATATTGCAGCTGTTTTAGAAGTTCTATCGTCCAACAAGGTAATCCATTCACGGGTATGTAACAGTGTAAGCGTCCATGTGTAGATGCCCCTTTACAATCAACATATTATCAGTGTTTTATGCTTTTAAGGTGAGCCGTAAATAAAGGTGTCGTAAATCATTTACGCGCGCAATTATTACATATTCGCCAATAAAAAAGATGATAGGTCAAACCATAAATAACTGTTTAAACTATAAAAGCAATAAAAACATAATGATTTCATTATCGAATTGTGATTTACAGTCAATTCAATAAAGGAGAGAACATAGAAAGTCATGGAAATGGTATGTTTCTGGTGTATTTTTTTTGGTGTGGTGTATCCAACAAAACAAATTTAACAAATCTACTTGTTCCAAAGGATTACAAAATATAAAAATAGTCTAAGGCCATTTGATCTGACGTCGAGAAGAGGACTAAATGTTGTTTCGTGTGCCTGAGCATTGGTTGGAATACGTAGCAATTGATGTATAGATGTGAATATGTCCGCATTCATAAGCACCACGTAATTCTAAAGAAGTATATCGCAAGCTAGCGTAGCTTATATTTTCTGCATTGCCTTACTCTATACATTTGTGGTATCAAGTCCGTTCAATAAGAAAAATGTCCCAATAACTACTTTAATTTGAAAAAAATGTATTTTTAAAACGGTTATAATCTGGTCACAACATACCTTTCAAATAAATTTAGCAAAATACCTCGCTCAGTATGTTCGGTCCAAAATGAATGACAGAGCCCAGAGACTGCAATGTTTATAGTCGGAGGTAAAACCAAAAGCCGTTCACGAAAATGTTAAGCCATTTACTAAGGAACCTAAGAAAGTCGTGAGTAAAATAAATTCTTCTTCATTCTATTCTTCCAGCCAGAAACAACGGAATATTGAAAGTGACACATTTACGCGTCTTTAGCATGCTGCAGGAGGAAATTCGCTAAAAACCAGAAAAATGTCCCATTACATGTGCCCTTGTTGAGCGCTGGTACTACGCTTAAACAAACACACGCTCATTCTCGAAGTAGGTATTTAACGGAAATTTAAATAGACTTTTCACTTGGCAAAAACAAGAGTACGTCTATGAGTATGTGTGTGATTTGTCTTGTATGTGGGTCACTTTTGGCACGACTCTGTACCGCACGTAACGTTCCGAGCAAATCCTTCGCAAGCAGCAAAAGATGAGGAAAACTTTGATAAACGTCTTAGATTTTTTTACCAAATGGAAAACTTTACGTTGTGAAAATACAAAAAAAAAAAAAATTCTCTAAAAGTGGAAGTTTTTAAAGTTTGAAGAAACGTGACATGGGTAAACAACAATTCGATACAAGCTCTGCTATAAGGATCCCGGCATAAAGCCATGTGGTTTAAATGAGCGCAGAGTAAGCATGTCAGGTGTTAAAAGTGCAATTTTCTGAACAAAGGGAAAAGCGCGAAAAGTCACGTTAGAGGGACGTCGGATATGTCTTCATGGAGCCAAAACATGTCTTAATTTAAATTTTATATTTTTTAGCTTCAATTGGTTCGTTTTGGCACAAAAATATTCTTCAATTCTGATTGAGAACATCGCAATTTTCGGTATGAAATTCAACAAATTTGTTTCTCATATAAAATTTTGACAAAATGTGAGTGATTTTTTATTGTCTATATTGTTGTTGGGAATTAGGCCCTCACCAATGAGATGGAAATTCAGAATGCTTTAAATCGGTTATGCCATAACGCTCATATTGGAAAAGTGGGCTACGATGTTGGACGTATAATAATTTAAATGAGAATTTCTTCCTTCGAACGCACAACATGAGTTAAGTGGCAAAAATTAATATTAATATTGCTTCCAGCTCGATAATCTATAAAAATAAGTTGTAAAACCAATATCTATATATATATATATATATCTTGAGAACAATGATGGTCAAAAAGTTAAAATATTAACTATATATGTGACAAATGTACAGTCTGTTGCACTAAGCCTATCGAAAGTATATTCGAATGGCTTGTAGTCACTTGAATTCGAATCAGATTGGGTGTTTGTAAAAAATAGCTTGTTGCTCCATAAGAGATACGACGAAATTTGAAAAAGTAACAAATTTAGACTGTATTTTTACAAATATATATGGGCAATATTGCCAATTTTTTAACATAGCTTCAAACTTTATTTTGGTGGAAGCTGTGTCTACTTTAATGTAAAAAAAATGTGTGAAAACAGGTGGAGGCGACGGTAAAACTAGAAGCCAACAAAATGGGGACTACGCCCCTTATGTATCATTTTTCAAAATTTTAACTGCATCTACCTTCAAATGATGCTGACATTTGTTACATTAAAATCTTCAGCCGAAAGAGAGATGTACCCAATTTATCTCAAAAATAGATTGTGCTGGGTCATCCATGGTTCTTAATGGACCGGAAAGTATATCGGAAATTCGGGTAAAATAGCAGAAATAAAATAAAAAAATAAATATGATGACATTATTTTTCGAACCAAAAACAAATATTTTTTCTTAATATCTCGTTTTGTTGTCGCTGTAATTTACAAACCGCTATACGGACTTGTGTGATTTTATTTGATTATCAGTTGATTCATCATGGTGATTATTATAATATATTATATTCTGATCTTTTTTTTTTTTAAATAATAATCCATTTAAAAATTTGGGCGCATCAACCAAAAATTTGATCGCAAACGGATTCGGAGTCAGAACATTTTTCTTTATATGATGTACCACATAAACAAAAAAGCTGATTTTTTAAAAATGGAATAATAAAAAATTGGCAATATTGCCCATATACATAACTATTTCTCCATGGCCCTCTCAATATTTTGTTAATTAGTTCACCGGCTTGTTCTTTAATTCGTTAGGTTGTTGTTCTTCTCAATATAGTTCCACGTTACAATCTTGTATTTTTATTTATTTACCTAGGAAAATTATTTTTATGTTCACTTCTCTAATTGATTCTTGGTCTTCTTTTCAAAAACTAAACATAAGCCAAACAAATCAATGTGAATCAAATATAAACCGCTATACATACAATAGTTTCCAAAAAGTTCATGTGTCCTTCTGTTTTTGTAAACAAAATACACACAATTAAATTTCCCTTCAGAGTATGTGTTGATCGGAAATATCGGGAAAACATCTTAAAATTTGATATTTGATTCGTTCGTATAATGACAGTCTAATTCTTTATAGTGAAACCCAATTTGTGAGAAATTGTTCTTTGTTCTTTACTTTGTCAGTGCTACCGCTTCCGGATACAACTCTTGGATCATTGCTACGTTGGCAAGCTTATGTCTATTACATAGTGTTTATCAGAATTTATTGAAAAAAATTGAGGGTGAAAATAGATTTCAAATAAATGTTGGCCACAATATATTTATTTAACGAACATTCCTGGGGTCCTTTTTAATTGTTAACAATTCACTGATGCTTTATGTTGTTGTTAACAAAGCTGTGGGTTCGAGTCTGTCTGTGTAAAATCTCATTTTATGATGTTGGGGTCTTGTTGCTGGCTTGACATGCAAGTAATACAGAGTCGTTAAAAACAGCGTACGCATAATAGACGGCTGAGGTATTGTCACAATCAGGTTTACTTTGAAGATGTGTAGCTTTTTACACACCATCTAAAAAATATATATTTTTTGTCTCTATCTCTATCTTTGTCGCCTTCGCTCGCGTTTAAAAAAATATATTGTTTTGTCTCTATCTCTATCATTGTCGCCCTCGCTCGCGTTTCTTGTTGTCTTGCAATATTACAGGATATCCGCGGTTACATCCCTCATACTTATGACCAATGTTTTTTAAAAGCAATGCTTCTAAAATAAATATTTGCCACACTATCAGCATCTTAAACTGAAATTTTTACATTACAAGTTTCCACCATTGGGGTGGTGGAAACTTGTTGGTTTACTGGATTTACACCTGGGTTTATGGGTACGCATAATTACTTCCTGTCATAAGGATATTCCATCTTGTGTCATTAAAATGGTCTATCGGTTAGTTAGCACGTCCTTTATTACATGCTCAATCTTCCCTCACTGTACTTGGATATTTTTAATTAAATTTAATTACAAAATGAAGCAGAACATAAACAAAACTTTATGACACATAAAAAAGCCCGTGCCAGGTTACAACTTCCAAACAAACGTCGTTCCTACGCAGCATTATCGATGTTTATGGTTTTTATGTGTTGGGGCGGAAACTGATAGACGATTTTTGTATAATTATTACATTTGGCAAATAATTTTCAATTCAAAAATATCCGAATGCACCGGACGTGGTGGAACATTTATTTCATATACAAACCTCATTTAGGGTTTCTCCAAATATGGAATTGGTAGCGTCTCAGATAAAAGTTAGGTTCTCCTATGACAAAATGTAGACGTTTGGTAGTCAATATGCTAGTTTCCGTTGTGTTTACCAAATTCATTCCAGTAGAAGAGATTTACGCTTGTATTCAATTACTAAAATTTATTGCACAATTATAATTAGAAACACCGATTTATTTCCACAATTAATTATGGTAACATGAGACTTTAATTGCGTAAAGAGAATAGATTGAGAATACACTTTTCAGCGTTCAGGAAAGAATTCTATCAATTTGTTTGGCATCAGTATGGTAATCATTCGTCTATAGGCATAAATTTATTTCAGGGATTACATGAAAAAGGATATCCTTCATACCGGTAAACAGTAAGTAAACATTCCCGAAATCATCCATTGATACATACGTAGCTTTATGTGGCCATTTGGAGTTTCGGGCTGCTTACAGAGGTCATTAATGACCCCTGTAAGTTTGTAAGTGATCGGGGGCAAAGCAACAGCCGGTTGTCTGTGTTTGGGCAACATTGTCTGCATACAAATGACCACAATTTAATGGCCATCATTGTAATCAGCATCAATGGTGCTTGTTTGTACGCTTCAGCAGGTCTAGGGGGATGTACTCGGAGATAGCTTATGAGCGAATGCCTAGCATGGAACCGCCTGTTAATGTTATGAAAAGTTACTTGACTATTTTTGATGATTCGCATTATAAAAATTTGAACATGCACAAACATGTGTGTATATTTATGAGTGGCCCAAAGAAACCTTGATAAAAACAAATATCAATTTATTCAGGGAACAGCATAATAGTAGAACGTGCCTCAATAATGTTCCTTTTCGTTTTTATGCCGATGTTGATGTTGATTTTAATATAATTTAATTTATGTTGACACACAAATCACATACATGCGGAGCCAACACTATTGCGTTTCTGTATATTGGATGTGTGAGTGAGCCTCTGACAACTTTTGAGAGCCAATGATGATGTATGTCACTCTCCTGTGAGAGAACATATGTGATTTTTTTTTTACTTCGGACCACTTCTTACCTATTTCCATAAAGAGAGGTAGGGAGATCCGCTACAAATAATAAATATTAGATACAATTTATCACGTCAAAGATGACATGGTTTCCAGCAATGTATAAAACTTAGGAAATTATTACTAATTTGTCATAGTGAATGACTCGCAGAGGAAGAACTCTTTTACGTGTGTTTTCTTATGAATACAGGGGAATGGTAAGTCTAAACACATACATACATACTCTATGCTGATAATATCACAAATGTTGTTTCGCATTAATCCTTTAATACTCCTTTTAATGGCAAAGGCGTTGTTTTGAATGAAGTCGCCGAATTCAAGGATAAATAACACAAAAGCAACAACGGCAATAATTTGATGCTATGCAGGGTGATCCACCATCCGCATCAATTGACTATAACCGAAAAACAAAGGGGGTGGATGTCAGAAATGGTTGTCCATTTCGAGGTTTCAAAAGTATTTAAAATCAATTGTTTTTTTTTCGTTTCAGATGAAAGTCAGAAATTAATCACTCTTGTGATTCAGCCACATATCGTGCTTTAAGAAGAGATTATGGTTTACACAATCTACCAACTACGGATGTGTTAATAAAAAAATGGTCGGATAGGAAATAAATTAGTTAAAGTAACAAAACTTTTTTGAAAACATGTGAAAAATATGATTCTGTAAGATTTATTGCGTAAAAATACCTAAACAGCGGCGTAAACTCAACGCACTTTGCAAAAACATAAAAGATTGTAATAATAATTCCATTGAAACTTTACTCGCGGGGTCGAAAATGCGCTTTCTCTCTCTTGAACATATAAATCATTCAAAAAGTTTAAATAAATCTTTTAATATCGCCGTTATAATAGTGCAGTGCAGCCTATAAATGTGTTTGCCAATAAAATAGAGCAGTAAATGTAACGAATTCAAAATACAAAGTTATCGCCCCTCTGGAGTTCCGTACTATAAAAAACTCAAGTGTCACTTAGGGCGGCAAATTAGTTGCTTTTCGTGATGTATGACATCCATTTTGCAAGGAAATTTACATTCACGTTTATTGAAAAAAAAAAATGTTAATACGATTCAATGTTGAAGTATTTTTAGGTTTAATGTTAATTGAAAATTTCAGAATAACTGCAACATTCTCCATAGTTTGTTGTTCTCAGAAAATTAGGAAAGCTATACAATGTTTTATTTTTGCATGTCTCGGTGAAAACTAGCAGCAAAACTTAAATTTTGCATGAAACCGATTTTTTCGGTTAAAAAAAATAAATAAATAACATTTTTGTTAACATATTTATTTTAATGTTTCTGACTGAAGTATTAAACTGTTAAAGTATGCCTGGGAAAATAACCACAACATCTATAAAACTCATCTATTAGTGGAAGATTTCTAAGTGATGAAAGCCTACCATGAATCGAAAAAGGGATATAAAACAAAGACTACATTTTTAACAACTTCATACCAAAATTATATAGTATGAAATATAAAGTTATAAATACAATGCAGAACTTAGAAATGTATCTTAAAATGTTAATCGAAAGAAACATCGTCCTAAGTCTCATTCATTAATTTAAACCAACCATGCTCATCATATAACATAACTGAGCGTCGATGGTTAAACACACAATGGGAAAAGTGAGAACATATTACATTGAGAATCGATTTAGTAATCCATTATATATATTATATAACGTAAAAATCGATACTAATAACCTACTCGTTTCCCAACGATACGATAAAAAAATTAACTGAACTGAATCAAGAAAACAATAAAAATACAATTTGTGAAGTTAAATTATAAATTTGATGTTCAAAAAATGTAAGTGATGACATCATAATAAAATATTATTATTTCACTTTTTTAAATTGTTGCAACAATAATTTATCACTCATCGATAACATTATGCATTATATGTATAGTATAAAGCAATATATTGTTTTCGTTGGACACGTAGCGTATTGCGGATAATGCATACTGTAATCAACAAGTTATAGTGGATATACATTGCCCGTTCGTTTACCATCGATTACATTTTCCCACTGGGTATGTTCTATAAAACTGCATGATTGTATGTGATCTTGTAGACTTTCCTGTTTAAGTCTATAAACGAAATTCATAATCATCAATAAAAATGTTTCCGTCATTCACCTGACCTTACAGTTGGTTTACATTGTACTGATAAGAAGGTTAACCCGTTAAAAAGTGCTAATGTTAATGTTTAATAATTTTTTAAACTTTTGACGCAAAAAAATCATTAGTATTTGACGTCACTTCAAACAAGAATTTCAGATTGATAGAATTTGTATTGTTTATACAATTGTTTGAAAGTTAAAATACTAATTATGTTATTCTCCATTTAAACTTTAATTAACGGACGCTCTATGAAAATATAACAGTTACTACAATTTTAACAGTTTCAATTCGGAATCATTCACCTAAGAGATATTTGGTAAATCTTCGACGTGGGTCTTTAATTAAGCTCTCGTTGTTCTAATTAAGTGCTTTCGATGCTTTCTCCTCCAATTTTCACATCGAAACAAGAAATTCCTAAGGCCAATTATTATGCAACCAGGCCAGGCTATTTCTACCCACTCCATTTGCTATTTCGAAGCATATTTAATAAATTTCCAAAAATGCTTCGCCACAATGCTGCTGTCGTCCAGTCTCATTTAAACTGTTTAAAATGTCAACTTAATGTGCTTAATTAAATGCCAATGGGAGAAGAAATGGTTCCTTTTGTTATGGCCAAGAAACGAACTGCGTTCCGACATTGTCTGGGCTCGGCATTCGAACTACAGGACTTCCAATGCCGTTCATTACAGGAAAGGCAAAAATTATGGAAACTGTGGACTAATTCGTCGAGTCTGTGTGCGTGTGTGAGTTCGTGATGCCATGAGAAATAATTAACAATTTGTTTAAAGAAATGAACAAATAATGTCCACAATAAATTTTGGTCATAAAGTGTTTTGCGGCTCACTCATCTCTTAGAGACCATCAGCGTTTACGATTTAATTGAAATTATGTACCCCAAGTGTGATAGACTTAATTAAAATGAAATTCTAATTAAATGTATGTTATAATTTCAAAAAGCTCTAAACTATAAATAACTTGTAGATGCTTTGGAACTGTTGTCGATTTTTGTGTCAAAGGCCGACCTGCAAAAATCTACATTACACATGAGAAATCAATAAGGCCACGTTTTAAAGTTCCATTCCGAAATTTAAAAATTCCGACTCACAGTCCACGATATGTAGACCGATTGGGGCCTACTCCTAGCTCTCAGATGTTGCCACAACCTCTTGATACGACTGAAAAATGTTGAAATAAATACGTACAATAACTTGAACGTAATTCATTGAAAAATGTCGTCAATAGATGACAAATGGGTGTGCGTTTGTGACAGAGTCATTCAGTGCTTTAGTCGGAATTTAATTAGTTTTTGCCTGCGGTTTGCATTTTTTGTTCGTTCTCGTTTTTCGTTTCTGTTATTTTTTGTTTCTATCACACTTTCATTCTGTGGCCATGGCCATGCGTTTAGACTCGGACAGGGATGTCTCTTTGTCAGTCACATGTTTCACAGCTAAGTGGAAAAGTAAACAGAAATCCATTAACTCGGCAATTATTGTCCGTCTAAAGGAGGTTTATTCTGCTCCCAGTCTAAAGTCCTCAACACTGTGTGACATTCAAATAATGAGATGAGGTGGATGTGGGAGTTGCTTCGTCGTCATTGTTCCAAGTGTTGCACCGTCTTTAATGAGACACAGTTTTGTTAAGCTAAAGCACGAAATATTAGATTTTATTTATAGATGTTGTGTGTAGTTATGATTCGCGTTCGATGTCGATTTTATAGCCGAGATCAATGGATGCCCGTATGTGTTCCTTGAGATTTATGAACCCATTTCGTAACGACTCCTGAGTCAGGAATTCACGAATTCTTTCAGGGCTGTCACAAAACACTAGATTATCAACGTTGTCAATCAGCTTCTGCAGGGCCACATCCATTCGATAAAGCACAAGTAAAGCTTCAGTGCTCCGACCTACACTCTGCTCGTCGTCCTCACCCCTAAGGCCGCTGGCCAGTTTTACAAAACCCTGCGCAGCTGTAAAGTCTAGCCCGGTGACTTTATGACAATCAATTACAACGGGTATTCGAAATTCGGCCTGCATGGCTGCTTTCAGAACTTTAGCGCGAAGGTGATTAATGGCTGGGAAATATATACCATTGCCGGGTGTCACACATATGTATTGCATGTCGTCCACCTTGGGAAGAAGTTAGAATGTTGGAGCTGTTCGGAAATTATCTATGTGCGTTGCGGTAGGACATACCTCTTGGATTCTGACAGATATTTCGGGCCGAGCCCACAAGAAAAGCAAATGGGCCACATTAATGATGAGGCTGACAAAAAGCCCGACCTCCACGCCACACAGCACAGATACAAAGAAACACACCAGCCACACGCCAAAGTCACGTTTAGATTCTCGCCACAATCGCAGAGGAAGTTTGAAATCGAGCAACGTGAATAGGGAACAAATCAAAATGGCTGCCAGTGTAGCTTCGGGTATGTAATTGAAGTATGGACTAAGGAAGATTAGAGCCAACAAAACAATGATGCCTGTCAAGGGCCGTGCATAATTATCAATTCTTTAAATCCAATACAGAGTTACACTTACCGGAATACAGATTGGCCATGGGACTCTTCAAGCCGCACGCTGTACTAATGGCATACCGAGTAAACGCTCCGGACGTTGGCATGGATTGAAAGCAGGAACCGAAGACATTACACAAACCCAACGTCATAAGCTCATGGTTCGTATCAACCATGCCCTTGGGAGCTACGAGGAAGGAAGGTAATGCAGTTTATGTAGGAAACTAGAGTCACTGAAACTTACTCAACTTTCCTATGGAGATGTTTGTCAATGTGCCTACAATGGGAATGACGATGATGCCCACATTCATCTCTGCTATCATATCCCATAGGGAGTATGTCTTCTCTGGAGTCTCAATGGTAAATGCAGGCAGTGTTATGTTTGGCAGGCCGGACAAGGCGTTCTTGCTGAGCGCATATGGAACCTGCGGTTCGCACTGGAGCCATACATAGGACACAATAGCTGTGATCACAACTATGAGCGTTGTACGCGAGAGGGACAGATATCGACACGTGATCTTCCACATCCTATTGATTTTCCTTTTGGTCACCATTTTTTCCAATAGCTTTTGTGGGAATAGATGTTAATGAATTACGTCAGTATCGCTCGATAACCTACCTCAAAGAGGATGAGAAAGGCGATGGCGCAAATGCCCATGACAAAGTCGCCGGAGTTGGCTTCGGCATGCCTCAAAAATAGTGTCTTCACAGACTCCACAAATCCTGCCACCAGGTACTTAATTCCCAGAAGTACTTTAATTTGTGACTCTATAACCAGGATTGCCGTTGCCGTCGAAAAGGCCTTTATAACGGGCATAGAGATGAACTCGAACATGAAACCTGTAGAAGAATTGTCAGCAAAGAAATACTGGCGAAAATTCATTAGCAGTTACCCATTCGAAGTGCCGACATAATTAACTGCACCACACCACTGAGGAAGGTAAGCATAAAGGCAAACTCGATGGGCTTGCCCACCGTAAACTGCACACTGACCAGGGCCACGAGGCTAGTGGGCCCAATTATAACATTGTCCACTGATCCGAAGATTAAGTAAATCAGTGGGCCCACGAACGCGGAGCACAAGCCATATCGAGCCGGCAAGCCGGCCAAAAGAGCACAAGCAATACTCTCGGGAATTATGGTAAGTCCTAGAGTTATGCCCGCGATAGCATCGTTAATACCCCATTCCAGATTATAGCGACCTATCCAGTTCAGTATGCGTAGCTTGTTGCGTAAGAATTTCTTAGTTTTCGCGCTGACAGTCTGATTGCTGGCTTTCGCGGTGAAAACAATCCGTTGCTGTTTTTTCGATGGCTCGTGGCTCTGCAGCATTTGTATGTTTTCTTCCGTATTTCTCCCCGTATTGTGATCCATCTTAAAGTATGTATTCCTTTTCGCCGTCTCCACCAGTGGCAAATATTACCTGATTAAACTCTAACGAGCAAATGTAAACTGACTGACTCGCTGTCCAAACGGCAATGATCTTGATTTCATCGAACGAGCACCGAGAGCACCCACGAGTGTTGTGCGACGTTACACTTAGGTGACACTTTGTATTTACCCTACAAATCATTATCGGGACTAATTGTCTTATCCAAATTTTCACATTTGCCCAATATATTTTCCGCGTCGTTCTATTTGTGTGTTGATTCAGAGCTCGTTGTATGGCCGTTTTGACTTGCAAGTGTGAAATTCGTTGTTATTATTAAAACGCGTTAAACAGCTGAGCATACATTGCGATTTTGAGGGTAGCGGCCCGATCTACTTAATTTATTTGTTGACATTCAGCTCTCATTTGTCGCCGATGTAGACAAGATCATCATCTTAATTGGGTGCCAGCGTTTTAGATTGCTTTGTCCGTTCATCCGCACATGTATACAGTTTGTATCATAAGACATAACGCACGTCAATAATTTTATGTTATGATGTATTCGCAATGTCGAACTAAAGTCGACGTATATAAAGTGTGGATGTGTTTTTTGGAATAGGTGCCTATTTTAAAGATTATAATTTACGTGGAATTGAAGCACTTTACCAACATTTTATACTCACTGTACAAAACTTACACGCGGAGCTTAGTTGGTAAACATAATCCTATTGTACGCTGGTCTCGGTAAACTGAACAATCTAACATTTCGCACTAGATTCTAATTTACATGGTAGATTCAGGCAGAGCAGAGCCACATTGTGATGTGCTGTTCGATGAAGACAATAAAAAATGTTTAATCTACTGCCGTGTCGGGAATACAATTGTGACCTAGTACTCCAAACTTAAATATTGCGAAAATATGATTTTAATGTAATTTGCATGGAGGGCTGTTAATATTGCATTCTTCTCACTCATTGCGACTATTAATTAGTTCGTCGGAAACCTGATGTTGTGGTGATGTGAATGGATATATCTAAAAAGCAAAATGGATACCCATACAAGAAAATAAAAAAACTAACATTAAATATGTTTTTTTTAAACATGAAGCAATTCGTGGATTTCTCTATGTATGCAGTTTACTTAGTAATGTAGTTACTATGTATCCAAATATGGGTAATAAAATGGACCGTTTGTTTCGTTCGTCTTCTAAGTTTAGTTATGAATTCGTTCGTCTTCTAAGTTTAGTTATGAATTCATGCTGCTTCAACACTACGCAATCAGCTAGTGTGAATATAGAGAAAAGTATAGAAAATTGTATTTTATTATTTTTTTATCCAAAAATGCCATGAGTGTTATGGCAAGGTATTCATGAATCTGTCATTCGAAAGAATTCTTAAAAGATACCATGTCTAAGGATTGGTGAAATTGTCATCATTTAGGTATGGTTATAATTTCTTGATGACGAGGAATGCCATCACTTGAGTCCGTCATTGAAGTCATACATCGGCATCGAACAATTTTTTGTCATTTATTTCGCCATGAATTTAAGCACAACATTGACTGCTTATGCCTCTTTTGGTTTAACGTCTGGGCTATATGAAAAATATTAATTTCCGAATTTTCTGATCGAGTCATTTCCAATTAGGTCTCAGCCAATATTCATAGGAATAATGTGTTGCTGTAAGATTGGCGTTCCGACCTGGTAACTGCTGTGAACACCTGTTCTAAATGAGGAAAAAAATGCAAATTTCGAGTATAGATAACTTTTAATTAGAAAGTGTGCAAACAAAAAATTATATTCCGTTTTTTCTGATCGGTCCACGAAAACTTTGGTTGTAAATTATTTTCTTCTCGAGTCGTGGCGTATTAGTAACATTTATTATTCGCCTAAGTGTGTTTGTATGTTTGCTTTCTAACATTTTGACATGCCTTTTGAATTGTGAACCAATGTCACACTATATATATATATAAATACATAATATATGTGTGTATAATGTATATAGAATGTTTGTTTGTGTTCCTAATTACAGGACAATGTGGGGGGCAGGAGTTTGTTTGAGGCAGTTTGACGTAACACAAGCAGAAATTAAAAGTTTTCCTTTCGGCGTAAAGTAATTAAAATTCTAAAGATATTTCCTGCGCTTGGTTCCCCATACGCACAATGGAGAATGATAATAAATTCTGAAAATTTGAAATGCCAACATGTGTGAAAAATATTTGGGTTACATAAAGTTTTTACATCTATAAACACACAAACGTACAGGAAGCCGCGTCAGCTCCAAACATTGAATTGGCTAAATGCCCCAGTTTCGCATCTACACCTAAATGCATATACATGAATGGCAAAGGCAAATGAAAGCAAGCCAAGAATTGAGAACAGCACCTTCGAATTGAAATGATTTCGATTATGGAGGTCACTTTTAACAGTTGCTTTAAGTGCGATAAATGGGGCGCCATACGTCACGTATGACGGAGAATAATGCACTGTAACATCGAAAAAATTCAAATCACAGACTTGCTTAAACACTTTACCTAAGTATTCGGTTGATGTTTGTTTGTGAAAACCATAAAAGTGTGCGTGCCTGCAGTGACTTTACAAGAAGGATGTCCGTCCAAAAACATTATGCCAACGGTTTGCGTACGCCTAGTTGCGCGTAAGCCTCTTCCAGCACTCGTGTGAGCTTCTTTACATCCATTAAAAATTCCCAATAACGTTCAATAACAACGTAAACATTAATTTTTATGTTGTTACAGGACAGCGCCAGTCCTGCGTGAAGATGTTTGATGGTTACTGGCACACGTGCTCGTTGATGCCTTCCGTGAATACGAGATCATGTGCTTAAGCAACGCATAGCAAACACCTGCGCCCATTTGCTAGCGAGGTATTATTCAAAATAAATACTTACAACGTTGTGTATGAAAACGTTTTAATACTAAATAAATAATACATCGAAACAGACATATGAGTATGAGTACCATTCAATAATAGAACATTTCGAAACATATAACGACACCGACTCGCATATGATGTGATTTAATATGGCAGCGGGACGGTGAAAACGTGTTTCAATCTTTGAGATGCAACGATGAAACCCATTTTTTTTTTTAATTAAATGACAACTGTCAATGCAAATATATATATTTAACAATTCGTGTCATCGATTGACATTTTTAAACTAATGCTACATTTACACGATTGAAGGCATTTTGAAGTATTATCAAAATTTTGAAAATGTATTTTGAAGTCCTATTTACACGTTTCAAAAATTTGATCAAAATATTCTTTCAATATATTTCAAAATATTTTGATCAAAGTTTGATCAAAATGTTTTGAAGCTAATTTACACTATTGGTAATTTTTTATATTGAAAATATTGACTTTGAACAGCTGATTTGATTATTTTGAGAAATAGTTTAGTATTAATAACTATGGACGACGACACGTCCATCAGCATTTTTTAATAATGGAGGAGCTGATAAAAATGAAAAAAGAAGAAAACAAAAGCAATATTGGGTTCGGCCTTTTCTTTTGGAAGGTGATGGTGTGTAGTTTTTTTAGAGAGCGATTAAAACTGAATGATCCCGAACTATACAAAAACTTAGCAAGAAGATTTTGATGTTTTGCTTGAACTAGTCACCCCATTAATAGAAAAAGCCAATACTCATATTAGGGAATCTATATGCCCCGGAGAACAACATTGAGATTTTTAGCGACTGGGGACAGCTATGCAAGTCTGACATTCTCTTACCATCTCATATTAATTTTTTAATTATAATTTAATTCGTAAGTAATTTGATTCCATTGTCACTTGCCGCAACAAAAATGTGTAAATAAAAACATATGATATGTATTGATCAATAGAATGAACATGCTGTCAAAATATTTCTAGTCATCAATATTGCCAGATGCCATTTTTTGCCTATTTACACGGCATCAATAAAATCTTCAAAAGTTTTGTTCAATAAATTTTGATCAATTAATTTTGAAGAAATTTAGCTGTTTACACGAGTTGGAAGCATTTTGAAGACAAATTTTGAAGAAATTGTTTTTTTAAGTCGACGTCATTTCTCGTAGACTCCATGAAGTGTCACATAAACACATTTCACAGCATGTTCACTAAAGTGCAACCAAATTCAAAGGTTTATTGCAAAAAATGTGCCAAAAATCTTAAGCAAAAAAGCCTATGTGCAGTGTTTTTATTTGCTGTATGATTTATACGTTTTTTTTTTTGTAGACTTGCGTCCCTCCATAGGAACCACTGATATGACCATTAATATTGAATCATTATTGAATTCTTAAGCCTAAATACATAATTTAATTAGCTGCATTCATAAAATGAACAAACAAAATTAATTTCACTGCCATATAGACGACTTCGTTTTCTCTGAAGACCGTCTGTGAGGACAACATAAGAAACACCCATTTCCAATCAAATGTATACCCCAGATGTAGCACAAAGCGCACACGGATGTATATGTAGACAAAACGCCCTAGCAAACATCCAAACACATGCCCGGCAACGACATTAAGATGTAAGAAACATTTTGGGATGCTAGTCAGGTAATAGTTGAATTCTGCTGCAATAGTCATTATAGTAATGCCACAACAATGTGTGCTTAGAAATTGTAAATACTCGCCACGCACACACGTCCTTGCTTACCACACCCAATAGCTCCAGAGTAGAGGGAGACTGATGTTTGAGGGCAACTGTTAAGTGGGATTCTGAGCATAAAGTCCATCGGTATTTGCCACCAAATCCTTCCAAGTACAGAGAATTGCACAACTGAAAACAATCCAATTTAAGTTCCACTTCTTGGTGGTTGTGGTGGTTCAAAGGAGTAGAAAACGAAGCTGAATAAGAGGAATACAATAAAAATATAATTTAATGATTTTCTCTCCCGATTGGAAATGAAACGAAGTGCAGACAGATTTTTTATGTAAAGTCCTTTGTGCACCCAAAGAGTTTATTTGCTTTGGCAAATGTAAAGGATTTTTGCAAAATCATCAAGAGTATCAGGTCCGGTGCCGACGACATGGACTGGCGAAGAGACAGAATGAAGGAAGAGAGAGAGAGGGCGAGCGACATATTTCGATACGGAAGAAACGACAGCAGCATCATCATGGTCATGAAAACGTGATCAAAATGTTAAATCGTCAACATTTTCATGGGAAACATAAATGATGTCTCCTTTGTTCAATATACACCAGATGATGACATATTTTTCTGCAAGAAAAACACTGCCAAATAATTTGACTCCGGTGGAGGGGTTATAACTCAGTTCAGGTAACTGGTAACCACGGATAGGTTAATAAGTGTCCTTGAGAATGTGTCCATTTCTCGGACAATAATTTCAGTAAACCCTTGTAGAGATTTTCTGTCTCTGGATGGGAATGGGTGGATGTATATTCCGGCTAACATAGGCTGAACTTGTAAAAGAATACTTAAAAAAATTTGACATACAGTATAATGTTACTGTGTAATACGTAGATACATACATTGATTTGCTGATATAAGGAAGAACTTGCCATGGAAATGTTATATCTCATTGAAAATACATCTTCCGACAAAAATGTAAAAATAAATCCATTTGCGTGGACCTCATTTGTCAGACAAAATGTTACACTTCTTTGGTAACTGAGCCGATAACTTCGAACAGATTATTTAATATTTAATGGCTAACATAGATCTTCGAACAGTTAAAATATTTTGGTAATTTTCCGAAGGAAAGTACTTGCACTTGCATTGAAATGTAGGTAAGTGCAATGGATGCATTCTGGTGCACACGATGCTACTTGTCTGCAACGAAGCGGATGTATAAGTAGTCAAGATTCAACCCTCATCGCCCACATCGCATTTGGGACGAAGTGAGGTGACGTGTGAATTAAGTTCACTTGTTGGCACATTTTACTTACACCTACATGGAATTGCATTACACATACAAACACACATCCATTGCATGTGTAGCCAAGTTATGGAAGTGAAGAAAATTACGATGACAGTGCTATTTGCCATGTTCAATAAATATTGGCAGTCTTTTCGAGTTGGTGTGCGTGTAACCCATGTTATGTCGTCGCAACCTTGGGTTCCAGTAGAACAATTCAGAAATGGTAAAAAAAACCTTGTGACCTATTTACAACCAAACATTTGAAATACCTCCATAGTTTTATGCTTCCGCTAAATCTCAACAGCTTCGAAACCACTTTACAACTATAGTTGTTCTTAAGACTAATTGAAAAGTAGGACAAATGCGTAAACATGTTATTTAAAGGAAACAAAGGGCTCTGTATTTATTTAATAAACCCCGACTGTTTAGTGCATTTTTACATGGCAAGGTGTATCATGAAATTTACAACTGCAAAAATGGTGGCCAAAATTGCGCAGTCTCGAAGGCCAAAGGCACCAGCGGCATAACATCTGGATAAAAGAAACAATTGGTGTCAGCAAATAATTCAGTTGCATTTTTCTGGGCATTAACTTACGTTGGTGACTGTGTGATCAGGGACATGGTACCATTCGTGAAGTTTGCGTATTTCTGAGAAGCCATGTCTTCGTATCCATTGAGAACTGTGGTATTAGGATAACGATCGCGTGTGAGGACAATACCAAAAAAGGAGCTGGGATCGCTGGCATTCGTGTAGCCACAAACGAAAGCGTAGTTTTCGTAGTCGGTGTCCAGTAGTTTGTAGGTTGTATACGAAGTGTTAGTGAGCCCATTAACGTACGAAATATTGTAACCACCGCCATTCTCCACATTGCCTAATGTTATGTTAGTGTACATGGTCTGATTGACCCACAGATAACTTGGGGTATTGGAATATGTCGTCTCTATTTTCACCATATTCTGGGATTCCATAATAAAATTTACTTCGACGCAATCGAAATTTTCAGTGGTAGCAGGGTTACGTGCTACCTCCCACCATGTCCCATTAAACTAAAATGCAAAACACATCATCCTTGCAATGTTTGTAAATTGTTGTTCCTCAAACCCAGAACCAAACCCACCTGAGTGCCATTAACAGACATGCCTTCCAATTGTGTACATAACGCAGGGCTTTGCTGGGCGGACCCTAAGCCACTTGCCAGAAATACCGCATAAAGAACAGCAAGTGACAGCATGTTTGGTGCGAACTATAAATAATGTGTATTACGAACAAACTGAACTAAACAAACTGATCCACTGTAGAAAAAACATAGGCCGGTTGTGCTCGAAATGTCTTCGCCTAACAACGATTATTATTATTATCAAAAAATAATTAAAAACTAATTAAGATATGAAACTAGCGCGGAATGATTGAAAATGTACATTTCCATGGGATATTTCTTTTGCGATAATGCTCTCAGGAACGATTTTTAATTCATTTCAAGTGACCACAACATTGAATATAGCTTAAGTGAATCCCGTGACGTCTTGAGCAATTTGTTCAAAAGCGAAAAATAAACAAAAACAAATATTTAATTGTGAAATATGCGAATGTGGTCGTTTATTAATAACTCATTACCAGCAGACCTACCTCCTGAAGAATTTCTGTTCTGTTATGTTTATTACGAGTATTATTATTCGTATTGCCAAAAATGATTAACTTCTACATTTGTTTAATTCATTATGCATAATATGTACATAAATTCAAATTTAGTAGATATAAAAAATATTTCATGTGCTTTGGTATCAAAGTCGAAACACACCGTGACGTCTTCGATAAATTTAATTTAAAATTAAGGTGAATTTATTTGGAATGTATATGAAATACGTGTGTGTATTAGGGTTATGTCGTTTTGGCTTCTTTTCTCAAAAATGATTTGCTGCAGCAGGAACGAATGAATGAAATGGAACGAAGATATAAACCAATGGTTTAATGAAATTTATGATACTGAGTAATGTAGCTTTGTTCTGCAGTTTTCAGTAAAAACACATTCCATATATCGATATAACGATGGAAGCTGACAACATATAAATCGAGTTCTACTGTATTTTCGAGAATTCATTTTCAGGGATATTGAACAAAACAAATCTTAGTTTACGAGTACACATATACGAAACACTTTTAAGTGCATATAACCTCATAAATAAATCATGAGTACCTAAGTCATGGTATCGTCGTCGTATATTTGCGTTGATTATATACCTATTTTAACTGAAGTGAGCTAAATTAACTCATACCTGATTTTTTATTGCTTAGCGAAGAAAAGAGTTAAATATAATAATCATTATTAAAACAATTCATTGAAACTATTTTTTGTTTAAACGCTATTTTCGAAACACATTTTTCGCAAACATTTCCATTGCATTTAAAACAAAACAATAAAAAAGAAATGCCCAACAAGCGTTTAGTTAATTAACGCAATTCACAATTTGGACGTTTTTCAAACGGCTGGTATATGCTCAAGAATTATTTGGAAGTTTATGCATATGAAAACATAATATTATTATATAAAGATGTTATGTATCATTCATTCATTCATAATTTTTTTCATGGGCTAAGAAAACTTAAATAAGCCATAACTCCTGGTAAGTGGAATATATGTAGACATTTAATAAAAAAAACGTACATTCCAGGATTAAAAATGTCAACTTCTTCCTTTTTAAAATGGATGTTGTGTATATTTGAAAAAAAAATGAAATTATTATGATGGAGATGATTCATAATAACTGAGAGTGTATTCTTTAACAATATCTAGAAGTATTGAACTATGGAATGAGTTGCTACTCCGCCACCGATATTGAATTGATAACGAAGGTATCTGAACATTTATTGTTTTTGCCACTGGTAGAGATTGGTTTCAGTTCATTTTATTTCTTTTTTGTACCATATCTTTGCTGACAGGATTAGTTTTCTAGGCAACAGTTGTTAGTACATATATTTACCATTTAACTGATACTACATTTACTACCCGATTTCATTCTTCTATAGAAGTGTATAACATTATTCGGCGCATTTGTTTGTTTTTCCTTGGCATTACTGCTCAATCAATCCATCACCTAGAATTTGTAAAGTATCAACACATACACAATGGATCACCAATATTTATTGCCATATTTTAATTATCGGTTGGTTGGTTTAGCGACTTCTATCCAGCAATTTGTCATTTGGCTTCTTATCTATCTCATTTAGTATATGATTGATTTTCGACATAAAAAGACAATTTTCGTATCGTTTTTTAACTTTCCATGTAGTTGTTAAATTATTGGAAATCTAGTTCACTGTAACCGGTCTATGTTATCTGGAACATAGAACGAGTACACGTACTGTCATTTGGCGTCAATTCACCTTTCAAAATGCCCATTGTTGTCCTCTATACCCTACACCTATATGTATATATATATACTTCACAACATATGTATCTAAATCGCGCCGTCATCACCGGTTATGGACTATAGATCTGTGGAATTTCAATTAAGTACTCGACAAGTAGACATATGTCGGCAACTACAACTACAAGAGCCACGACCGCTCGTCGACATGCGAATAAACACCATTCATTGATGGATGGATGTATCGTCGCTTACAAGCAGCTGGCTCTCGGAATCTTATCACAAGGTTTGAATTAGTTCCGAGCCACACTTTGTTTTCGAGCACAGTACTAATTAGATGCCGAAACAAATGATGTTCCACTCGTTATCTTATCATGTCTGCGGATTTACTGATAAGGGACCTTCCATGTTTCGATAAATACTGTCGATTTGACTTTGTAGGTGCATACGAGGGCCGAAGACTATAGCTAAGAAGAAGACACACATTTCTGTGGGGGACCTTATAGAATATCGTTTATTTTTTTTTTAATCAACAGCAGTTTTAACAAATCAATAAATAGAAGAAGACTTTGGTTTCCAAATGGATTAGCATTAATATTGATAGTCTCAGTTGGAGATCGTAAGCAGCAAATAGAAGACGGCAAATATGGTACTCAGGAGTGGTAATGATGTTGAAGCGGAGCTGGTGTAGCAGCTGCAGGGGAAACAAGTGCAATATTAATATGAGAAATGTTATAGTTTGTCAAGTGAAACTACAAAATGGACTTACTTATACTGGGTTACATTGACCGCAGTGCTGACGTTGAAGTTAGCAAGGGTGGGGGCGGTGTTATTGACCAGCTGGCCGATCCATGTGCTGTTGGGTGTGCTGCTGTTAGTCAGAATACCACCGACTGAAGTCGATAGATCAGTTACTGAGGTGTAGCTACAGAATGTTACATATGATTTGTAGTCTGTATCTAGGATCTTGTAGGTGGCATTTGTGGCTTTGGTGTTTGGGGAAGTATAGTTGAAATTGAAACCGGTGTTGGCATTCACATCGGTGACATTTACAGTGGCATTGGTAAACTGACTCATATAGTTGGAGGTCGCGGACACTGAATTCCATTTGGTGACTACCAATTGGGTATTGTTGTTTGCCAGACTCACGTTTAATTTAACACAGCCGACATTTGAGGCGGGAGCTTGTACAGATTCATACCATATTCCGGTCAGCTAAATTTATATATACCCAATGTATGTACTGTAGTGAGTGACTAAGAGTGGGGTGGTATATTTGATGACAACTTACCGCTGTAGCATTGAGATTAGACATGCCGCTGACAGTCTGACATGGTTGCTGGGCCTGAGTCCCTAAAATTCCAATAACCACAAGTAGAACTGTGCAAATAATGTTACTATGAGCCATCGTTTTGGGGTTTCGTTAAGGATCGTAGCTTTTGTTGAATTTCCAGGAGTGATGTGATGTGCTCGTTGCGATTAGACCCTCTACGATTGCCTGCTAAAATTGTACTGAATTTCTGGTAGCAAAGTTAATAATATTTTATATCAGACTGGGCCCATATCTATTTCCTTTTTATCTTGCCACAAGTGGTATCACTCCGGAGCTTAGAGCCTACTTGATTGTGTGCGTGCAAGTAGTCAAAGATAACAACAAAATATCTGAAGAAAGCAAATAGACACAGCGAGCTATGAACTCACACTGGGTGAGTAATTTGAATATTAGCGTTTTACCATTCAGATGTATTTGGTGTTGAGTGCCAAGCAACAATTAAAAAATATTTATAATCTCAGACAAGGGGATTTTTTCTATTTGCATTTCTGCAAAGGGATTACTAAAGGTGGAAGTTACCTATATTCGGATGTAGACTATCTACCGAAACCTTTAGGTTCAAACTAATCGAACCGTAGTGTATGAGGCCAAGTACCTTAGCACTCATTACATGTGGATTTTTTTCTTTACTGGTAGCCAATTCAATTTTGCAGAAAACAAATTATATTATTTCGACAAACGACAATTCATAAAATAATTCCGAATCATCTATATTTTTCACTATATTTTAACTGGAATATCATTTTGTGTTACATTTAAATGGCGTTAATTTTTGCAATTAATATTGTGGCCGTCCATGTGTTATTTTTTGTATAAGTCTAGAAAGACTCATTACATTTCGTTCACGTTACGATGATGCCACAAGCTATAAACCACAACCAAACTGTGTTTTTCTCTGGATGCATTGGTAGCTTTTGTAATGCTTCTGGTTGACCGTCACTCCAAAATCTACAATTCTGCTCGTCGCTGAACTCAATTTTTAGAGAGAGAGAGAGAGAGAGAGAAAAACGCATCTTCGGCCAACATTCCAAGACAGCTTTGAATTATTGACCAAACTGTTTGTTTGCAGTGAAAACTTCCGATAAAAAACGAGAATATAAAACCAGTGAGCGGAACAGGTATAGTCGGACGGGGTCTACCGGAATCTTTTCCAGGACATGTTTCTCTGATTTAACATTTACGCCATGAGATTCAAATTTTGTCACACAAAAGTCTTGGTTCATTTGATCCGATAAATATAGACTGATCATCATGAAAACAGCCATACTTCTTCGTTGGCCAGATCGCCTTCGTCGTGCAACATGCGTGATATTCGGCTTATAACAGTGGTCTATTGAGTGACAAGAAACTCAGACGAAAATAATATTTTCGGTACATTGCATCCCCTAAATAGCATATGATCATAACCGAAAATTATTTGCGTCGTCCTTGACCATAACCGGAACTTCGAATATTGGCGATAAGCGTTCTTCCTGGTAAAGGTTTACGTATAAAATTTTAAGGCCTACCACTCATCTTGGATATTCCGTTAACGTGATCTTCAGAAGTAAATGTATAAGCCATAGGATGCAAATTTGGTCACTTTCCATACAAAACCAAATGGAACCGCTAAATATTGACGGATTATCATAAAAAGGGCAATGCACGTTCCTTGAAATTAAATAATCGATAGAATTTAGCTGGTCGTAAAATGTTTTCAGCATCAGCAATAATTAAATTTATGTCGCGTCTACTAAAATATTTTACAGCTTCTTTAAATGTATGATATTATTCCAGCCAAAGAACTCTACTATAGGTCTTTGGGAAACAAGTTTGCTTATGGCAGTTGCTACAATGTAGGGTTCAAAACACAATCCACATTCCTGCAGTTTTACTTCCATTATTTTTCGAATTTCAGAGGCATTACACATGATGATATGAATCATAGAACATGATTTAAATCACTCACATCAGTTTTTGAAGCCTAACTGTCAAAGCGCATATCTTTGGAACAGCTTATCGCATTTCAACGAAACTGGTATTTCGGAGAAAAATTTAAGAAATCCTTATCTTAATTCACAAAAAGTACTTAAGTAATTATACCTTTCACTTGACAACAATTTCATTTAAATATCTACAGTATGCCAAAAGTAATAGGAAAAACCAGTAAGGAAAGTAGTAAAGTCGGGCGGGGCCGACTATATGATACCCTTCACCACTATGGGTATATTAAACAGGACTATTATCATGAAATTGTATGAAATAAAATATGTGATATTTATCTAAATGTGAAACGACCTAGATCTATCCATAAACATGTCATTCGTTTCTTACAATGGGACAAAAGTATGTAAATCGACTTCAAAAAATATCAATAGTTAATCCATTGGGCTATGTCTGTACTTCTAGAAAACCCAACTACGTTATTCTATGCTCAATTTTGTACGTTGTGCAAAATTTGATGTCAATCTAACAAATATGAGGAGTTTGATGCACAATTTACTTATATATGGATGCTAAAATGAACCTATTTCAACGAAACTTGGTACAGGTTAGGTTATACTAATTTCAGTACGTTTTGTTCCTATCAGCATATATATTTGTTCCTTGGTGCGTCAATTACTTAAAATCAATCTATAATATAAGGGAGCTATATATAAATCTATACCGATTTCCTCGAAACTTGGCAGACATAATTCTAGGCTCAATTCAGTACGTAATGCCAAATTTAGTGCAAATCGAAAGATATATAGGGACTTTGGTGCACCATTTACAAGAAATCGGACGAAACTATATATGGGAGCTATATCTAAATCTGGACCGATTTTCACAAAACTTGGCAGAACTCACTCTAGGCTCAATTCAGTACGTTATGCCAAATTTCGTGCAAATCGAAAGATATATAGGGACTTTGGTGCACAATTTACATAAAATCGGATGAAACTATATATGGGAGCTATATCTAAATCTGGACCGATTTTCACAAAACTTGGGAGAACTCACTCTAGGCTCAATTCAGTACGTTATGCCAAATTTCGTGCAAATCGAAAGATATATAGGGACTTTGGTGCACAATTTACATAAAATCGGACGAAACTATATATGGGAGCTATATCTAAATCTGGACCGATTTTCACGAAACATACCAGACATAATTTTATGCTCAATTCAGTACGTTATGCCAAATTTCGTGCAAATCGAAAGATATATAGGGACATTGGTGCACCATTTACATGAAATCGGACGAAACTATATATGGGAGCTATATCTAAATCTTGACCGATTTTATCGAAACTTGGCAGACATCACTCTAGGCCCAATTCAGTACGTTATACCAAATTTCGTGCAGATCGCAAGATATATAGGGACTTTGGTACATTATTTATATTAAATCGGACGAAAATATATATGGGAGCTATATCTAAATCTGAAATTATTTTCTCGAAACTTTGCACACATCATTCTAGGCTCAATTCAGTACGTTATGCCAAATTTCGTGCAAATCGAAATATACATAGGGACTTTGGTGCACAATTTACATGAAATCGGACGGAACTATATATGGGAGCTATATCTAAATCTGGACCGATTTTCTCGAAATTTGGCAGACATCACTCTAGGCCCAATTCAGTACATTGTACCAAATTTCGTGCAAATCGAAAGATATATAGGGACTTTGGTGCACAATTTACATGAAATCGGTCGAAACTATATATGGGAGCTATATCTATATCTGGACCGATTTTCTCGAAACTTGGCACACATCATTCTAGGCTCAATTCAGTACGTTATGCCAAATTTCGTGCAAATCGAAATATACATAGGGACTTTGGTGCACAATTTACATGAAATCGGACGGAACTATATATGGGAGCTATATAATTAAGAATTATTTTCCAATATTTAAAATTAACTTCAAAATTTCCTGCCGTTAGAATTTGCACATCAATAGCAAAAATACAACTTTGTGTTTTCGCACAAAGTGACTGATGTCAAATTCTAACTAGTAAACAAAAAAGAGCGCCACTTTGCAACAACAAGCGATCACTTGTTTTTTGGATATTCGTCCACATCACATCTTTTTTCTTTGGATTTTCGTCCACCACCGTTCATATTCGTGAACATTATTAAGGTAAAATATTGTTTATCCGAACAATATTTAATAAAGGATTTAATTTATTTATTATTTGAAAAACTAAAATTCTTTTGTTTTATTTTCTTTTGTTTTCATTTCTTTTTATTGCCTCCGCAAACATTGGTCCATTCGAGCCGAATCGAATTGGTGTCCTCAACAACAACAACAAAGAAGAAGAAATAATTGACATTTTTTGCATTTGTTTTCAAAGGCGCTCTGACTCCGTCAGCATCACATCAACAAGAAAACATCCATCCATCATCAATTACTAATATCTCATAATATTGCTTAAGGTGAGTACCGTCAATATTAGTGAGCATACGCGAGTGTTTTTTCTTTGTTTACAAAAAGTTATACTCATTACAGACGTCCGTCTTACAACACCGTCACGCGTTGTTGTTATTGTTATTCTCTTTAAGAATAACACCACTGCATTTTCTCATTTAACGAGAATACTGCAAAAAATAAAGAAAACAAAAAGTGCAGTGAACCAGTGATAGTTGTGTTGGTTTCATAATTTCGTTTTAAAATAACCCTGTCGTACATTCAACTAACTTTAAACTAATTGAAAACTAACTTTTTTTCAATTAGTAGTGGTTGATAAATCGACTTTTTTACCTGTAACCAACTGACTATTTTTACATTGTGATGTCCTACGAAGTAGTCAATTGTCCGAATTTGCACTACTTTCAGTTAACTTTATAGTCAGTTATCCAGCAGTTAACTTATAGTTAACTTTTTGCAGTTAGCTATATATCTACTTGTTTAAATACGCTTTCAGTTAATTTTTTTAAACTAACTATTTGTAAGTCAAATTGTAGTCAGAGAAAAGTTAGTTTTTTGCACGTTAGGTGAAAAGCCACTATTTGTATCTTGCTGAAATAAAACGAGGTTTAAACATTTACATTATTATAAAACAACAATTTATTAATATAAAAAACATAACAAGGATCACATCATTTATCACAAAGATTTTTATAAATATTTTGAACATTTGCGGTTTAATAATAAAAATAAAATTAATAAAATTGGTTTTAAAAATCTTAGGAATGTAAAAAAAAATAGTTTACACATTTGTATTTTGAATAAAAAAATTGTTAAAAATATTAAATTAATTATTAGTTTTAGTTATTTTGTTCTTGATGCACTTAGAGTGGATGCAACGCTTCTTGATTATTTTTAGGGCGTTGCGTAGATCCGCATCTACATTCTCAGAGCCAAGGGATCGGCAGGCATCTGTTTAAATGAGAAATATGTATGAAAATGTGTACATGATTTTAGATTTAAATCATATATATTTTTTCAAATTTACCTGTTAGAACACCATAAAAATAAGGAAAGTCCTTCAAACGTTTTTTTCCATGGATTCCCTTTAAATTTATGTCCATGCACAAATTATTTGCCATTATCCCTGTGAGGGTTTTTGGCAAACGTCCTCTCAATATGGTTTTCATTGTATTTATCTGTGGAGTAAAAAGAAATCATTTAATGGATACATAAACAAAATCAGAAATGTTATTAGGAAACTTACATAGTCATTACGATTATTTTCCGCCTCAAATGTCGTTTACTCGCACTTCTCATGTTTCTTTTTTTCTTCTGTATTAAAAAAATTGTGTGTTCAAACCACATTACATTTAACCACATTATTTATTACATTTAATTAAAAACTCACTGTAAAACTTTAGATAAAATCACAAAACTTTATTCACAAACAAACAAACGACTTTCAATCGACAAATTAAACGCAGGATTTGTTGTTTACAAAATTACACTTCCAAGGCGTACATTAAAATTTACGCCGTTTAAATTGAACGGCGTTGGTGGCCGATCGCCGATATTTTCATACATTTCTTTTGCATTGCGTAGTAGTGGCTTTGTAGCCAGTATATACCAGCTAACTTTAAATTGGTTTTTTTTGTAGTTAGCTACTCATTTGACGACAGGGAATATTCCCATTGTTGTTAGTGTTTTTATCCAAATTCCAATAGTCAAAATTTAAAAAGAATAGAGAAAAGAAGGAATAAAAACACTAACAAATTTCCTAGTCACCAACTGTTGAGTGGTTGTAACAACAACTATCACTGCTTGGCTGTTTATCGTTGAACGATTATTCACACACACGCTCGCACATTTATATCGTAATTTCGAGGGCCGGTTAGTAAGTCAACATACGAAGGCCGGTGAAAAAGTTTGGTAAATTAACATAAAAAATTTTTATTGAATTTTTTTCGCGATTTTTGGAAAAAAACTGAAACTTTTCGAAAACTAATTTGTAAGGTCGACCTCCGGTGCACCCTGCATTTAACTAAAAATTCAGTTTTCATATTTTTTTTATTTATTTACCTATTACGATATTAAATTTGAATAACAATTTTTTGTAATTAATATTTTTCTGGTAAATTTTGTTGTTGTTGGACCTTGAAGTGCATTTTACAGTCCATGCACCCTACATTCGGTCAACATTTTTGAATAATTTTAATGTTTTTCTTCATTTTCTTTAAAATATTTTTGGCAATTTATTTCAAAATTGTTGGGTTCCTCCGGAATAAAGTAATTAGTGTATTATTCGATACACTTAATAAAATTTAGTACACAGACAAAAATTTTGTGATTTTTTCATACACTGTGAAAAATACGGTTGATTATTTTTTGCAGATTTTTTGAGTTTTATTGTATTTTTCGATACAATAAGATAGCAATTTGGTATTTTTTATAAGATCTCAACAATATTTCGAATTTTTTGAAAATATTTTCGTATTTTCTCATTGGTTTTATTCGAAACTTTTTGTTTGGAAGTTGAGATTTAGTATTCTAATATAGAATTTCGTGAAGTTTATGACTTTTTTCAAGTTTTATTCAAGTTTCCTCAATTTTTGATATTTTCTATAGTTTGAAGTTGAGAGTTTCATATATAATTTTCCTACAATGTCGCTTACTCCACTAGATTTCTTCATTCGAGCTGCTGATGCTCTAATCAAATTCGACGCTAATCTTACTTCTCTCCGAGATGAAGATTTTGACATTTACGCACTTGAAATTCAGGCTGCTGAAGTTAAAGAAATGTGGTCCAAGGCGAAAGAAATGTTTGATAAATGCCTTACTCATTTGCAAACTCGTGACGAGGGTGATGCAGATGACTACACATCAGCAGAAATGAAAAACCAGGCTGTTCTTAGAGCCTATATTCATAGCCTTGCCTTGATTAGAAGAAAGATAGATGAAATACGTCCTCAACCGAAGATATCTACTGTTCCTAATGTGTCAAATATGGCAAGTTCTCCTCGCCAGGGTGTAAATGATATTCTGTCTATTTCTCAAATTTCTTTTCCAGCTGAAGCAGCAGCTGACGTTTCTGGCATCATTAATGAAAATAGTTCGCATTCCATGAATTTACCTCCCTGTGACATCGATGTTTTCAATGGCGATTTTCTTTCGTGGCCAACTTTCCGGGACTTATTTTCCGCCGTATTTATTAATAATAATAGGTTAAGTGACATTGAAAAATTATGTCATTTACTAAAGAAAACAAGTGGTGAAGCTAGAGATATAGTTTCAAAGTTCCCATTGACCCATAAAAGTTTCAATTTAGCATGGAAGGCTCTTAAGGAAACCTATGATAATGTTCGAATACTTGTCAATAACCAATTAAAGTTGTTATTTGATATTCCGGTGATTGATAATGAAACAAGTTCAGGATTGAAAAATATTCAAAGAGCAATAAATGGGTGTATTGCTGCTATGGCGATCTATGAAGTTTCTACGAGCGATTGGGATCCCATACTTGTATTTATTTGTATACAAAGGTTGCCTAAAATTACAGTCACGTTATGGGAACAAACGGTTAAAAATAAGTCGGCATTGTCATCTTGGAAAGATTTAGATTGCTTTCTTTCAGAGACAATTCAGACACTTACGTGTCTAAAAGATATTCGTGGTATTGACTCCTCTACAAAGGTTGAAAAGAAGGTTCGGTCCCATTTCTCCAAATCGGTCCCTTCCAATCCAGGACGTACTTCTACGGGCAATTTCTGTGTGTTATGTCCTAACGTAATACATCCATTGCGTTTTTGCCCAGATTTTCTAAAATTAGCAGTTGAGGGTCGTTATTCTGTTCTTCGACGATACAATTGTTGCTTGAATTGTTTAGCTGTCGGTCATGAAGTAAGAAATTGTGTAAGCAAGCATAGTTGTGGGAAGTGTAATAAGCGGCATCACACGCTTCTTCATCGTGAAATTTCCAGTCCTTCCAGACCAGTGACTCCGTCACAACCTCTTTCACATTTAGCTTCAGCCCCACATTCATCTCCCAGTTCTAGTTCAAATAATCCAACAACTTCGCCTGTTTTAACTTCTGGTGCTACCAGTAGGCAGGTATTCCATGTTTCCCAAAATAGGAGTGTCTTATTAGGAACAGCTATCGTTCACATTATACACGATGGTGTCACATATCCTGTTCGTGCCCTTATTGACCCTGCGTCTGAAGCTTCCTTCATCACAGAAAAACTACAGCGTCAAATAGGCATAGCAACTCAGTCCACAATAGCTACGATTTCAGGTGTAAATCAGACTGTTTCCACTACTTCTAGGAAGATGTGTTCTATTACCATTGGTTCCCCAATCGACAAATCGCTATTATTGCCCTCAACGGCGTTTGTTGTTCCAAGTATTTCAGGAAATTTGCCTTCGTTTTCTGTAACTTCAGAATTTGCTTCTCGGATGCCAAATATTCGTTTGGCAGATACGCAGTTATTCGACTGCAGACCTGTAGATATATTGATAGGTGCAGATCTTTATCCAAAGATAATATTACCAGGCACTCATATCAATATATCAGGTACATTAGTTGCACAGGATACGATTTTCGGGTGGATTATTACAGGCCCAGTTCCTAGTTCTCATGTCAGGGTATATTCTACAACTATTTCGGGCACAGTTTACGAAGCAAGGCACAAATCCACCTCTACATCAAAATATTATCCAAATTATTGGCGACAATTTCAGCGTAAAAAAGCTCCAACTCTTAAGAAACATTTTTAAGTATGACACGATTGTTCTTTCCATTATTTCTGCTCGTTTTTCTGAGAGGAAACATTCATAGTTTGTTTTGCTCCACAAATTACCAAATGATACTGCTTTTCCTTCTTCTCATGTGCCTTATTAACTACAGTCCACATTCGCACAAGGTACAGAATCCAAGTCACTTTAGGTCGGATCTCCAATTCTTGTTTTCCAGAGCCATTAATAAATGAATCTCCTATGCATATTGTTAATCGGTTTAGAAAAATGAAAGCGTCAACTCAACAATTCTACTTTCGTTGGATATGAGTTTGTAAAAGGTTTCTTTCCATATAATCGTTATAAGGAAATTTCCGAGACGCGATATACAGACGGAAGATTTAGTGGTAATTCGTAATAAACAAACTTCCACTTCGTGGAATTTAGGTCGGTACGTTTATCCGAGCGTCGAGACTATGTACATATGGTGTTGTAAGAAGACATGTTATCCTTCCGACCAACGAAACGTTGTTTATTATTATCGCAGCATCTTTTCATCTTTTTCGCAGAATGGAAAACATGAGCAAGATTGCCGCTACCCTTCCTAACAGGGAATTTGACACACAAATGGCTCCGGCTAACATTATTAATAATTATCCAGATTCAAAAAAATGAGGTCGAATCAATGGAGGCCACTCCTATCCGGGAGATTGCACTAAGTCCTCCAGTAGTTAGTCCAAGTGATAAGTTTAAAGAAGAACAATAGACATTGAAATGGGTCATCCTGACCATTTTGGCTTTCCGAGCCATTTTTGTATGAAAAAGTAAATATGAATTTAAAAATATGCTCACATTGACGGTCCTACCCTTGAACTTATAGATGTAAACAGATAATAAGTATTTTAAGTTGTAACATCGCTAGATGTTCCAAGGTGGCGGAGAATGTTTAATTAAGAATTATTTTCCAATATTTAAAATTAACTTCAAAATTTCCTGCCGTTAGAATTTGCACATCAATAGCAAAAATACAACTTTGTGTTTTCGCACAAAGTGACTGATGTCAAATTCTAACTAGTAAACAAAAAAGAGCGCCACTTTGCAACAACAAGCGATCACTTGTTTTTTGGATATTCGTCCACATCACATCTTTTTTCTTTGGATTTTCGTCCACCACCGTTCATATTCGTGAACATTATTAAGGTAAAATATTGTTTATCCGAACAATATTTAATAAAGGATTTAATTTATTTATTATTTGAAAAACTAAAATTCTTTTGTTTTATTTTCTTTTGTTTTCATTTCTTTTTATTGCCTCCGCAAACATGGCCTATGTCTGTAATTTTGTATTAAATTTTCAAATAATACAGTAGACACTTCGTTACTTCCCTGTTGTAAACCATTAAAAAATATAAACAAAACTATTAAATTTTGTATTAAAATTTTATTTCATCTTTGTCGCTTCTCTCACATTGTCTTCAGTATTTTTATAATTATAATAATGCTTGGTTACATAAGATTTAATTATATCATAAATATTGGTATCTGTGTTAGGTCGATGTGGAATTTGGAGTTCTCTTCTTCAACAATTAAAATCGGTGAAATGCATTCTCAATTGTTGCAGAGTAGATCCAAATTCTTCTGATATGATTTTTATACATTTTATGTCCCAGCTATTGGAAAAATATAGTTGTCTATGGATACAGGATCAATATAATTGTTTATATGCGATTTACTTCATTTCTTATAGTATATTTTTTGATTTAGTGATTCGATACCATGTTGATTGTTCCGATGCAACAGACACTTGTTTGTAAACTAATTTTGCAAATATTATAAAATTACTTACATTCCCATAAATACATAGGTAGATTGTTTTATTGTTTATGATAAATATAATATTAGATCGCATGTGTTGTATGTGTGTGTGTGTATACAGTCACAGATTGTGGTAACTTGTGGACAATGCGGAACAATACTGGGGGCATGAAGTCCTGGACTGAATGAAAATAGGTAATGCATTTTGTAAGGGACTGGTTGAAATTAGAGGGAGAGAGATAGAAAGGAAATAATGAATACATATATACGTATTTTATGACTATAATATGAAGCTATTACTAGTTAGTATTTCCATACTTTGGATGATTGATTGTAGTACTGTGTGATCCTTAAAAGGACTCGTGTTATTTTACAATGAATTACAACCTCAGTAGAGTTTCTGTTGTCAGGATTTTTTAGAATCACTCGACGGGGGAGTGTTTCGTTACGTTTATTCGTTCGACAGTGTGGTATTGCATTGGTATTTGTACATTTAGTAGTATTAGTTAATTTAGTATATTGGTAAGAGTGTGATTCGTAGTAAATTTTAAATACGATATTATTGCTGATTTACAGGTAATTTAAATTAAATAGTTAACAGTCTTTAGGAAGCCTTATTATGTATGTAAGTAAGTATGTATATTGCGAATAAGTTGCTCTGGTTTGTGTTGATATGTTGGCCGTGGTTGCTCGAAACAAGAAATGCCTAAAAGTATGCAGTGTTTTTGTCGGCATACATAGCAGATGTACATATGTTAACACAGATCACTGAAATACAGTACTGTTAGCAAAAACAGTTGTTGTTACTGTTATTGTCAGGGCCATGAATGCAAGCCACATAGCATGTGTGCGTAGTTGTGTAAATGTGAGAAATACAGTACATTCATAATATGTACCTTGATTGACTGTAAATAATATTCTTGTGTGTGGAAGAAAAATTCTAAACTCATAGAAGGAAATGAAATTATTACTAGTGTTACTATCATTGATATTGTCTACTTAAAAGAGTCGCTTGTAAAGGCCTGGTTATAACATTTAATTTGACAAAAAATAATTGATTTATAAAAAACATATACTAGTGTAAACATTAAAAAAATTGAAAATTCGGCATTTTTAAAAATATTTAATAAACACATTTTCATTCGTTTTTACAGATTTTATAATTTCTCATTGTGATCGTTTCTTGTTTACAATATGCGATAAAATGCCTTTGTAAATGCACTTCCTTTCATAACAACATAGTTCCTTCCTGTCGAGGCAAAACGTTAAGCCTCCTACTTAATTCAATGCGTATGCGTACGAATATACTCCCATTTTAAACTTGCAATGTATTAATATTTGAGGCGTTCAGTGCACTTTTCGTTTAATTCCACATTTCAAAATTCTTAAATTTTCTGTTCACGGCCTTGGTATAGTCATATCTTTACTGAATAATAACGAATTCAGATTATAAAGCGACATTAAAAATAAAATACATTTCATAATCGCTTTTCGTTTTTGGGATTTAATCGATGTGTGCAATGAGCGGTTCGTTCATTCATCAATCGAAATGAAAAATATTATTTAAAACAGCGTCGTCGGAAAATGTTAAACTTTTACAAAATGTTCTGAAATGTGTGAACATGTTCAGCTTAATATTTTTAAGCGTATTTATCTTTAGAGGTGAATAGAAACGTACGCATACGCATGGAATTGGGTACGAGCCTTAAATAAACCGACATCATGAATCGATATGGTATGTGAATGTTGAAGGCTCAAAACTGTAACCATCATGATGTCTGCAAGAAACATATAAACAAACAAACAAACAAACAAAAAACAATTTTTTAATTTTTTCATTTAAAATGAGGTCAAAATCATTTTGGTTTTTATTTTCTTTTTGTAATATTTGCTTTTACTTCTTCCTTTCGCAATAAATACTATTTAATTCAGTTCTGTCATCCTTATTAACTAAAATAACAACTTAGGGGTGTTTTTCTATCAACTAGAGTTTACATTTACAGAATACGATATAGTAAGTACAAATACAAAAAATTATTATTAATATAATAATAAAAATGGTAATGTTCACAAAAATATGACTAACAAGATAACAGCACGGCTCGGTGGCGGCGTCTGCGCACCGTAGCTCGTGCCCGGTACCGATAGGAAACAAACAAAAGTAAAACTAGTTTCAGTTAGTATTTAGTATAGTACATTAACAATCACAATCGTTTGGTCGGAGAGAGGTCCTTCTTCCCTCCACGCACGTAGGTCGGGGGGCGGGGAAGCCCGTACTCGTGGTCGGAAAGCGGACGTTCGAAGCTTAGGACTAAAACAATAACAATGATAAAATAGATTTCTTTGTTTATCTGTTTGGAGTTATTTGGACTAAGGTGTTATTGCTTCATCGTTGAGAGTTTAACTGTTGCTTTAACGGTTTTTGTTGGTGCCCTTGTGGCGAGGATTTGTTTCTTTACATGTAATGAGGTCGAAAGCTCGATTCGATATTTACAAGTGGTTTGGTTGTTGGAGAATTTTTCTCCCATTGGTATTTACACTTAGAGCTACTGCGTACATACTAGGATTAGATGATACGTAGGATTCTTCTGAGAGGAGGATAGGTTGCTTATATTCTAAATTTGACTATGTATTTGGATTAGAGTCTACTGAGTAAGGATGTGGTTGCCACATATTCGAAGTGTTGTTGAACGCGTGTTCAGACCTGATCTCACGCCTGCAACAGCTCGTTGTTGTTTTGCGACTGAGGTGCACCGCTCGATGACGACGACGTATTCTCCAGAGTGGAAGTGATTGTAGAGGAGGCGCTGTTATTGTTTGGACTAGATGCCTCGGTGGAGGGCGCTGTGTTTTGGGCTGATGTTGGTAGCATATTCATAGCAGTTATATTCTGTGCGTTGTTGTTGTTCGATTTCCGTTTGTGCCATGAAAAACTTAGCGCGCTCGCTAGTTTACTGGGTGGTTTCTGTGCAGGTGCAGGTGGCGCTGGAGGTATGGGAATGGCAATGTCGTAGTCGTGACGACCAATGGATGAGGCAGGTGTATGGTGACTATATCCAGAATCGGATCCGAAACTAGAGTCTCCGTGCGCGTAGAGCGGTGTTGCATTTTGGTAGGTTTGCGAGGCAGGATGGTTGTGTCTGTAGCCAGAGGACATGCTTCCGGAGCTATATTCGGGCATGATGTAGGCAGGGTATGATGCGATGGGTAATGGAATGCGGTTGTTGGGTATGCTGCAGGATTCATAGTGGTAGTTTTGGTGATAGATAGGTTCTGTGTAACCATATGCTGGTTCGAGACTGTCTGGTGGAGCTACCATACGGCCTCTTCTTCTATCCACTGAGCGTGGATTCGTTCTAGTTCTCATTGAACTCGTCAAAAAGCCATTTGCACCATTGGATGCACAGTATGGCTGCGGATATCTACCACTACCGATATAGTGCATGCGTTCGCCGAAAATAGTTGCAACTGCTGGGCCTGTTTTATTCTTCAGTTGGGCGTTGATGCGGTTTCGTCTATCCACTTCACTTTCTATGGTGTTGTAGAAGTGGGGCGGGACATGGGCTGACATATTCCTATTGTTGTTGGTATGGTGCATATGATGCAGACTGTGGTGATAGCTTTGTGCTTGAGGATGTAGCTGGTGCGGATATCCCAAAGCCATAAGATTACTTCCGTTGTCATACATGTGCTGCAACGGTGTCAGGTCGGTAACCTCGGCGGTGGATGCCGACGTATTCAAATCTTCGGTTGTTGTACTTCTACGATCATTTCGTGATCGAGCTACGACTGCCGATGACCTGCGTCCCGTTGTTTGTCTCATCATGCCGGATAATAAGGTGGAAGGCCCGCAACTTCTGGTGGTCAAGGAATTCACATTTGTGTTGTTATTACTGTGTGACGAGCTCGAAGACGCCGCAGTAGCCGTTGAGGCGTCCTGATTGGATGAATCCGATGACAGAACACTATTACGCTCGTGCACATTGGTTGATGCATTCGATGTTGTTGGCATAGAGTTGTTGGGATGCTCCAGTTGAGTGTTGGCTGCAGCACTCGTTGACTCGGTATTGTTGGGTTTGTTGAATGAACGCTCTCCTGGCAAGGAGAGTTCGTCCTCAGCAAAATCATCATCTGAATGTAGGGGTGGTTCACTTTCACCGTCAGAATCGCGGTTGGCACCCAATTCCTCGTACACATTGTCGTTCGAGCGATAGGGGTCTGGACCGGGAGAATTTGTAACCAAGAACGGAGGGGATCTCGTCATGGGATATCCGCTTGGGTAGTGAATGCTCTTGGTATGCAACATCTGTACAAAGGAAAGAGAAGATGGAAATCCCGTTAGAAACATAAATGAGAACATTTGTTATAAAGGTATCGAAGAGGCACGACTGTCATAGAGCAACCCGATATTATTTTTGGAATTGTTTCCAGCGTGGCTGATAAAACGGATCACTACACCACACTAACGAGCCTGTGTGTGAAGAACATGATTTGTTTTGACTTAAACGAAGGAAACTTAATACACGCATAATGAACCGAACAATTATGGTTTTCGCTGTCGTGTCGCTTTTGAAGCTATGGTATTCCACAAGGTTAAGATAAACAAGAAAGCTTTGCCGGAAACGCAAATGTCAACATCAAAACACAAAAGACTCTACATTTCTTTGTCGCTACCAAACAATGGAGTCGTTGGAGCAAAAGGAGGCTGTAATTCTACACCTCTAAGGAGTGACATGCGTGCGTGCGTATGCGGGCTTGGGAAACAGGATGTGTTTAAGTAAAATACAACGACTGAAGTGACAGACGCTCTAATCAATTTGAAATTTGTTTTGACATTTCAATGTGAAGTTCAACGGGAGACTTACCTCAATGTTATGATGGTGGCGCATTACCAGAGGTCTGTGATGACCTAGGTGAGCATCGGGATCCTCATAGGTTACGGTATGTCCAGCAGTAAGGGCTGCTAGGGGTCCTCGGTTGGGTGTTTTACAAGGCAAAAGATTTTGAACTTTTCGTTTGTTTCTGCAAATAACAAGAAGATGGAAAAAGTAAAAGATTAGTAATCTACATACACAAATTTAGAGCAACGATGATATAGTAGCGAACACAATTCACCTTTCGTAAAGTTCCCTTTCTTGCTGTTGGCTTTGTAAACAGTATTATTTACATTTGTCGACCAAAGAACAAGAATTGGCTTTTAAATGAAAGTTTCGCACAACAACATCCCTCGAAAGCACTCAAAAGAAGTTAAGTTTTTTCGGGGCAAAGCCACCACTTGATTTTCAATTGGTAACGCCCTGGATTATAATAACATATTTCCAAACGTGAATTTGGTTTTCAATAAAAGTTATTATATAATGAATTACCGCTGTACGATTTGGCGGTGTTAAATTACTTTGTTTTTCGCTGCAGGTCATTTATGTTATTAATAACCCGGTTAACACACATTTTATGGCACTTAAACAATGTCATCAATTTAGAAAGAGTCTACGTCCGACCGTGTCCACCGCCCAAGCCATGTATTAGCATGAAGAAGTGGGCATTGTTGACAACAGTGTTCAACATAATTACCGCTGCTACCATGAACTGGGCTTTGCTCTCTACAGGCTTAAGCTGTTGGCAGCTCATTAGCATAAGTCTAAATGCCGCATTAACTTTAAGACTCGGATAAGCCCGTATTTGAGCGGGCCTATATGTGTATGTGTGTGTGTGCATTCATATTATTAATTTTTGGCTTTATTATAAATTTTAGCCAAAACGAATGGATATTATAAATTACCCTGTCTGTCGAGTTGTTTTCAATCCACAGCTTTACGCTGCAGCTTGGATATGTATGCCAACAACAATTCGAAAAATTAATAATAATATTGTCAGGGTTATGAATAAATAAAACCAATTCCAAGCATTTGGATTGAAAGCCGATGATGGCCTGCCTGCCTGACTGGGGTGGATGTTTGCCGCAAAACTGTGGAATGAAAGCGAGTCTTTAAGAAATTCGTATCCACTTTATTTTGTTAGCACTGTGAATTTGTTCTTGTTCATCGCGTCCTTAGAAGTCCATACCACACACATAGCATGAATTGTGTGTATGTGCCGATTCATATATTTGGAGTGTAGAGGTCCCACGGCAAGGATGGAGCGGGGCAGTCATAAGACCATTATCGTTTATAAGTCTATATAAACAACACACCAGTACCAACAGCAATAACAAGATGAGAAGAAACAAAAACGTCTACTCATAAATAAAATTAAATGTTATTTTATTTATATGGTCTTATGTTAACAAGACATCTAAAAATGAATATGGCCTTAAGGCTGTGTATTTTGCGTGTAAAAGAAATATTACTATCATTTGGCTTGTGCGTACATATACATTACATACATACATATACAGGCTAACAAACATTGCTGGGCTGTCTGTCTCTTTGATTGTTGGAATAATTCCATAAATGCAACGACACATCTCGCATTCGCAACACAGAGAGTGAGAGCAGAAAAGGTGCTAGTAGAACACACATGCATGCAAGGCGCTCCAGCTGGAAACAAACATCACTGCTGGACAGTGATGCCAGCCATATGTATATTTATTGTTTCAAAATTTGGCACTGTTCGACATTTGGCGTATTTGCATAGCCTGAATTGTTGGACCTATGCAAACACAGAATTATCTTGTATATTCATAATAATGAAAGTAAATAGTTGCAGGCGTTAATAGGGGACACTGTCCCACAAAGAAGAACGAATAAAGGAAATACAGTCATGAATGAATGATATGTACATAGTAAATGAATGTAATTCTGACAATACTTACTTCCATACAAACAGCGATGAGATCAATACGACCAACACTAAAAGCAGCGAGAATACGGCAATCATTGCTGATGTCTGCAGAGTTTGACTACTGTAGAGACTGGCATCTAGGATCTACAAATAAAGAAAATAGGTAAAAGATGTTAGCACGTTTAAACCGGTGTAAGACGTAATAAAAATTATATAAAATACGAATATGTCCCCAGCCAATTTTCATTTCATTCAATATTTTGTGAAGCTTGTGACGGCCAAATAGAATGGAGACTAGTTTCCTTTTTAATGGACAAAATTATTAATTTCTTAATACTTAATAAAATTGATTTATTCTGGCTTCTGTTGCTCTGCCGTTCGAAATTGAAAATTTATTGTGTAAACACAAGTGACATACATTCAGTGTTCGGCTTATCGCTTGATATGCTCAAGTCTACTGTAAAAACTGGGGAGATATGCGAACCCCTGACCCAAGCCAATGGTGGCAATTAATCATTTCAATCGGGGAAGGGATCTCAAATAAATATTTAATTTATTTATGGGACATATTACCGTGTGTTTATTGCCCACGCCATAAAGGCGAACATACGAACGGCTGGCCAGTCGATAATAATTAATCGATCATGTATGCCTACCGTAACTATCGGTAACACAATTAAAAGAGGAACAACAATGAGAGGGTTGGGTTCCGTGTATTAAAACAACGGCTACTTGTTTTGGTTTGAAGTCAACATGATCCCATTTGCGGCATACTTAGCTGGTCTTATCTACGGGCCAAGGCAAACATGCCAAGTGTTGACTGCAGCGCGTAATGTCACAAGGAGTGATTTCGAAAGGGGGCTACGATTACGTTGCACACAGTCGCCGAATAGAACATTTCAATTGCTATGTCAATAAACTATTTTTGGCCGTTCTGTTTGTCTTCCGATTTTATCTCTGAGTGAGAATATTGCTGGGCCCATTCCGGGGACTACGGTTGAAAATATGATTTCACAATTGAATTCGAAATCGTAATGTTCTCCCTCTACTACCATGGCAACAAATCAGAAGTTCAATGCACGCGGTAAAGTTTCAAATGCATTTTCGGTGTTTATAATAAATGGATATTTACAACGAGGTCTTGATTTCAGGAAGCAACATTAATGGTCGAATGGGTAAGAAAAAAATTAGTCAATTAAAGAGTTGTCTCTCGGCACATCCTACACATTTGCCTTCGATGGTAGTTACAACAGATGTGTTGGTTACAACAGATGTGTTGGTGAGTACCCGTATCTGTGGCTAAGTTTCCGCGCTAGTACCCATCGACACAAGATATTAATGTAATTTTGCGTTGACACTGACTTTCGATTTAAACTTACCGGTATAGATTCGCACATATCGTTGTCCCAGGCTTGTTGAGCCCTTAACGCCATTTCCTCTTCATTACAATTGGCCGACGCTTCATATACGGCCATAGATGGTGGTCGGGGTGGTGGTGGTATCATGAATTGTGGTGGTGGGCCGAGAGCACCACCACACTCGCTACATTCAAGGACATCGTCGAACATTTTCCACATTTGTAAATAAATAATGCGATTGATGTTTGGCGGGCGAAATAAGTTGTGTTAGCAACACAAAGAAATAAAAATATAACAGAAAACGAAAATGTTGGGAATAGCAATCTTCAATGTCTTGTCATATTTTGCACATTTTTCCTTGGCGGTATGTTAGAGCTGAAACGAGAAAAAAACAGGAAATGTTCGTGTGAATATCAATGACAGCTGTTTTCTTATAATCCAAATCGAAGTTACATGTCCTTTTGTTTGAACATGTCCGCTCATTGCACAAATGCGGCCAACATCTTCTGTCCAGCCTACCCTGTCACTTTAGAATGAAGCCAAACAAATGCTAGTTAAAATAACACTACATTGATATATTCCAGTCGTATTCCACTCAAGGAAATGTATACCTATCCTAGCTGGGGGAAACAACACCCTATGGATTTATACTTTTATTATTTATTGCTCTTTGAAAAAACAAATAATGGCTACTTCATCAATTGACAAAAAATCGTTACCACCCGTTCGTAATTTGTTTCATTCAAGCTAACATATGGTGGGTCGTTTCGCATTTGGATGTTTGAATTTTTCTTCATTGCCAACAGCTCCCGAAGATTCATGCACTGGCTGACATTTGAAGATTAAAAATGATATTTTGTAATCATCTTTATACAGATACCCAAACAAAGGCAAACACCCGACTGGCATGCCTTAAACCTAAAACACCGCATACTTCTCAGACAGTATCCAGAGTTCAAACACGGAGTAAATGTAAATATGAATATGTGTCTGTTTTTTCTTGGGAAGTCAACAAAAATAAACACGTAGTTTTTTATAAACAAATCAAAACATCCATCTATGTATGTGTGTGTGTGCAACGACAAACGTCTAAATGGAGCAGCCCATTTCGAAAAAGAAGAAATCAAGTCGGCACAGCATACAAATCGATTTCTTTTCAGATTAAGTCATGATGATGAGCACATTATGTGACTTTAAGCTCCCTTAGGATACTTCAAAGCCACTCGTCGCACACAGACCCATTTAAATGCACACACCGACGTACCAGTGCTACAAGTATTCCAGCCATTCCGGTCAGACAACGACTGAAGGAATGCCGGTTGTTGGCCCAAAATTAATCATTTCTAAAAGGTATGCCAGGCTGGGGCATCAAGATGTTGTCTGTTTAATAAACACTGCAGACAATGGCTGTGGGAGGAAGGCAGCGATTTGGAGGGTGGCGTTCGAAACAGAAACGAATCGCAACACAACGGAGTCAAAGCACAGCAAAGAATGAAAAATAACCAATTAGATAATTGTCAAAGACATTTAAAAATGAATCTCCTCAATTGCCTCAGACTTTCGACACTATTTTTGGAAAAGTTGTCTCAAGTGCAACGTCGAAGACATCTGCTAATGTTGTCGTCGTTGGTACTTCACCATCCGAGGGTCCATCTGTCGTCGAAGTTCGCTTGTTCGATTCCCAATTAAAATTGCTTGTTTGGCGACTCCTTACATTACTTGAAATGTCATAAATTGTTCCCACTTTAAACAAAGAACCTTCAGTTTTAATTGTTCATCGCTATCGCATCGAGAGTAGATTCGAAACACCCCTGAAAACGATATACTGAAACAAATGTTGTTTTTCGCTACTTTCCACAATTGATTAATTATGGACTTGGCTCTGAACGAAACCACATCTCAATTATGTTCTTTTGGTCGTTCAAGCAGTTGCTACCTGGTCGCTTCAACGGTTTAATTGAAACGTTTTGTGATACGACAGACTGCCTAACAGTAAAACGCACAAACATAAATTAAAAAGTAAACTTTGCTTATTGGTCTGGCTGGTCTTAAACTGAACTCGGAATGATGAACACAACTGGTGTTTGAAAGCAATACCTTTCCAAATTCATTTTTATTCCACGAATTTTGGCGGCTGAAATCAATGAGCCCATCCCATGGTCGAATAATTTCCCTCTAGATGCTATGAAAGGAAATGCGTTATTTTTTCCCAGGCCAAGTTCTATGCTAGCTGTTCAATTCAATTTTAATATTTTAATAAAGTCATAATTTTTATGTTTTTTTTTTTTTTATATGAATTCTTTGTCATTCCGATGCGGACAAACTCCGCATACTAATGTTTCTCCGCTTCGTTTTTCGGCTCCAAAAGGAAATTATGTTCAGATATGTTTTTGTAGATATGGGAAAGTATCTGTTACAAGCACGTCTCAATCGAACGTAAACCTGTCCGTCTGTCTGTTTGTAACTCTACCTATGCAGGAGACAGACATATTACGGAGCAATCGAATGCTATTCCCCAAAATTGTCTGTTGCGGAGCTAAGCGATTAACATCGATACATACACATGTATTTACATGTATACACCCAAAATGAAATGAAAATGTTAAGCTCCATGATTTATGCATGAATAAATAAGTAATGGTTGCACCCTTTAGAATGGGCGACGTTGTGCTTTACAATGAAAAGTCACGAAAGCGAAATCTAACCTTTTCAGCATTGGTGTTTCAGGCTCCTTTAGGCAGCATCCGGATAACTCCGAATACGATCTAACACATCAACGTGATAAAGACATTTACTTAGTAACGATACTAAACCCGATATTTAAATAATGGTTTTAACAGACGATTGGGCCTCAGTGCGATTACCACCGGCAGGCTGAATCTATACAAAATGTAAGCACTTGTTGCTGTTTAAACTGGCATTGCAAAGACAATTACTTGAACAAATTAACTTTGCTCTTCTGAAGCATTTTCCTCATCCTCTTCTACAAACATCGGCACAGTTCTCTTTGGTGGAGCAATACAAACAACCGACGGCATTTGATGTGTTCGGTATTTTTGTTTGCAGGCGAAGTGCGTAAAGCCATCCATTCCATTCACTTCTCATAATTAAAGTAAACGTTCGCCGAGTGTGCTGGCTTTGGAATACAAATGGAACGTTGGTTTTTATTTGGGTTAAATGCATCCACGACGAAGGGAGATGTGGTAATTCTGAACTAATATTTACCCTGGCATGTTGATATGCAAGATAAAAACGGTTCGGCGACTGAGTCAAATGTCTTAAGTGTGCCAGCGGATTTCGAAAGCTTAACGCTTATCCGCTCTAGTGCGATAACCAATGCGCGGTAACGAAGGACCCTGGTGGTACTTACTTTGTAAACTGCGACCCGGCGAACTTAAAATCCTCTGTTTATGCTGTGATGTAAAATAATCCAAGTGTTGATATTTCTTAGCAGCTTATATTGATTCATTAGCAAAAATACATACATATGTATATATTTTTTATTTTTGATATTTTTTTATGAAAATTTTATATGACTTCTTCACACACTTTTGCTTTTCCAAGTAAAAATTTCAAAAATAATACACAATCATTGATTTTTATATTAATTTTATGATTTGCACACACTTAAGGTATTTTTGATGTGATTTTGTTTACAATAATCCGAATCGGTCGATTTGTTTATAAAAATTTCTTTTATGTTTCACGTTGTAAATTTTTGTTCGAAATGTGAGCGGAATTATCGCGCACGTACGTCTTCATCCGGCGACTTGCAGTCAGCAACTGTTTGATAAACATTCACCCAGTGAGAGTCATACAAACGACTGAATTTCTTATCTGCCGTGGAGAGTATTATTCTGTTAGTGTGTGTGTGCGTGTGTGAGGGAGAGAGAGAGGATGGATAAATGTTTTGTAGCAATGTCTCTAACAAAAAAATGCTCTCCCTGTATGGCTGGTATGTTAAATAGACGAGGCCTTCTATCGGGCCTGGATATTGATGTGCAAGGACTGATGGCTTCTTATTTTATTTTAAAATGTAAATTGTCACTAGGCAATGATGATTTCTTGTTTTTGTTTAAACTGATGAAGTCAACAGTATTTCAGTCGAAATTGCTTATAAGGACAGTCAATGGACCGACGAAATTTGTCGCTGTAAGCGATATGTCGCTATAAATGGCACAAATAAGGCCACAACTTTTCTCGGAACTTTTGAGTAAGTCGTTATAACCGACATGTCGTTATAAATGGCGTTGATATAAACGATTATTTTGTCATATTTCCCTGTTTGAGGCCCACTCTTACAATAGTAGTTCGAATGAATAGTACAGCTCACTATATATTATTCTACAACGATTGGTTATATATGTATATATAAATATATCGATGGATCTACATCTAATAAGTTGTATATCAAATATGACTCCAATGTCTGTCATGTGGAACCATCATATTTTTAAATCATTATTCAAAATGGAAATTAAAAAATGTTCTTTATTATTTCCAAGCAATACATTATAAAAAAACGTAATTATTTCTGTAGCAATTTTTTCCTGATGACCAAGAACTAAATATTTTTGAATCATCCTTATTCCACGGCTATAAATTGAAAAAAAAAAAAAATAATAATAATAAATAAATCCACCTCTCTATAAAAACAAACAACAATTTTATTCGAGTTACTGTATGCCCTCTCGCTCTCTATCCGTATCTTCCATACACATACAAATATTTCATTTGTCCTGTGTAATCTTCCTCAGGTAGAAATATTTACAAAAATCAGGGAAATTTACTTACGAGAGAATGGGCTGAATGAACTCTCATTGTGGAACAAAAATGCTACACTAAGAGAGGTTACTCATTAATACCAGCCAGAGTACAAAGAGAGGACAAAACGCAACGGAGGTTTTATTAATATAATTGAGTTGTCTGTTGTCTGGTACATGTCGTCGGTCTCCTCGATGAATGACTTGTTTGTAATTTACAATAAAGGTTAGTGAGTGAGTATGACGTACGGCATGGACGGTTTAATGTATATAAAAATGTAATTTCTTGCGGTTTCATTTTGTCCGCGTTCACTTTGCATAACTATTAGAAATGCTGCATATTCACAACCACATTTAGCCAAAATGTGCACTCACTCCTATTGTCGGTAATTGGTATAACATTTAATACACCATGAAATTAATAAAACATGTTAACAGATATTAGTACAAATCATAATGAAGTATTGCATCCCGTTTTTGTGGCCGGAAATAGCTCTGTGGCAGCATTGTAAAGTACCAGCAACAGCATCTTTGCAATTATGATGATCAAGGTCAATGTCTATCCAGATGCTGAATCACAGTATACAGCTTTAAGCCAAACTGTCAACCAACAGCAAAACATTATTGTCGCCTCAAAAGCCAGATTGCATTTCCATTCACTAGGTCCACTAACACAAATGCATGGAGACCACAGCTGATTCTGTCATGTTCAGATTTGAGAGAGTCCCCAACGAAAACATGAGCTGCATACTCCCAAAATGAATTTAATTCATTCAAGAATGAATTGGAGAAACATGTTTAGGCTACAATGTACGTATGTCCCCAAACATGTATCTGTGCCACTAGCTGTATGTATGTTGGTATTCCAATGCGGAATGTAATATGAGCAGTGTTTTTGTGGCTCTCCTTCAATGTGTTATCTGTTACATAGTTTTGTTTTAAATATCAACACCTCTTCGCACTTGTAATTTTGTGCTGCGTATGGACCATAGCCCTAATTTGTTTATTTTACGAAGTGTGAACGGACACCATAAAGAAACAGAACAGAACAGAACAAGAAGAAAATATCAACAACATTTAGTAGTCAATTCTCCCCTCAAAACCACAATCGTTTATTTTGCTTTTGTTTTTGAAAATTTATCAACGGATTTCAACACATCTGAATGAAGGGCACCTTTGGGTTTCATATCGACTGCGATGTATTCCAGATAAACTGAGAAGTTGGTTCGCAATGTCTTCTATCCTCTCACAACCGATCACTCTCAGTTCGTATATCGTGTTTTCGATATAATTTCACTATCACCTCGAGACAAGTGTTGTTTATTATGAAAATAGGAACATTTGTTTTCATTTGTAACAAACGTCGACTACAACAACAACAGCGTAATTTATTTGGTTTCCACTGCCTGTAAGTGTTGATTTGATAAATAACGGGTTGGTAATTACTCCTTAGAATGGGAATGACTTTAAATTAGAAAAGTTTATTCTTAAAATTATTTTCCTGTCACTGGCGGAATCGATGCGGAGGCACTGGTGCAATATCTACAGATAGCATTTTGAAACCACCCTTGAATGGAAGCACGTATAAGTGATAACCAACAACCACCAAACTACTCCATATTTTGTAATGGCAGAAAATTTTGTTTTGTTTTGCAAAATAGAAGTGAAATATACAAACCTCACTCCCCCATGTTTCGTATCCACCCCTTACGCACATACAAAGCTTCGTCACATGGCGTTAATGCACATTTGACAGCCTGCTCCGGCAGTAGTGTTTCTAAATTACAACTACATAAAATGGAAATAACAATTTATGAGCCACACAGAGACAATGTCCGACATGAGAAATCAATTCTAATTTCATTTCGTTAAAAAGCAGCTCATGGGAAGCAAGTGCAAAACCTCCCTCATTTGTCCCACCTACCACAGTAAGTGGGACCACGCTTGACGAAACAACCAAGGAAAATTTACACCTCTAACCTCAAGGTTACTATCGTTATCAGAAGAAAGAATGCGGTGTTTCTGTGTTCTAGGTGTGAAAAGTTAGGTCTGCTCAGGCCTTAGGGACAACAATCCACCTTTTCATTGGGGCATAAACCAATCGCATTTAAATATTTATTTTTCCATTGTTATTGTTTGATTTTTTATTTCGGACAGTGTGTGCACACATCCTGTGTAGTTTCCAACTAAAATGCAAATTCCAGAGAAAAGGATAACAATAAAAAGAATTTCCAGTTTTGTCTTTATAAACTGAATTTACTATTGTATTTTTGTCATATCTGCAAGTTCTACCACAGTTTTATAAAAAAAAACAAACATTCTGAAGACATGTCCAGTCTTTGCTTACGAATTTCAATGGAGCAGACACTATTGGACACCATGATCAGTTGATGTTGGTTGTTGCTGTTGACGCTATTGGTTTTCTGATATACCAAACTTATTTTTAAATCATTTACAGTTGTTTCCAGTTGAGAACTACTCCATTATCGACAAGTTTATACAGATTTGATTTAGATTACAAGCGTTTCACAATGTTTACAAATGTCTGTTTCCGAGCAGAAATGTAAAAAACGGCATTGTTTGTTTAGGTGCGTTCATTGTGAAACATTGGGATTATCCTTTGCCATTATTAATTATCATCATACACGTGTATGTTCATATATAAAATTTGTTTCTATTCAAAGTCACATTATAACAACACGAATGGGATTCATTTCATCACGGTGATCATCAGCACCAATTGGACGACAAAGGGACAACATGATAATTCATAATTCATATGCTCTAAATTACAATAGAATCATACATATTGTCACATTCATACATATGCATGTTTTTTGTTGTTCACAAGTATACAGGCAATCCGACATGTGCATGCACTCGCCAAAGAAACAAACTCAAGGTGTGTTCTATTTAAAAAGGTTAAATTTGGGTTAACATGTAAATACGTTGTCCTTCATTTTTCGTTGGATTCCTGTGTGCGTCAGAATGTAAGGATCATATTTGTATGTGGCACATAGGGGATTATGTTTTTAAGCTGTACTCGCACACATGAACACGAACGATGAAATGAACAATAATTCACAAGGATTTATTTCGGCAGTTAAATATAAACAAATTGTTTGGAAATGAAATTGCTGGTTTCCCCTTTCAGTGCTTTTGTCCCCTGAAATTCAAAACTAATTTGTTAGGAGTGACATCACAATATGAGAGTGTGTTGCCGCTGTTTGGTCATTTTATATGTCAATGGGAGAGTACATATGTATATATTTAGAGCAATTTTCCATATTGAACGAACTTCTTAAGTCTGGGCCAACCAAAATATTTGTGAGTTACACTAGGATATTATTTTGTGAGCTGAATGTTTGATCACAGTAGTATAAATACTATATAGCAAAGTATACATTATATATATTTATAATATAATTATACAACAATGCATATATAGAAGCATGTATTTGGGATTTATGGACTTTGATATAGCTTTAAAAGATCTATTATATGAAGTAAACAATTCTGTCATATGTGGTAAACAATCAGTTTTTAATACGGACAGCAATAATTATGCGATGTCCAAAATTGGTCTGAAAATCAAATCGGTGCTATCCAACGACATAATACATTTTTTGTTCAGGAAACGTGCGCTTGTGGTAGTTATGGAACTTCAGTGAAGGAAACTGTGTCACTCCCTCATTGTGAAACATCTGGCCAAACTCACATTTTAATTTAATACAAAAAACTCGGCAACATTATTCCAAATTAAGTTGTCCGCTTTTGTGGGAAGATGACGAGCCCAATTTTAGAACTGACACTGCCTATCGAAATAACACACTTAATTACGATGACAAATGATCCTATGGCAATGGCAGGCTGTGGTCACACCACAATCCTTTAACTTGTAAAAATTTGTTCTCACTTTACACCACCATAACCGGAGGTATGAAAGACAAGGTTCGTGTTTTACAAAGTGTGGCGGCAAGATCAATCGATGCCCGGGCCCATCATATCAATTGAGATTAAAGAAAATAGAAAAAAATCAAAGGTTGAAAACGAAAATTCACTCTATTGTGTAACAGTCGGTGTGAATCTATGATGATGGTGACATTTTGTCATAAAACAAGTTAATTCCCAAAGATCCGACCAAAAAGAAGCCGAATTTCTAAGTCCAGCATTAAGAATGCTCCTGGCCAACCATCCCACATTCATCTGTAAGAATTAAGAAGTTGACAATCAACTAATTTCCTTCTCTCTCAATCTTAAGATTGGGTGATAGAAGAGATGCCAGGTAGCTGCTATTGTTTCCAAATGAAAATGGTAAGAAATGAGACAAATGAACCACCACCACCAACCGCATCAGCTTTGTTTTCAACGTCGAGCAATTGTTTTTAGTTTCCATGTCGTTGCAATGCTCGACAATGTCGCTTAGAATTCGGTTCTAATCTTTGATTTGCAGTTCTTTTTGTTCGAATCTCCTTACAATGGACTAAGACAGCGGCAATTGTGCTAGCTCCCTTCTTTTATGCCTGACTGCCACTGAGCAATTGTGTTCGTTGCAGAACAATGCAATAGAATTGACGACTTGTTCCCCAATCCTGGGATTGTCAATGCGGTAGATGAAGATCGTCATCATGGCTTTGGTGACATTGCAAATTGTTGCGGTATTTGTCAATAGCCCAGAGTTTTCCCCTAAATTTTGTTCCCATCAATTCAGATCAATGTTGCAATTCAGTTAAAGGAATGCGACTCAATATTGACTTGTGTTTCGGACAACTTCAAACGATAGCTTTGCGTTTTTGTTTGATTGTTTTCCAAATGTTTTTGGGTTTTAATTTTATTTATTTCACAACAGATCACTAAGTCGTCTTTAGGACTGTCACCCAAAATAGTACATTTGAGAGAAGGCAACCAATATTGAATGTATTCACAGGAACAACGTTAATAATAAAGTCGCAAACTGTATTAAACGCTTTACATGCTTTTCGGTGTCGATGTGTGAATCGATTAGTCTTCGATAAATTCGATTGTATACAGTTGGGTCTCTGGGCCGCAAAATTATCATCATTCCAAAGTACAAACTGTTAAGGAATTCGGAAAGGTGTTTTCCAGCCCACATGTGTTCGCTTACACATGCCATAAACGGCAACTGTAACAACTCTCTTGCATTCCATCCGCACTTCATACAATAGTTGGCGGAGTATTAGCATGCCAGCCAAGTGCGCTGTTACGTTTCCATCATCACTGTTCCTGTGTTGGAGCATAGCCATCACCGCATCGTGAAGTGGGCGAATCAATGAAGTGAGTGGCGCCTGCCCTGCTGCAGACTACGGACGAGTGAATCTGTATAAACATCAACTAACCACAGACTTGAATTAATACACAAGTGTGTGTGTGTATGCACTCGCCTAATTTTCAAGTTCAATTCATTTGGGTTCTTTACCTAATTTTATTACACATCCGAATAAGGCCAGACAAAAAAAAATTATAATTACCACCATCCTAAAGAGATGACAGCTCATAAACTATCTGACAACTAAACTTTTACAAAACGATTGCGTGTTCAGTCGCAGCAATGTCGAACAGACAGATCATCCGCAAGTTAAAGCGTGTTGTTGTAATTCCTATATCAAACTCTTTCTGTTCAACAACAGACAATAAAGACAACAAATTTAATTAGTTTTAACTTTATGACAGTTTCATTTGGAATACTCCCCGCACTGCAACCCATAGAATTCTTAGAAACGACATTAAACCATACAACCATGCATGCCTTTGTATCGCATGGATTTGATGATAGCCAATAAATCAAATGACAAGGAAGACATTTTTATTAAGACAGTCTAACGGCAATGGACCCTGGTCTGGACACGACGTACATTGAATAGAGAATGGTCTGACCCTGACACTACCCAGGCATTATAAACCGGTGATAATGCATTTATGCTCGGTTGTGATCCTAGGGTATGTTCTAGCTAGAATTCGGGTGTGAACGCAACACGGCCAACAGCCAAGGTCGTTGGCAGAAGTGTTAATTGCCATCTTCGATAGGTGTTTATTTCTAAATTTGCCACAAATGGAAATGCCGTTGCTGACAGTTTTGTTGCTTCGCCCAAAATACATATTTCGCCCGGGCAATGACGAATATGTGTGTATGGCTATGTGCACACAAACACAAGTCATCATGAGTTAGACGTTTATGACAGGTCATCATAGCATGAGATTCTTGTATGACCGCATATTGATGGCTTTGTCAATAATTAGTCATTAAAGCGTGAATAGTCAGTTATTTCCGCCGTTTTTCCACAACAAAGGACAATATGAAATTTCTTAGAAAAAGAAAATTCGTTTGCTACGGTTCATTCCCCGATGACAATTCAATTTGCAACCCAGGATATAGACACATGTTTCATATGGCTGTTGCATTAGGGGTGTCTGTATGACTGCCTTAAAAGAGCATGGCGGAATGCAATTCAAATAAAAACAGAATAGAAAGATATTTCGGAATTGATCGTATTCGTTTCAATGCCCCTATTTAATCTTAAATTTGGCTTTAACTCTCTTTCATACATTGATAAGCATGTGTTAGTGATGGTAACCACATTCTGATGTTGAATATTTTAATATATATATATATATATATATATATATATATATATGCATAGTAATCGAATTGGTTGATGTAAACAATTTAAAAAGTTGAATGTAATTTAAAATAAGTTTTAATCGTGGTGATAAATAGAAAATGCTGACCGATCTAAAGTAAAAATATTTTTTCGTGTTTCCATTTCATTTTTAGATCAAAGCATCATATCAGGAATATGTACTTTGAAAAAAGGGCAGTCCGTCATTAGACCTAAGTCAAAACATAAGTACGCACATGTATTTACTAACCAGTTTTATTTCGAAACATGTATTTCTTAAAAACTACATTGTTGTTTATTTATTCAGATTATTTTACATAATGACAGTCATGTCATTGTTTGACGTAAGAAAAGTAAACAAATACCGCATTTAAGGTGATATTATTACACAATTCTTGAATATCGGAAAATGTTGACGATAAAGTAAGATCCCAAACGTAAGAAATGAAACAGCACAAGATTGATGTTCATTTCTTTAACTTGAATGGATTTATCATCATTCATCAGAAATCAATGATAAATATGTTCTTTTGATTGTTGGGCAAAAGTGAAATTCATCTTAATCCACCTATTGAAATTGCACCTTCTGCATTGATCCAGTCCACAAACTCTATTCGAATCCCTAACAATGCATTTCATGTTTGTTCCCAATGTTCATAATTTATCGAAATGAGTGTTTTTAATAAACAAACGCCGTTTCTTCGTGCCTTAATAAAACAATCAATTTTCAATTGTGTTGTGTTACAGTATTGATGTTCCACAAACAAATCCATCATTCAGCACTTATTGGGATGGTGGACGAGTAAATTAAGCAGCCATCACTCACCACCATCACCAACACCAGCACCAACATCATTTGGTCTCATCAAATGATTTGTATAGTCTCTCCAGAAGGAGTCTAGCTAACTGTAAACACATGTACACATCATAGGGGTCTGTCCATGCGTCGCATTCCCATTCGATCGATTCTCGATCATGATAAGAGTGACATTAATAAATGACATGTAATTGTCTAATTGTCAAGCGAGACAAATTTGTTGATGCAGCATCTTTCCATTGTTTGGGGGCCTTGATTAGGCCTCATCTTGCCTGTTCCACATATCTGCGATATGTCCCATGAACTCTGCTAGATACATGGGTTGTTGTGTAAACTGAGACTACCCGCTGCTTATTTTTAATTAGGTGAAAATTCAGTATCTTTATCAGATTGTCAATGCGATGGGAAAATAAAATATTTTCCGAACTGCCGTCGTCTGTTTGTTTGCACACCAATTACTGATCTGTTGAAGTGAAATAAAAAATGTCATATTGATTGAATATTTTTTTCAGAGCATGAAAATATTTATGTATATTTGTCAAATAATAAAAAAGTCAATTCAATGTCTATTCTACAGTTTCTGAATTAAACGGAAGGTGCATATTCGATGCATTCCCTATTTGTACGGGTTTTTGTCACATTTAAGTGTGTTGCTATTTTTCATTTAGTCCTGGTGTACGACGAAACTTTTATGTAGCCTTTCGTTGTTCCGCCGAACTGCGAAGTGCAAAAGATTCGCTGTTCATTTCAATGTCCTTGATAGACATTGAAAATGTATTGCAGCAAAGAAATTGGCCTTGTGGCCAACATTCTCTCACTGCCCGCCACATTCACCTACAGGTTTCGTTGCAAATTCACACTTCATTATCGCCATTCCGTGAGATGAAAAGCTGGGGCAATTATGTTGATGTTTTTTTTTTGTCTTTTTTTCTCTCGTAACGCGTCCTTTGGTGACCATGCTCTGTTACACATGGCTTAAGTAGAATATGCAGAGAACGTTGTTCAGGCCTGCTATCCACGCGAAAGGAAGCAAAACATAGCAAGTAACCTGCTATGCCATGTTATGCTGAAATGAGCTGAATTTCGCATTTGGTGCGGTACACCAACGTCTCCACAGGAGCAGAAGGATACTCGTGTATTTAGCATTCACATTGTATAAAAACGAAACCGAAACCACCACTCATTTTAGCCTAATGGAATGCAGAAAGTGCAGGCTAAAAAGTGACCACTGCGGATATCCATAAATAATAATACGCTTTTAGTCCTGTGGCAAAACATAAGCTATGACCATTTGAGACATGTCCACTACCAGCCCGGAAAGAATTAATTAGGAGCAAGGATTGTAAACCGTTTTAGTAATATTTCAACTGATGAAATTTCAAAAATAGAATTCATATCTTCAAGCAAATAATACAAACCGCAAAACAAAATTGAAAATTTATTAAATTAATCCACGTATTTTTGGTTTCTATTCGAAATTTCAAATTTCCAGAATGTTTTGAAAAAAGAAAAAATGAAAAATACGTTCTGTCAAAGTTGAAATTGTTCAACTTGAAATTTTGTACGTTCGACGTATTTCGGTAACATTCATATAAATACATGTGTTCTACTTTTGTGGTGAAAAACGTCGAACGAACTAGTTGAATTTTAGGTAAGGCTGTAAAGCATGCGTAATTTTCAAATTGATTAATGGAAATAGCTATTTTGTCAAAAACCAAATGGATTTGGGTAACGTATGTATTATACGTCGGAAATGTATGTCATTTACGTCACTGTTTCTGACCGGCCATCTCTGGCAGTCACAATGTTTCTGCTATCCTTGTACATGCAATCGATTGAATTTCTTCACGTAATATATTAATTTGACACTCGTAATAAAAATGTATGGCGAAATACGCCACAAACCAACAAAGAAATCTCTATACTTTAGTCGAGAGCTATACATGTCGAAAATATGAAGCACACGTCACCACACACCAAAACCGAATATGGGTTGGAGCTACACTGAAGATTCAAAGTTACCGAATCACTTATAAACAAATTAAATTTTAATAAAAAATAAAATAATGTCAATCAAGACAAACCAATTTGTCTTAGTCCGCATTCCAAAGCGAGTTTTACAGCTGTGTAGTGGATAGGCTCGATGAAGTTATTAAAAAGTTCCTGTTGCAGGCAGGACGCACATCTGGATGCCATTAATCGTGAACATGCAACACATGACTGTGATGCTTCTAGTGGATTCGAATAGGAAATATATGTACCTCTGCAATTTCTTTGCGAGGACGTACGTTTGGGCAAAAGGGAAGACGTGAGTTCTGATAAATAAGGTCCTCGATATTAATTTCCAGTTATTTCATCATCAGAAATACTGTTTTGAATTTGTTAAGGAGGCACGAACGAAAAAAAAAACTATAAATCTTTAGGGAATCTTTTTATGAATGAATTTATAAACTACAACGACAATCGATTCACCCAGTCGTAGGAAATCATTGATGTAAGAATTTCGTTTACCACAGAGCCCTGAAGTCGCATCTTACTAGGGTAAAAATGGTTTTCCAAGGGTGACATAGGGTTAACACGCTGGCTGGCTGGTACGCGTGTTCATATATTATTTTATAGCTTAACAGTTCTTTAATTGAATTTAGATGTATGTGTGAGTGTGATAGAGGGATGCGATGCCACCAGAAGAGCACAACAAAAATAAAAACAAAATATCAAAAAGTGAATACGTTTTGTACCGCCTTGCGCTTGCTAGCCTCTAAGTCCCTTGGGTCTCGCCAGTTTCAATCAAAAAAGGAATTTGCATGATTTTCTTTGCTATAGTCGAACGACAACATCAAACAGAATGGTAATTTAAACAATTTAGTTAGAAATCGTTATTTTCGATTGATAATGTGGGAATACCATTGAAGGATGTCCGGAGGACATTAGCAAAGTTAATGCCCGTCTGATGTCCCTATAAACTGCTGCCACAGATAATGTCGTCTACTTAGGCTGTATACACTTCTTCTAATCGAGGGCTATATCCAACACTTGAACATACACTTCATGGGTGACAACTGCAACGAATCTGACAATAAAAACATCAGGCCCCATCGCATATTAACCGTTCAATTCGATGCAGTTTACAAATTCGAAACAAATTTGAGAAGCGAGCACTTGAGAAGTAATCAACACAAACAAATGGTTTCAAAATGCGTTTCCAAGAAATGGAAATACCGAACACCAACAACAAGTTAGCATTCAAACTGAAACTGAAATAATAACAATGACACTACGCCGTCTCCAATCTGTATAATGTGAAGATGCATGAAATGGAAATTTTGAAAATAGAAGCGAATGTAATGTAAACGTTTGTTCAAGTGCCTCCATGAAATATCGCATAGATAAAGTCATAAAAATAATAAACCCCCATTGTGGCAACGGCAGCAACGATACAATTGAATCGTCTACAGGACAATGCACAGAACAATTCTTCCTTAAGATAACATATGGTTTGATTTAGGTTCGTCCCTCTCATCGAACAATGGTCAGTTGTTGGCTGCTGAGCCAGTTGGGACGATATTTTTCATTTCCATTCGAATCGAATGATGACTATCGAATTTTTGTCGAAGTGAGCGTGTGTGTATGTGTGTTTTGAGAAATATTTATTTACATCGGCCACAAACGACAGAAGGTCTTTTCTCTATCCATCCGGTGTTATTTTTAACAAATATAAATTTAAACGGATTAATTTCAACAGTCCATTCAGAACATTTCACCAAAATCTTGAGGTTGACCATGAGGATATGTCTCAATAGTTGTGGTTCATGCACAGAAAACTACCTAGCGATGTCTTCTTGTGGGTAGAATTCAGGTATCAGCATCAACGACTGGATATTCCTTTGGCCACAAACTAATCATGGGCTGTGGCCTTAAGCGCACATTAGCAGTGCATATCTGCAACTAATGAGCATAAAAATGTATTGTTTTTAACCGTGGGCCGCTTAAGATGTCATCTCAAGGATATGCAATATAATGCATTTTGGCAACTTACCTTTACTTATATTGGCCCGGAACCAATTGTGTTCCCGGCAAAGGACAATGGCAAGCAAATGACAATTTCCATGCTCGGCATATGTTTCTCCAGAATTCGACTGTGACGCTGAAGACTTTTAGCCACAAAATCAATTATGAGCGGTTTCGAAGCAACACAAAAGCGCAGATTCTAGAAACCTTGTCTGGCAACAGGGGATCGATTCAGATTGTCACAGTTTCTTTACGGAACAACAAAATCGTGAACGTTTCTTGTTAGCCTTGCAATTTCTAGATTTTGAGTTTTCCTTCTGGATGATGTCGGTTTTCAATTTACAGTTTGTTTTATAGCTTATTTTCATTTAAACTAGAATATCACAATTTGTTATAGTAGATACATCAGGCCATAAGGCTCTTCGATACGTCGTACATACGCCAACACCTACTATGACTATATAAAGTGTATGATTTAATTGTAGAAAAGACTGTTCGAGGAACAGGACCCCTGTGGTGAGGCCTGACATTAGAAATTAGTTCGAAAACACTTTCAACATAAACTCAGTGGCGACACTGTGCTATTGCGCAGAATTGCACTCACATAAGTGGTACTGTGAAATACGAGACACGTCGCACCAGACTTGATCTCTAATAAAGAAATTAATTACAAATGCACGACAAGGCAGTAGACAACACTTGCCTCCCTTGCCTCTTTTTGTTACTGCTGCCAAGAAATTAGGATATTAGTTGTTAAGATACGAAAGGATGCGGATAGCTGTTCGTACACAAACATACTCCTATCATTTTTTTTGTAGGAAACCTTTGAACGGACGCCAATAATTACAGGCCTCTGGCGTTTCTTTAGAAAACGACGCAAGAAAATGAAACACAATTTAGTTATTAAAAACTCAGGTAGTTTTCAGCTCGGAGCCTTCCACAACATCGGCTAATTGGTTGAGAGCAGTGGTGCGGTGCAACCTGTTATTATCGAACCGAAACAGTAGATATAAAAGAACACCCCGACAGACGGACAAATCCAGACATGCGGTATATCATGTTATTTGTTCTTTTTTACATTGAAATGGTGCAAAATTGAGATGTTGTCGAAATGTCATATTTTGTTATTCGTCAGCTGGCCATCGTCTAACTGGTAGCAAAGGATCACGGCATGTCCATCAAATGATTGCGATTGTTGTGGATAAGATAAATATTGGCTCAACTTTAAAAGAAAAAAGAGCCGAAGAAATTCATCGGAATGGTATGTTCAGAAAACTTCTATTCAGATGTAATCATGGCTTGCACTTCATTAAAGTGTATGGGTTCGAACTACCATTACTTGGTCAAGTAATTGTAATTAAAAGTTAAAATCCGAAAAAAATAAAAGAATAGATTGAAATTTTGTTTATTCTTTGATATTTACATTAATGTATTACATATTAATATGAAGAAATAGAGCATACCCAAATTTGTGCAATCGACTGATTTTTATGTAAAAATGCACTTCAATTTTTAAATAAATAATTTGATTGTAATTTATTTGACATAGAAAATCATTCCTTTTATTTCTTGGCGCTGCTCTCATCGCTTACTACAAGTTTTTAGTTTTTAAATGAGGTTACTACTCGATTTTTTGTGCCAATCTAAGTGTGTACTGTTACACCTATGCAAAATAACAGTAACCATAAGAGTTCAGTTGGCTCATTAAGAAATGTAAGAATCATGCCTAATTTCGAATCCAGTAGTATCTCACCAATTTTATGACATATAATTTAACAAATTGGTTAGCTTTAAGATTATTCTTACATTCAAATTCAAATTCTCCTGAAACAACTAAAACACCATTGACACACACACATCAACAAATGAGTGAGAACCAAATTTTTTACTTTCTATCTGTCCCTGCTTTAAGCACCAAGTTTAATATGTAACTCCAATTTAATAATAATTACTGACATGTTGGAGGTATTTCTACGTATATCATTGAAACAATGATCCTTAAGTTGATGTCCACACTGTGGTACAAGGTATTATGTCTTTGTGCATTTGTTTGTAACAGGCAAAAGGAATCGAAATAGACACATGGTTCCTTTTGAGAATATGCATAGAATCATTTTTTTAAGTCGATTTATGCATGTCCGTCCGTCTGATTGTTAAATTGTAAACAAAGTAAGGGTCGCATTTTTGATTCCAATTTTTTGATTTATTTGGCCCAAGGACGAACCCTATTGAAATTGGGGAAAATCGGTTTAGATTTAGATAAAGCTCCTATGTATATTTTCGTCCGATTTAATTAAAATGGCGCGCTTTCCACGAAATTAGGCCTAGAGTGATGTGTGCAAAGTTTCGTGAAAATCGGTTCAGATTTAGGTATAGCTCCCATATATATTTTCGTCCGATTTAATGTAAATAATGATGTGTGGTAAGTTTTGGAAAAATCGGTTCAGATTTCGATACAGCTCCCACATATACCTAAATGAAGTACCAAACTCCAAATGTTTGCCCGATTGACACAAAATTTTGTACATCGTATCAAATTGAGACATGAATGACGTTATTGCCTTTTGTTGAAATTGATACAGATGCAGCCATAGCTTATGTATTTCGAACGGGTGTCTGATTGAAATTAAATTTTTAACAGTGTGGAGTACTTCGGTAGCGTGTATCAATTTTTCCATAAATAAATCGTTTTCCATAAATTTATCCCATGGTACGCTGTATGTTCCTTTGCTGGTAACATTGGCATGCAATTGTAACGATACATATGTATAATATACCCAAAGTGGTGAAGGGTATTATATAGTCGGCTCAGTCCGACTTTACTACTATTCTTACTGGTTTTTAAATGGAATTGGTTACATTAATCGTGAAGCTACAGTAATTTTAAATTCGAGTTTCATAATAATATGAATGAATAGTTTATACATTGACTACAATTGCAACTTACCTGAACAGAAAATCCCAGGATTGTAACATTATCTCGGCGAAGATAAACTAATATGTGTGGAAAAAGGAAATCACCATGACCAATATATATTGTGATGTTTTCGTATTCATATTCATAGATTTTCCTGTTCCGTATAATTACTGTCGATACGTTTGCATATGGATGTATTTCATCTTTAATAGCAAACACATGTTGTACCTCTTTTCTGAAAAAAGGATATCTGATTGGTTGAATATTGTGCTTAAACAACGACTAATGAATTCATTAATACATCTGCTTAAGTGGCCTTAGGCCTTAGTCTTAGAAGTCATTGACTTCCTAATTCCACTTGGCTAATGAGTTATTTATTTCAGTTATGATCACTGGCTCCAGATCTTGAATAAGTGTGTCCTTTACATCGCTAATTGCTTTGAAGTGTTTACGTCTTAAGTGGGGCAGTCTGCAAGTGATGCAAAACTCAGAATTGCCCAATCGCAATACTTTCTTTAGATAGGATACATTGGAATACCAAGCTGAAAATATAAGTTTTACCCATTCGTTTCTGTTTCATTTAGAGTTGATCGGTTTCCTTAGATATCCTTGTACACAAGTATCTCTATCTTGGCTTCCTATCGAACATGTCAATGTTATTTACGATCACCGCTTGACTTTTCTGTTCCAGTTAAAAATCTTCTGCTTAACCTATGAATATTCATGACAACAAAATGTTGCTCGTGTTTATTGTTGTATATTGACTTCGCTCGCCACAACACAATTTTATCTCAAAATCAATCAATTGCAACAACAACAACGCCTAAATCGAAGGGACACTATCGAGATCTTTGTGATTAGACAATACAACAGAAAGATATTTCAATCAAAGAAGTATACGTGATGCAATATCATAGCGCTGAGGGAGACGTGAGCGCATAACAAAGGCATTTCAGGGAATTCAGAAGTGAAATTTGTTGAAGTGAGATACAGGTGATGGGATAATTGTGACTTGTCGATTCTAATTAAACTGTTTACATCCGTTGCGCCAAATTAAATTTCCATCATAACAGAATGAAGCCAACTTAATCTCTACATTAATTATTTGCATTGTATCTCCACATTTGTTTTTTTTGTGCCATCGAGCATCAACAGGAACATGATAAGATGTTGGCGAGCATTATAGACCTTGAAATTTATGTACTTAATTGAATTTGCTCTTATTTTCGTAGCCAAAGACTGAAATAACGTATATTTTCGATCAAGTGCTCAACGATTTACACACACATATTAGTCGCATATAGATGATAATTTCATAGGAATGTCTAAACGGCTAAAGATACTTCCGTTCGATAAAAAACATATACAGCTTTCATGTTATCGTCATAATAATAATATAATGATCGCAGACTGTATGCAGCCCATTCAAATCTCTGTGCATTCCAAACAATTTATGTGTTCGATTAATTTTGGGATTTAGGGATTTTCAATAGTGTAATTTTCAGCATGAATACACAATATTATGTGAACAAAATATAAATAAATAATTGGAAACAAAAACAACCACAGTAGCAACAATAAAACAGACAGTTCATTACATTGGCAGGAATATGAATCATTATAATATTTTTATAATGGGAATAGAGTGTATAAGGACTGAGTTCTACAAGTCTCTTAAAACACACACACACACACATACAAATATATGTTTTCTATATATGTATATACAAATCTACTTTATTTGGGGCCTACACATTGTGTTGTGAATATTAAATACAACACAAAAAGCATGTTCGCCGCCACTGCTACAACCATCCCCAAACAATCAGCATCAGCGCTATACCAATTGGACGCTCCAATGCGCAAACAAAAAATAATACTAATAAATACACAAATACGATTTATGTTTAGAGATGTTCAGCAAATCTCTGAAGCATCCAAAAAACGAAAAGCAATCTAAAATTGCAAAAACGAATACAGACCGACCGGCCCTTTTCACAACAACGTAGGCACAACAACGTTACGTTGGAAATATGAAGAACTACTCCTATGGGCTTATTTTCATTTAAATGTCTGCCGGGGAAATTTATGATTTTTCCGAAAACCCAAATGCGAACTGAAATAGGAAATCTAACCGAGTCTACGAATAGTCATCCGCTATGCATTCAAAGAAAAAGAAAAAGTGAATGGAATTTGTTCTTTAAAACAAATGAGTTTTGATGCCAATTTTTCAAATGAACTCCTCTCAAAATATAACACTCCTTGCATGACAATTTCGTGATGGTTAATAATTCACAGTTTCAACAAGTCAGTTTGAAGAAAAAAGTGTGTCATGGAAATACAGCGGCTATGATCACGTTACGTTTGGGCAAAGCAAGTGAAGAAATGCTACAAGCGCCCTTAGCGGGCGAAAAAAATATGACGTTCTTGGAAGAAGCACATCTTATCAAATGATTACTTTACGAGTATCCTCTTTTCGGTGCTCTTACAGGTTTGGTAAGGTAGGGTAGAGTTTGTCGTCCAAGTATTCACACTTATATGGTATAACCCCTCAGCAGTCGTAAACTGCATTTCAATAATTAATCATCAATGCAAACATATGGTGTCTTCACACCTGAAACATTGTATGGCAGCCCATCAATCACTGTAACAGTTTCCAGTCTACTGTTCATTATCTGATTTCAAGCGCCATTTTATTGCTCGGTACGAGTTCTTTGACACTCATAAATGAAAAAATCAATATATGCATCGAAACACTATTTTACCGCATTACATTTAAAACCCATACAAGTCATTTTCATCATCTTAAAATGTTTTCATTTGTTTTTATTATTCTTACATTTTGTTTGCGGTAGAAGGTGTGAATCTTCTCTTCATTAAAATTCTTCATATTGCCGGCAAAGGTTTCGTGCATGTTTGCAAGAAGTCACCAGCCGTGCGATTAAATTATTCATTTTTTATTGTTTTTATTTGACTTGTCGTTAACTTTTTTACGATCATATTTTTATGATCTTCCCCTTCATATCTCGTCAATATTTTATGGGACAATTGTTTCTTCTGGAAATTAATCCTGTGAAACCCTTGTGTCAAAATAAAAAAGAGCATTAATCACAACTGAAGGGAAAGTGCGATCGTAAAAGCGAACGAGTGTACCTTCCTTTTACTTTACGATCTAGTCAGAATAAAATATTAAAATCATCAGTCACCTTGACATCTACGAGCTTAGAATTTGGTCATTACGATAACTGTGGTATGAATAACTGCACATTTTATTTGTGCAAACAAAAAACAAACTAAAATGTAATTCGATTATCAGTTTGGTGTTTTCTGTGAGTTTTACAGCCCCACAGACAATATTTAGGAAGTAAATATTTGAAATGCCATTGTCTACATTGCACCTTCAAGGGACATTTTTAGTGTGGACCTCTTATTTACAAAAACAAATTTTGATTGGCGCCGTCCATAGATTATGATATTTGTCTATGTCTGTACAATGTCTTCCTCTATTCATAGATATTATCAAAAACCTGCTTGGAGGATCCATCCATTCAAAAATGTATTTTAAAAACAACCATAGAAACCGGTGTCACGCCATCACAGTCGATACAGTTGTCTCCTACACCAGCGTTCAAATGTGAACAACAAATCGAATAATAAACTCAATGATTATGGGAAAGATGTACAATCCCCGATAAAGAAAATTTCCAAAAATTAGAACTATTTCAGGGATTTATTTTATAAACGTGTGCACGTAGCATAGAAACGAGAATATCCAATGAACAAACAGCAGGAATTTATAACTTGTGTCACTTGCAGTGCCACCAAATCGTAACTCAGACGCTTCTTTTTGGTTGCACGTATGTTCGCTAAAGGGAAACAGATCGACGCCGACAAACGGATGCCAAAGAAATTTGAAACAAGCCAAAATCAAGATCACAACACCAACAGGAGCGCCATTCCAGGCGTACTCCTCGACGTCTTCGCTTGCCAACAGACAAAGATGTCTGTCAGATAATGAAAACGACAAGGCTGTCGTCAATGTGCCACTTGCAGCACAGTACGATGATCAGCACACGATGCTCATGTGAGTGTAAGGAAGGTTTCTGAGATAGCGCAGATTCCCATGATGTTGCTGAATTATCGGCAATTAACTACAAGCGCAATTTCAATGTATTCCACCGACCGAAGCGTGCAATCAAAGATAAAAAGTGAATGATAAATATGACTCAACTCTAGTTTAGTAAAGACGACCGCATTTTTTGATATTTTTATGGTGCGATATGCGTCTATAGCTGTTTTGGATCTAAAGATATGGGCCTAGACCCCTACGAACCGAGTATGTTAAATTATTTTATAGTATTAACTTGAATGTCGCATTGCAAATCCAAAGATATTAGCCTAAAAATTTAATATTTCGAACACCTGTTGCGAAAACAAAGTATTTTCTGAATGAAATATTCTTTCTAGGTTAAAAGTATCGGAAAGTAGTCGGTTCACGGCCGAGGCTTGATATTTTCTTCTTCTCTAGGGCATATCCAATATCGGCTACGCGAACCAAGTTCCCTAAATTGTAATAAGGCCATTATTTTCGTATACGGTTTAGATACCGTATACGGAATACCATATTTACCATGAATACCATACATTTATTAAACTCTAATGATATGTAGGTTTCAAAGGCCATTTTAGAAAACGCACAGTGTAGTCCAACCCGGCCCAATAACCGATCAATGTGTAAAATGAAGAATTTTATGATAGTATGAAAAGCGATTGATTTAGATCCAGAACCTAAAAAGGTTACAAGGTTTGCAATTTTTTACTCGAAACCCATTCCTGAACCAATAAAACTAGTCACACCTTTAACCCAATTTAAGAGAACACAAAACCAAAGGTCGTTTTAAAACGTTTCACTCGATAAATTTGGGCGAGTAAAAACGGTAACCAGTTATACCGACTTCTGGTTGGCTGTTGTGTTGATTATGAAGTATTGCCATCTAAATTTTAGTCGATGATTTAATGGCACGTTAAAACATTTGTATAAGTTTCTCTACACCTTTAATAATTAGTATTATTATTCGGATAAATAAGTATTCAAACATTTAATTGAGTTAAGAAGCCCAATTTCAAATGTAAGTTTCCTGTTGTACGTACTTCATTACAATTGGTTCATTTGTCAATTTATTAACAAGATTGATAGGACCGAAGTCCTCTAATGCTCACAATAGCTGACTCGAGAATTATTGACTTTATTAACTGTTACATCGTATGTCTACGAAATAACATTTGCGTCAAATGTTATTTCGTAGGTCTCCATGTTCTTTCAAAAGCCGGTCTATGTGGCTTTGGAGCGACAAAATATTGCTACAATTGAGTTCAAATGCACACATTAATACAAAAAACTGAAACCCTACTGTTGGCGACAACTCTCATTGGCACCCGCATTTTGGCATTTTTCTGAATGTTACGTAGCAACGTGTCAGCGGCTGATGATTTCTTTGTTGTTGTTTGTTGGTGTTGAAAGTTGACAGCTTCCAAACAAAATGACAACGATGTTCGGCTTATATATATATATATATATATATATATAAATGTTTGGAAATAATCAAATTTTGTTATGGAGGACGAAGACATATTGATATTTCTAGGGAGCATTCCCACGACACGTTCCAAACCCACCGAGAGTTACAACCGGGATGATAGAATAAACTTACCCTCCATACTATAGTGTAGTGTATAAACAGAAAGTTGAGTATTCACTAATCTTATTAAACTCATTTTGCTCTTCACAGATACTGAATGCCAAACTGTCTCCCTCAAAAACTGTAGCCGATTCGATTATTGGTTTGTCTTTAGCCAGATTTACTTCTATGGAAAATTTAACATAGACACTTAACATATCTTAGAAATTGACAGAAAACAAATGCCTGAATGTAACATTCATTGCAAGCACTGCCTGCTTAATTCCATGTGACGACAAAATCTCCTTCTTCATATATTTTCCAAATCTAATTTTCCAACTACCGACCCGGCAGTGTTGTTTATCGGAGAAAAAAAAAACAAAATCGAATTTGTGTCAAAATGTCACGTTAACCACTCATAAGCGGATATGATGTCCTCTTGTTGTAAGTCATTGTTCTCAGTGTTACTGAGTGTTGGGGCGTTGTGTGGAGCGAGTAGCCCATCGTGGGAATGTGAACATTGGAAATGGTTTTACCGTAACAAAAACATATTCTGAGACATACCCAAATACATATGTACATTTTTTACGTTTCTATCAAATTTGCAATAAAGAGAAAAATACTTCCCTATGTTGCTGAATGGGTATTTATAACCCATTTAATAGCCTTTATATATCGGTAGCAGAGATGTTGAGGTATTTAAGTTTCACAGTATTTTAATTATTAACTGAAAAATTTACAAAATATATGTGTTCAATATATATGTGTTCAAAAAAATTACTAAAGGAATACTGTTTATTCATAAAAACCTTTATATTGACGCCACTTTTCATATGAAGGAGGTTATAAATAGTTTTGAAAGAAATCACGCCCATGGTCGGAGTTTTCAGAGTTAAATCATGCCTTCGGGATGATCTTCAAAACCACACCTCTATGACGAATTTTATAATAAAACCACGTCTTGAATTAAGCTGTACACCACAGATAAAAAATATGTCATATTAGAAAAATCCGGAATTAAAAAATACTGCCAGTTAAAAATATTTTGACATACCAAATCCATAATCACACTAACAATCAATTAATGTAAGAACATTGACAACACGTAAAATCGTTAACAATGAATGAATGTCGTACATTTTAAGCCAACTTCAGGCTTCATGTACACTTCTGGAATTTTCCAAGAAAATATCGTGAGTGTTCCAGGAAATGTCCGTGGCGATCATCTCATCTGAAAATTAGTGTAAACTAGTCAGGCTGAATCCCAGTTTGTTGTTTTTATAAAAAAACAACTATTTATTAGTGGGGAATGTATGGCATTGTTTGCCGAGGGGTAAGGCAGGGAAGACTATAGTTTCGGATCACGCCACTGATCCCCGACATCAACGAAATTCTCATGCGGTTTATGTCGTTGGTCAGCTAAGTACTTCGCTTTGTTACAAGAGACATTTGGGTATGAAAGGTTTTTTGTATAGAAGCAATAGCTTCTGGGGAGAATATCCCAACAAAAAACTAAGGGAACTGATGAGGATCAGTGGCGTGATCCGAAACTATAGTCTTCCCTGCCTTACCCCTCGGCAAACAATGCCATACATTCCCCACTAATAAATATTTGTTTTTTTATTAAAAAAAAAAACAACAACAAACTGGGATTCAGCCTGACTATTTTGCAAAAACAAAATACAAATGGTATCCCAAATAAACCGCCAACACTACTGAATTAGTGTAAACATTGTTAATGAACCTTACAAACTCACAAGAGAAGATGCGACCGATGATTTCACATCATAAATATAGATAGATATAACCATATAAAATATATATCCAGTCCAGAGAAACAAATATTCAAATATATTTTTAAAATCTGTACCCCATATAAAATTTGTATTATTTTCTTGTTATGCATTTCTTGTATAAAAATCATACATTAAATTAGTTTCTTGGTCAGATATCCGTGGTCTACTGTACTTCAAATCAGGTAATGCAGTTATATAAGACTATAACATGGATCTGTATTGAACTATTTAGTTTGAAAAGGTCTTAATTGGTACTTATGTGGAATCCGAAATGCCGACTTACCCTCAAATGGATTGGAAAAGGTGCCTAAACTTTGAAAACTTTTTGCATGAGGTCGCGATTTCTTAAACTCACTATTTAAAAAATCCATATTCATGCAACTACGCTCTTCTAAAATTGTTTTTTAATTAATTTTAATTGTTTATTGCTGCAAAGTAGCACAACTAATTGAATTATACCAACATGAAAACGTTGTCAAAATCCAAGCTATTTAACTGCATTTAATGCGGGTTGATGGTATTGGAAACTTTATGTGCTAATCCGCTGTTATGATAATCATAAGATTGCTTTGACAATGGAAAATTGTAACCTACCTTGTAAAAATCATCATCAACCAAAGCTGTCGTAATAGGTCCAAATTTTGACACTTGGAAATCTTATATTTTTATGTCAAAGTAAGGCTTCTATCAATATTAATTTCTCTACTGAGTATGGTCTTATATTCTATATTGGTTTAAAATATTGATGACAATTTGCATCGAATGTTTTTAAAAGTGGTCTATGGTATATTTATTTGATTCAAAGAAGTCATCTAGTAGTAGTACTATGTTCTTATCATTGCTGAACATTGGCCTTCGAATCAATTTATTATTAAAAAATATGTATTTCAACGCGATCCACGACAATGACTATAGAGCTCGTTTAAATAAAAACTTGTTCGTATTAAAACAACGTCAAAACTTAATTAACAACGTTTCAATTTTGGGAAACGTGTTCGCTATCGACAAGTGTTAAGAGATACGGTGTCTTTTAGGTGTCATTGGTAACAGCCTCTGATTTGTCGCTACATTGATTGGCTATAATTTAAAATGTAAATTGTTGTGCATCCAACTAAGACTAAAATACTACCAACTTAAACGGCATTTAGAATAAAACAACAACAACAACAACTGTTTCCCCATTTGAGGCAACAAATCAAGTTCATCATCAGAGCAACACAATCAACTATTCACTGACTAAGATAAACTGATGTTAAAGGTAGAGATTTAAACAGGTGATAACAGGCGAGTGAGACGACACAAGATGACACTTGGAGACGTTGTGCCCCAACCCAATTCAACAGCAGTGCATAACAAGTTGAGCAACGATGTGAGTAACTGTGGGAAAATGCGTAGCAGATGTCGGTGCACTGCTACATCAGCTGACCTTATTAATTAAGATTAGGTGATGATTAAAGCACAGCCATTTGCCTCCGGAGCGATGGCGATAATACCGTTGATGCAGTTAACAGCTTAATTAAGAAACAACATAAAGCGTTGCAAGAACAGAGGCAGGTTGTTCAATGTCGTTAATACCCCCATTCCTTAGCCTGGAATGACTCCACATTGCATCTCTCCCAATGGTTCTTCTTTTTTGGATGAAAAGAAAGGGCGTATGAAGATAATTTATGGCCGACTACGAGAACACACATAGATACCCACTGTGCTGCTGACGGCATGAACACAAGAAACTTGCCCTTGCCCAGGGCAGCATTCTTACAACTATGTTTACTGCTGTGCGTCCAATAGCCCAATCGGGTCTACAAATGATAATTTTAAGCTCATTTGCATATACTATGCTGTATTTTCTCATTTTACTTTTCAACGTCCCGTTCCTCCGGCAATTGTGTATTGATGATTTTAGTAGTATGGTTCTTTCATTTCAATTGTTTTAAACTTGGACGCATCACGAGAATATTTGTTGAATATTCGCCTGGGTACTCAATAAGAAAGGTGTTGATTTCTACGTGTTGCTCTCAACGTGCCTCATTTTTTCACATCTAACGCAAGCACAGCGGGACATTTGTGTTAAGGCTGATTTATAGACGATAAGAACTTTTCTACTTTGATAATCCATTGGGAGTACAGAATGAAACATCTTCATTGCAATCATTGGTCTTGGGATTATAATTATTTAAATTTGTTCTCCAGCCCTTGAACGGTGATGTGCCACCAATGGGATCATGTGTTTTGCTGCTATTGTCTGTGTTCGGTTCGGAAAGAAATAAACGTCTAATAATCACGTTAAGATTTCCGACTTATTACGTTTTGATAATCTGTAGAATTGTCCGGTTTTTTGCCCACATACCAAACCACTAATTATCCGGAGCCTTTAAATAACCGTCGAGAAATGTTAGGATCACATCGTGTATGTCTTGTAAAATTGAATATTATCTATTTAATAGCGAGGAGGATTTTGCATTGCATTGTGCTGAAAATAGGATTAACCTCAGTTATTAGTTAAGTCCATTTCCAGGCCAAGGTTGTCGGATTAAGGTCGTTGGTCAGGTAGAAGACGAGCACATCATATGCTCGGTGTAATTATGGGAATTATTTCTAATTAAGCAGTTGTAAAATAATACATAAGCAACAATTAGCTTACAAAATAGCCAACATGAACACCCACTGCCATCACTACCCACTCGAGGTTGAGCTGGCATTGACTACTTCTGACCAACTTTACAGAATACACTTTTTAGCAAGATTAGTACAACTTCACAAAGGACATTGTGTTATGGCACAGAAAAGTCATCTTGCTTATCTGTGTTCTGTGTTTGGGTGGCAGACCACGTCATAATAAACGTCATAAATTACTTGCGTTAAGAAAAGTAAAACGATGACAAGAATGCGCAATAAAATACTTTCGCTGAACTTTATTAAGAACATATTGCGGTTAGTGTGGAAGATGAGTACAAAAGAAAACATGTTGTAATAAAATCAACTTTATTAGAATGGACTTCTTTGTTTTGTGTTATTGTGTGGCTGTTATTTGTGAAACGGACGTCAGTGGCCAGAACTGGAAACGGAGCAGCTGCTCTGGGTGTGTCCCGAAGTAGTTCATTTCTCTCCAATAAATTATCGATAATTATGGAAGATACATAAAGGTCGTCGATCAAAGGAATGCTCTTTTTGTGGCTAAGAAAGTGAAAAAGAGAAACGTCAGCCTTTCATACAAATCAAGCTGTCAACAAACAAGACATCATTTTAAAATGAAAACCAATCCTTTGTAAGCGATATGACGATACAAAAACCACGTGGTGATGAGGAGTCTATTAACATTTGCCCAACATATGTTTCAAGGATAACAAAGCGTCCTGCACACCAACTCAAACAAAGACGGCAGTCAGGCACAGCACGACCATTTGCAACAACAAAGCAACCAACTGCGGCGTCCTTTTTTGTACAAGACTGTATAGGACAATAGGAAAACCCCTTGGAGAAGGACGTCAACAGGATATGCATGATATACCATCTACACATGATGGGATTTCACACCTACCCATACTCTCACCCATACACACACACACACTGGTTCTTAGTACAAATGCATGCCTAGCAAAAAACAAAGGTGTCGATTTGTATCGAGCATTCTCCTATTCACAGGACATCGCAACATTAGCATTACCGGCATTAGACACCACACAACCTCAGACGCCAACCAAACCTCAAAGAAGAAATCCTCTAGGTCAGAGCCTCAAATGAAGTCAGTGGTTGCAGCGCACACATGATTGATTGTGGTTAATACTGGATTCATCGCCTTTGTCAGAGTGCCTGAGTACATTCTTAAGAAGAGAATGCATAGTGTGTTCCTGGTTCCTCGAATACCCCAAAGCGAGTTGCAACAAAAAGGCATTTGCTAATTTATGGGTGTAGTGATGGGTTACACCTTCTTCAGTAGTAAGTGATTTCCCCGAACGCACTCCATGACATCCGACTTGTAAAAGCAAACCAAACGAATTGAGATTGAAACCACAACTAAGTCTTCTATACAAATTCCGAAAGGTGTACCAGAAGTCAATTGATCATTTGTTGGTCTAATGCGATATCTTAAACTGCAATTCTCAGGGGTATGCAAAGACAAAGTTACGTGTTTGCGAAGCATTTCCACCAATCAACAATTTATGATTGATGTCCTAGGTTCTGTCGGCCCAGCTCTTGCTACTGGCTATTCGAATTTCGCAGAAATGCGAAAGATTAAATCCACAACAAACATGTTCCACACTCAAGTTCGCTTCAGCTAACATATGGTCCATTTCTCATTACGTTTCTCATTCTCAGTTTCTAATTAAGATCTGTTGAAACTGTCAGTGGCATTCCGAGCCACACGCACTACAATCAAAATTAAATGTTAACTAATAACATATATAGTTCAACGTATGTGGGTATGTGAACACCAACTGGAAATTAATTTAATTAATTGTTTCAAATTCTGACAATGTAATAAACTGCTAACACAAAGACACTGGCACACGCACATGTTTGGTGAGTGCAAACATCTGATACCGAAGCAAGGGAATCATTTATCGAAGCACATGGAGGTAATTTGAACATTGAATTAGAAAATTCTTTGGTTTATAGTATACGGACATAAATTCCTCATGTAACGTCTGTCACTTCCAGGCATGATGAGGAAGTACATTTTTATTAACATCTTTAATGTCCGCGAATGATACTTTGGCATTGGTTTTATCATTTACAACAGATAACATGAACATTTTCACCATTGAAGATGTCATGTACTGTGCTGAAAAGCTATATCGAAAACCGGAGTCTATTTTAATAGAGTGCGTCCGTAGGCCAAATAAGTGTGCCGAATTGAAATTGTTGATGTCATATGAATTTTACAGAAATGCATAGTATGTGATGGTTTTCACAATACTTAAATACATTCGTGTTTTATAAAAATCTTATAATTTGCATAGTTCCACGAATATAAACTTGCATTTGAAACAGACTTGCCTACATATAAAAGTCGTGTGCCAACAAATGATCCAGGTCCACACATGTATCAGTTTAAATATGTAAGAAATGGTATTATAAATTAAGCTATGAATTTTTATTCTAAATAACATGAGGAAGAAAACGATTAAAATTTTGTTTTATACCATAAACGTTTTAAATCTGACATTCTAGTTTAGAATTGCGGACTTCCCTTTAATCATGGCACACCCGTTAGGAGGCCCATACTATCCAAACTGTGCCTTTATTAGGTTATCAATGTCATAAGGAGACAATGCCGACAAAGGAAAACTGGACACAATTGGCAAGTAACCAACAATGTCTGGCCTTATAAAAATTGTGACTTGAATAGAAATTGGTGGCGCATGAAGAACAACGGTCATACCTGACTGGCTGGCTTTGTTAAGCCAGGAACTGAAGAAATGTGAAAGAAGAAGGAAATGCCGTTTGGGTTTCATTCAGCTGGCTAAGCTCTAAGATGTGTGTAGCTAAGCCAATGTCAAAGGTAATTACATGTCATGACACCAACGATTTGTCTTTTGTTATTTCTGCCAATGGAATTTTCATCTTGAATTTTAACAAAGCAACATCCACGTAATAATATTTAAGATCCGTCTCACTCTCCCTGGTGATTTGTGGCCATATGCTTGTTTATATAAATCTTAGTTGAAGTATCGCGTTACTGACATAACGACATAATTTAAACAGAATATTCTTTCGTTGTCACTAACAGATTTTCCGTACAGAAAAATTGGCTTCGAATTTCCGATTTACTTTCAACACATGCTCGAGAAATGTTAATTACTTTATGAGTTTGGTGTAGTGTTAAAAAAGGACGATGAACATAGTGTTAAAATCATCATCAGGCCGCCATCAATAAGCAAGGCACACTTCATGTCGCCTACACCACTCAACAAGCTGATGGGTGTCTGCGAGGTGTAAATGTACTCATTAACATATCCCTACGAAATTTCCATGAACCCAAAAAATGATTCCAATTATTTGACGTGAAGGACACAGTTGCATCTTCAGGACAAGAATTTATTGCCGGAAAAGTGATCTTAATTTGAGCGAAGGTCTGACTGCTTCTTCGATATTTTACACTTTGATTTTCCTGGATGCAAGCAAACAAACAAACAGATATCGAATTAATTTCAAAACATCTGCTGTCCATGTTCTTAGAATCATTCAGAAGTACGTAATACTAATAATACATAACAAATCCATATGTATTCTATAGAAACAAATAAAAACACAGCGAGTTTTTTTGGATGAAGAACTTCAATGCAAATTTGGCGATAACAAGTGCACTCCAATGTACATCGATAAATTCCATAGTTGGCAATCAGACGGAAGCTGTTGTCAAACATAAATTTCACTTCATAACCTTGTAATGCGGCCAAATGCATTTGGGCCACCGCTGCATATCCGATGCCCAATGGACTACAGTGCCCAATGCCGAATGTTCTCAGTCTAGAATATATGACTAGGAAATAAAGTGCACTTGATTTCCGTAAAGTGTTGGCGGTAAAAATACAAAATATGAATAAAATATCCTCGTTTGTTGTTGTTGGTACAATAGATTGCTGGCACTTTTTTCTCTCTCAGTTCTCGACTGTGGCTTTTTTAATAACAAACTCTATTTTTCACACTTATTTCCGGCTTATGTTTCTATATCCGTATACCGTACACAAACGCGCCATTTTAAGCCATCCAAATTCACGTTCACATAACCAAGGACAAAACACAACAAACCGTATGAAACCAATGAAAACGGGGGAAAGTAAAAGTAATACAACTGTAAATTTAGCCAAAAACTGTGGCGTAATAAATTACAGATACTACACAAGCAAAAAAAAAAAAAAAAAAGAAACAGCACATACACATTCATTTACATGCTGCTTGCATGAGTTTAAACGCCCTACCGATGGCATATTTAACAGCCAATATATTCGATTTAAATTAGAATGGTTTGAAAGGTTATGATTTGGAAACCTTATTCCACCTTACTCCACCTTACTCCAAATTCTAGTACACAACATATACATTTTTTCAAAATTCGTGGACCTAGTATTCCAGGTTGGTTGGGATCTATGTAGTCGGCGGGGTATGGCATTGACTACGAATTCTATTTGAATATTAGTCAAATCACACATTCAAACTTGATTTTGCTTGAATAGGTATGTTGGTATGCATTGGACGCTACCATACGTACATACTATATGAAGGAAATATCTACTGTCGAGTTTACAGTTTTCCATTATGTATTTTTATTTGCATTTGTGCTGCCTGGTATTGGCTTGGCTTTGGTCTGTTGTTCCGATTTATTTGCATTTTCCCTTCGAGGAATAAAACAACAATTTTATTAATTTATTTTCCATTTTGTTTTAATTAACCGTTGTTCATATTTGGGGGGCGGGTTCAAAGTTAGCGAGCCCATCACGTCTATGGTGGTTAAATGGTAGTTCAAACAGTTTCGTCCGGCTTTGGTGTAATGACCGTATTAATAGAAATAAAATGTAGTTTTTGTAGCCGCCACCAGACCAAAGTGGGACTGGCAGTAAATAAAGACCAAGATGACGATTAAAACGCGCAAGACGTGCAGTTGACTCGGCCCAACTGTGGAACTTGACAACTACAGGTTCGAGTGAACGATTTTATAACATCAGCTTTGAAATCCGGAGGAGAATAGTGGTGGCCAACAGATGCTACTACGGTCTATGCAAGCAACTCAAAAGCAAGGCCACATCTCGCCAGACCAAACTCACACTCTACAAGATCACGAATCCGATGGAAAGATCAAATAGAAGACAACATATCTTTCGAATTGGATGAGATGCACACAATACCTACGCGGTTGGAAATCTTTTTTAATCCTTGTTTATGGAACAACCGTTCTATCATAAGCCAGATAAGTAATCAGACCACGGCTCCGAAAATTGTTTATTTTAAAAAATCCACATTCTATGTAAGCAAATCCGATTTGCTTTGAATGAAAATGGTAATTCATATAGGGAAATGGGGAAGTGTCGAAAGTGATAGAACAAGTTACCGGAGTCCAGCCAATTCGATTTGAAATATGAATTTTAATACAGAGCAGAATAATCTAAAAAATGCAATCGAAGATGTCTTCATACACATCATGATTTACCTGCAAGAAAAAAGTTATAATTACATAGGGCGGATCGAGTGCCAGTAGCACTTTTCATCATTAAAAAACCAACTATGCATCAAATAAAGATATAATGACACGAATCAAGTCTAAAAAGGAGTCTGCTATTAATTTATGGATATCATTTAACGGCAAGTATACCTTCACGTGTATGTGGATAAACTCACTTCGACTCAGGCTTCTGAAGGAGATCCGCAAAGGGGAGCAAGCGTTGGAAGCATACCTAAATTATTTTTCTGAAATTTATTGTATTAACATGTGGTCAATTGATGCTCTTGTTTTTGCATAATATACAATTTCACCAGAATGTTAAGGATAATGTGAATATTTATTTTAATGTAACTTTACGGTCAGAGTTATATTAACAAATAATAAAATAATTATTAGCTCAATTTCATTAAGAAAATCATATATGAACACATTAGAAGTATTTTTTATTCTATTTAGAATTGAAATAAAACATTGAATTGCGAACAGATTTCAAGCCTATGTACCAAAATAGAAAAGAAAAACTATTTTTTTTTGCTAGCTATTCCACTCTTCGAAGTAACAGTTCATAGTTTTTCATGGGCCTTAACAGTTTTTGAAATTACATTGCACCATTTGTATTTAAGATGAAAAATGTGTGTTTCAGTTTTATCAGTATTTGTCGGCAACAGCAAAAAAATGTTATATAATGGTAGTGGTTGTCAATTTATTATTATTGAAACACCTAGATTTACTGAGTGATCGTAATATATATATATATATAGGCTGGCCAATTTGATTGGAGCCGAAAAATTGGATTAATCATCCTAGGGGCTGGATGATTCTATGGACAACTCGAAAATCGACCTATATATATATATATATATATATATAGGCTGGCCAATTTGTATGGACAACGCGAAAATCGGCCAATGGTTCCTTCACCAAAGTTGATTAGAATTGTCCATAGTATCATCCTAGGGGCTGGATTTAATTGGCAAAAATGTTGGCCTGGTAGTGGTTGTCAATTTATTATTATTGAAACACCTAGATTTACTGAGTGATCGTAATATATATATATATATATAGGCTGGCCAATTTGATTGGAGCCGAAAAATTGGATTAATCATCCTAGGGGCTGGATGATTCTATGGACAACTCGAAAATCGACCTATATATATATATATATATAGGCTGGCCAATTTGTATGGACAACGCGAAAATCGGCCAATGGTTCCTTCACCAAAGTTGATTAGAATTGTCCATAGTATCATCCTAGGGGCTGGATTTAATTGGCAAAAATGTTGGCCTGCCCTAATATATATATATATACTTGTGCCCTCAAAAACAAAACATTGGATTGCGAACAGATTTCAAGCCTATGTACCAACATCGACAAAAATTTATTTTTTATGCTAGCTATATACAGAGTAAATGAAACCTAATTTGTCAATGTTAACTACAAAGATGTCATTTTCTGTTTGGGTTTCATAACAACTCTCAGCTAGGCTTTTTTAAACAACAGATGTAACCTTTTATTCCAAAATTTAAAAAGAAATGAAATGAAACTACCAAAGTGTTCGTGATCGGATTAGTTTCGATAGAAAAGCAACAACTTCAATAATATCGCCAACACAAACAACGACAATAGCTAATACATTTTCAATTTATTTTTTCTTTTTCATTCAATACGAATTTATCCTGGCTTGTGGTATGAAGAGCTCCAGAAAGGGATTTCTTTTGAGAACTCAACAATCTTGTATACGAGAAACATGATAACTTGTGTATGCAATAAATAGTAATTGCACGTTGCATTGGATCCCGCTATTCTACGGCATAATCATCCAAGTAAGACCCACAGAAAACCGACAGCCAGACCACATCCAAACCGCCTTCCATTTCTCCCTGGACAAGGGAAACTTCACCAAAGATGTGTTGTGATAACTGTTGCATCCTTATTTTTATATCGACGTACCAAAAACACCAGAAACCATCTAACCACACATTGGGTGTGCGTGTGTAAGTCGGTTGCATCTAACCACAACTCACAACATAATTTTCATGAATTACACCAAAGTACGCTTTAGTATGTCCATAAGCTTCTAAGCTCCCGAACACATGTGACAAATGCAAACTGTCTGTCTTCGTATGTAAGGAAACCGTCCAAGTACACAACTCCCCAGTACACGTCCTGCACTAGTGTACTTTGTAATATAAAATGCAATGGGGAATTTTACAGTACCTATACGACTTCCTGGCCTTTATCAATACCATCAAATAGGAGCTATGTCTGCTCGTATGTTGGAGCCATGGAGGCAAATCATGTTACATATACAAATATAAGTAGTTACTACAATTGTATAAAAACACTTTCGTGAGCTTTCCTAAATGAACTGAAGGAAGCGATTTGTGTTAGAACTCAGACTTTGGATAATGGATAAATTGCTTGGTTCCCATACATTTGTGAGCAAATCTATTTATATAAAACCAAAATTCCCTGGCGCATAAAATAGTCCAACTCTATTCATTTGACCGGGCCATAATTTAGAACCATTGTTTATTTGTTAGTCATGTTTACATGACAGGAGTAAAATGGCCATAAGTACGGCTTCAAATGGATTTTTACAAATGTAAAAACGATTGTGTATAATTATACACAATCAGCATAAAATTGTTAATAAATTAACATATTCACAAGCATTTGCATACCATACATAATAGTTACGAAAAAGTACATACATGTATATTTGCATGTGAATGAATGGTTGAGTGAGTTACTGGCAGTAGTTGTGGCAGCATATGCATGAATTATTCATGGCTACCACCTCCACCCGTTGCCTGTGCTGCGACCAATATGCATAAATCCCAGTATGTTGTACGATTGAAGGGATTGTGGCGCTATGTGTCTCAGAGGTCCCTTGCCTGTTCGTCGATAATCACAATCATTGTTGTGGTTGCAACATTTGTTACATGATGGTCCGGCTCTAAGGTTACTGCAATTGCTCATTTGCATCATTTTTGTCCAATATGCTGCATAGCCGGAACAATGGTATATGAAACTAAGCTATAACTGTGCAAAATAAGCAAGCCATCAACATCGAAATGGTGTTAATCAAGCAATTTTACAAAACTTTATTCGAAGGATGTAGTGGGCTTTTGTGAAAATATGTTAAACATTGTTTTGCGTATAATTAGTTTCCGGGACATGTATATAGGCAGCCCTTTATACCTGGTCAAGGGCTGACGTATAAAATCGGGCTCGAAAACCGGTGTCCTTGGAGAAATGTTATTTTAAAAAGGTTTGGTTCTTTTGAACTGTTGAAATATACCGAACAAAAATAAACTTGTCGGTGCCCTATGGGCCAGGAATCCCATAGGAATCAGGTAGAGCCGATAAAACGATATATTTGAAATCTGGGGACTTTGAGCTTTACAGCAATACAAATTACAAAAACATTGTGGGTCACGATTTACAAATGACATGAGGTCAAAGTCAAAATTTCATATTTTTGTAAATATAATTTATATATGAAAAATGTTATATAACATTGACATGCGTCCAAATATTAACATGAAATGGCGGCCAATTAAACAGCAGGGACTGGATATTATAATGGATGTCAAAACTATTAGTAATTTGAATAAATAATTTCGCATATAAAACTCATAAAATCCAATTTTCCAAAAAAACAAAAAAATGGATCCTAGAACCATGCAGTGCCAGAGGACATTTTATGCAGTGCCAGAGGACATTTTATAGCACCAATCTACGCATTGATATGCTCTCTGTCCAAAAATTTGCGACCGTTAATAAACTTAAGAGTTATTGTCGATAATATAAAAACAGTCGTTGAACAATTCCTTTGAAAATGTAATAAAAGAATAAAGTTGACTTTTATTGTCATAGCATGCTGATGATAAAATTGGAAGATATTAACCTCACATTGGACTAAATTAGCTGTTATTTGGTATTTTAAGTTAGCATAGTGTAACACATATTCTTACCAAAAATCATAAATTTTGCTCCACTATTTGGCATAGCCCAAATGTTAACAGTGTCCCCTAATGTTTTTTTTTTTTTTTTCAACCAAATTGTCTGTAATTTTGTATTTTGAATGCTCATTGGGTGTGAAAACTTCGTAGCAAAAACTATAAATATTGACTTAGGTTTCGGGGTAGCCCCTACATAAACCGAACCCCATATTTAATAGCTTGGGGATTTTGTGCATCAAGTTTAATAACACATTAAAATACGATTAGATTCTATTCTTATTTTAAATACTGCCAATAAATGAAATATTTAGTTTTTGTTTTGATTTTCAATTTGGTTCTTATTTGATTTTCAAAATCTAATTCCACATTTGTAATTATCGTTCTACAAAACGCGTTCAAAAATAGTTTGATTAATTTAAGTTTTTCTTGCATGACAGTATTGAGCTTCTTCGAAACCTTTATATGTAATATTTATTTATTTCATAAAACCACTTCTCTAACTATGGCCAAAAACTAGGATCTCTGGCCCATAGTGCGACGTCGTAAACTTGAATCTTTTATGATTTCATCCGAAACATTTTCAAACAGCATTTTCAGACTAGCATTCTCGTTTGGCCAACCATACAACTAAAGGAACTTGAAATGTCCATGCATGGCTGAGAGATATAATTAGAGGGTAGATAGCGGCAGGGGCATGTTTTCTTGCAAGCCCTACTACAAGTTATGCATATGCACCTCTTTTTGGTGCATTGAAACAGGAAAATGAAGTCATTATCTTCATAACGTTTCGTGCTGAATGTTTCTTGTGTTAAAGGGCGTGGCCAGGCCTCTGAACAAGCCACGAATCCTGTCTTAAAATGAGCGGGCGTTGTCGACAGGTGTAAGAGCCTTGCAGACGTCATAGAAAAAGGAAGAAACATGTTTACTAATTTCGTTACACATCGTTCACTGTCCGGCTGAAAACTGAATAATTTTGTATCTATTAGAAATTAATCAAACACGGAAATAACGAGATCAGACACCGCTCAATTTGGAATGTAATGTGGAAAGGGTACACATGTTTCTTCTATGAAATTAAATCAGCAACTGGATCTATATCATGAAGGGAAAGTGCACTTGGCTGAGATATAATTTTAGAATAACTCAAAATAAGAATAATTTAACTTTAGAAATTATGTAGTAAATTAATTAGTTTACATATATTTGTATTATTAAAATTATGAAATCTCAAAAATGGCACATTAGTAAATAACCGACTTTTTAGACTTTTATTTAAAGACCTAAAAAAAAGATTGGTAAACAATTCTACCATTAAAGAATCGACAGCCTTGAAACAGACCCATGTTGACTCTGATATAAACTTTAGTTCTGTTATCCTAACAGTATCTTGACAATAAAAGAAACGTTAGGCGGAAAATATTATGAATGCAATTACAATAGAAGAAAGTTAAAACAATAACTCGTAAATTATGTTGCAGACAATATATGTTGAAGACAGAGCATGTTGTTGTACCTTCAAATGTCTGCGGTGGTGTGCGCAAATGTTATTTGGAGCTTTTGTCTTGATATGTTGGAAAGTCTTTCAGAAGCAGGACTCCAACACACCCAAACACATAAACATTCAAAACGAAATCCTCCCTAATGTGCGATCTTTAAGGATTTGGACTCTAATATGTTTAGTGGATGTAAGTTGAGACCCTTTTTAAAAGTGCGTTATGCTAAATTTCGGTTGGAAATTGTCCTTTTATGCGGTGACAAAGCATAGAAAGACACACAGTCGACCAAATATGTTAACTTTATTTTTATGTAAATGTCGTCAAAAGTTTGTATGTTTTTGCCTCTTGTTCCCTTTGTTTGGCAGAAAGTCTGTTTTGAATATGAATGACAGAATTCACGTTTGTGTTGTCGCTTTTGTTATTGTTTACTTTCCCGATGCCAGTATGTATGTGCGGAGTTTTTACTCGAGATACACCTCATGACGAACACACCACATCTTCAGTCGATGGCAAAAGTTGCACTTAAGGCCACCACCCATGGAGTGATTATGGCATATTAAGTGTTTGCATATTGTTTGCACCCCTACCCCTTTTCCCACTCACATTGTCAATGTAACTGTACCAGACCTACTCACACATTCACACTCAACGTGTTCAGATACATAATTAAGGGTATATGCTAAGAAAAACAGTATTTTTGTTTGTTTAGACCATTTGAATAAATATGTAATAAATATAAATTTGTGTTCAGACCTTTTTGATGCGTTAATCCCTAATGAAGAGTCTAGTTTGTGTGCCCCTCACGCTCCCAGTACCACCAAATCGTCCGTTTATCTTTGGCATGACAGTTTGAAAATGTTTATGTCGATTGCGGTTACTTCTCATATTCATTAATTTCCTTGGTGCCTTTGTTTACATTTGCAAGTTCCTGACCCATTAAAGGCATTAATAGTACACCCTGTCTTGCAGCCCTTTTCTGTGTTGACAGAAACACCAACATATGCATATCTATTAAAATATAAGATAACCAATAAGGGAGAATCATCCCCTATGTTCTGACGAAGCTTGGAGGGAAATCCATGTAATTGACAAATGTATGTGGTTTTGCTGTGCAACACCAATTGTTAATTGAAAATCCTTAATTTTCCCCTAGCTCCTCCCAAGAATATTGGTTATTAGCCATGGATGACCATAGCCGTTTGTTGGTGAGCACTCCTCTTGAGTGCACTGCATTAACTTTTTTATGCAATTTACCGCGAAATAGGATTAAATGCTTAACGTGTGAACCCAATACCAATGACACCAAACGGCGATGCTGTCCTCATAATGCCACACTGCCGAAACGGACGCAAACGTATTGTAGTTTTAGTCACATATGGGTATTTTCCCGAGCAATATCCTATCAAAATTAAACAAAAATATAATGCTCGAAGGGTGCTTGTGTTCCGGCGCTTCTTTTTGTTTCCAATTTAGAGATTTGTTGATTGCGTCTTCTTTGTAAGCAAAATCATATAAAATCCAAAAATACTCTGACGCCAGGATGGATGTTTTCTTCTATCCAGCACACAAACCTCAATTCGAAAATTTCAAATGGTTTTCAATGAACAAAATCCATTTGATAGGGAAGACTACAGGAAGTCAATAAAGCATGAATCGTTGACGAAGTCCCAAAATTGAAACCCTTGAATTGTTTCATACAACAGCTATACATACCAACACACATACACACTAAAGTGTGTGTCTGACATTTATTTCGAATTACCTATAAAGTTAGGATATCTTCATGGTAAAATAGCAACGGTGGACACCGAAGACTTCTTAAGCATCAAATTTAAAAACGAAAAATTTTATGAAACGTAAAATATTTTCTTATGATGATGAGTCCTTCAAATATCTTTGGCAAAATTAAATCCAGCCATTATATCGTAATACAACAAGTGGCTTTCTCAATCCTCCTTTTATTTACATTCAAATGAGAATACACAATTTCCTAAATTTATAGGGATCCTCTTGCTTGATTCCTATTCCTATTGCCGTCATATATTTTTATGTCAGATTTATTATTGCTGTTGTTGTTGTTGTGTTATTAAAAACATAAAAATTATTTAAATTATGCGGAAAAATACCGAAACGAGTAAAAAATAATCCATCTCTGTGGAAAAACAAATAAAAATGAAATTGTAAATATGCTTAATGTGAATGAATGCCGGAACACTTGTGTTCATTCCGTTGGCAAAGAAGTCGTGCGTGTTCCAAAGCCCTTAGCATAATAAATGGATGAAATGTACCGAAATAAATGTATGACTGGTAGGTAAGTCGTATAAACAAAACGAGATTTCTGTGATTCAAGAACATAATTTTCACAAAATTATTTCCATTTTCAGGTCTACGGATTTTGATAAAGTATTCAGCTACAAAAAAATGAAAAATACAATTATTATAAAATCACAACAAAAACATCTTAACCTATATATTTTTTGGATCCAGCATTGTGATATCAATAACTAACGGGAAGTTTTACAAAGTTTCATTTTAAAGATTTTTATGAGAATATATCCTTACCTAAAATGTGTAAGGATTTACGTTGTCAATTATACAAAAAAAAAATTCATTAATTAAAGCCGCGATTAATTTACCTTTGTCATATGAATAATCTGGTCTTCCATCAACTGTACTTTTTATTCCATGGAGGTGTATTTATTACCCCCCATGCAACACGACGTTAATTGCTGTCGGCTAATGTGCCTTAAAAGTGCATAAATCCCAATAACAATTACGTGAAATGGTAAATACTAAATCAACGGGGAGGCAAACAATCCACCACCTATGTCCACAGCTTTAAATCCCATCATCTGTGCTGGGCAATAAACAACATGCAATGCAATCTTCCCAATTTGGTAAAATCGAATGTTTATATGGAAAGGGGGTGCAAGGCAACCTAAGTATTATTGTTGTCTACACACACTACTACCAACATCACTATTATATCTCTAATTGGAAAACCAGGCAATAAAATTGACAGATACATTTTTCTGTCATCCCCTGCCCAGACAATCGGCTGTGATGTGTACATTGCTGGCATTTAACCGAAACTTACGTCAAATGGCATCGAAGAGTTGAACGTTGGCTTTAGTTATGGCAATGCTAAATGTCAAAACATTAATAATATTTAAGTAATATTAACCATCAACAATAACAACAACATCGGAAGTTGTAGCACCAAAAGTATAGCATGTGTTGAGGATATCAAAAAGGGGGAAATAAATGCTTTAACAGTATATTTCATTAAGAGAAAATGTCCTGGCATATGCTGGACAAAGAACACACCGCGATATGGATAATGTGTACTGGCAAGGAGGATGCGACTGCATTTGCAGCCGAATTGAATGCATGTCATGATTATTCGATTAAAAGTAATAATAAAGAAGTCAAATTCAATTAACAGGCAGTGGCGGCATGCGAATGGAAGTTTTCCCTTAGACCTCTGTAGTACTTATGTAAGAGTCGTATTGAATCCGTATCCTACATATACGGATAGACAGATTTAAATAAAGCACAAAAAAATTCATCACAAATGATTTGGTTGCATGTGTCCTTTCTGGAAGACCGTTGACATGAAATCGGAGTAAAATAAATAAATAAATATCAATGTATACGAACAGATCAATGTATGCGAGCAGATCACTCCTTACACATGTCATTCTGAAGGATAATATGTGATCAATGTATACGAACAGATCACTCCATACACATGACATTCTGAAGTCATCAAAACGAACGAAAATATATACATATGTGGAGGCTTTATTAAAATCTGAACCGATGTCAACATAACTTCATTGACGTAATTTTATACTGAATTCAATAAGCAATACAAAATTTCGTATTAATCGCATAAATATTGGGACTTTAGTGTACTATTGTAAAATCGGATGAGTCAACATGGGAGCTTTATCTCAATCTGAACTGATTTTCACCAATTTCAATAGGGGTCGTTCCTGGTCCAAATAAATCAGCTTTAACCAAAATTCTTTGAATACGACAAATTGGAAGTTATATGATTGTTTAATATGTTTTTATTTTGTTGGGATAATAACTGTAACCAATATCGTTCTTATACAGAATCTCGTGGAATCGGCCATGAATATCGGCCCACAATTCAGATACCCGGACAGATCGTTTTAGATAGGCGAGATAAGTTCATTACAATTTTAACCACTTCCCGAATAAAACAAATTACCAATAATAAATACTTAAACAAAAAAATGTGTACTTTTTATTACAATAATACGATTAGCGGAACACTAGTGATATGACTGGGGTTGCTAAGTTATAAATATTCAGACCGCTACCAGTTTTGCTTTCATTATTGCTTGCTGTTGTGATTCCAGTTCCAGTTCTCCCAGTTCTCTTTCGTCTAGGATGGCGGGATGAATATTCCATAAATACAATGTTATCCTTTAAAATCACAGGGGGTCCTTTTATAGCGGCATTTGCGAAAGGTCAATGACATTTGTTTGAGAAGTTGAATGTGCGTGAATAACGTTAGAACTAGCCTGGGTTTATGTCTGCTGTTTTAGGAAATTGAAGTTAGACTTGGATCTTTCAAATCCAAATGGAATAATTCCACCCCTGAGTATTTCACTGCAATCACTCGATTGGCAGGGTGTGATAGGACATGTGTAATTATGTATTGAAATGTTAATAGCAAGGCACACAAACTGGTAATAGTAGAGATTTTTGTGTGTTTTTTTATTATCTTCCTAGGTATAGTGTTCACTAATATCAATTGGCTTAATGCACAAAATAGAAGTTTAGGTAAATTCTGCCAACTCCCATGGCAAGGTGACCGCAACAAGAACCCCTTCGTTTGGTCTTTGTTCCTGAGGTTTTGTTACTGAACATGAAATTTTCAGCATTTTTACAAGGACATTTTTATTCCAGCGATTTCAAGAACAACGATATGTAAAAGCCTTGGTTTTGTGGTGTGGGTTTGTCACTGAGTGTGAATGTATTTTTGTACATTTAGAAATGTTTACCTACGACGTACATATTCATGTTATAAAGGAGTTTTGGGATATTCATCTCAAATACCTTGAAATGACCACATAGACTTTGGTGTATTTGTTGGCGAGATCTAGGAATACACTCGATGTTGATGTTATTACAATTGTTGCGGTTAAGGATGTATCACACACGGATATCTCCATTTGTTAGATTATTTGCGGTGGTATTCTGTGGCATCAAATAACTGCTTTGGTATTGGTGTTAACATTCCAATAAATTCTGCTAACAGTAACATTACATATAAATATTATTGACCATGTATACCGAATTTTGCACTGGATAGACGGGAGGGGGTAAGTAAAATTCTATGCTTATCGGCTCTGTCGGTCCTTGCCACCAATGAATATCCCTTATAGTTACTTTTTCATTTATCTTTAATGTATTTGTTTGTTTTTTCGAATAGTAAACTGAAGGTGTGCAATCGAGCGATTCGAGTTGGATAAACTATATAATCCGTAGAATTAATTTAATCAAATTCTTTTAGCAGTTACATTGGCCTACCCTTCAGTCAAATCAGTATTACCGACTTGGGCACAATTCATTACGAAGATGTTATCCGTCGTGAGTGTGAATGAGAAAACGGCTTGTCGCAGCATTAAATTTTATTTAAAATACCATAAAATGGCAATAACCACGTTCTAATTAAAAATTGCTGTGAAATCCTTGTCAGACCATGGCAAATAGACACTGGCGTGCAAACACCACGTGTTCCGATGCATCTTCTCGTATAGTCGTGAGGCGTTAGTTACGCTTTTCATTTACGCCAATGCTGACGCATTGGCATTTTACTGTGAAATGTTTTACCCAAAACAGCTCGGTGTCAAACAAGAGATGGTATAGCAAAAGGATTTTGGCATATGTATTGAGTGCGGCGGTAAGTGTGTGTGCGTGTGTACATTTAAACTACCTCGATGTGTCGGGAACAGAATGAGAAGATGCGTATGAATTTATATTTATTCTGGAAGCTATATATGTACCAGGAGTATTATTGGGAATGGGACTGCATGACATACGGCCTTCAAAATTGAATTTGGACTCAAGACAGGAAAACCAAGCACAGGATATGGACGACACATTCACACCACCGCTAGTCGCTAGTCAGCTAAAAAGCTGACGCCGAACGAGCCAGCATCCGAGTCGTCAGTTCTCCTCATTTGGTTCTTTTTAGCATATGATGTGTTTCTGATTTGACAGGGTGGAGTGGGGTGTGGTTGGAGAAGGATTCTGCTATAATCGCTCCTGCCAGCCAAAATGTTTGCAAGTTGTAAATGTTTGCATACATTTGAAACCAGAAAGGGTTGTGGCGAATACCCTGACATAAAGTTAAAACAACGCAACAGACCGACATCAACTGAGGATGTCCCCACCACCGCACAGATACACTTGCTCACTAGTATGTGTGTGTGTTTGTGCAAATGATTACATGTGTTTCTATGTCGACATTAGCAGCAATGTAATTAAGATTGACAAAGTGTTTTGGCTGTTTTACAGGCGTTAGACGAACGACGAGGTATGTTCGTATCTATGTAGGCTTGAATCGATGAGAAGTTCGACTGGAATGTTGTAGTCAATGGGTTTGTTGTTTTTGTTGAATTGAATTGTTTTGACACTTGTACGCACTCGTCACGATAATGAGTAATTGTCTCAGTCTAACAAAAACAGACATGATTACGACGGTAAACGGATGTTGTTTTTAATCCCTTTTTAAATGACGGGTTTGACTGGCATCTCAGAATGCTGTTGGTGGGAAGGCGTATAAAATGTCTACCTTCATAGAACTGGGAGTAGCTTTGAAAGACTTTAAAGTAGTAGTTATTAGAATAAATTTCAAATAATAAATGTTATTGGCAACGTTTGTCTGAGGAATAAAATCGTTGTTATATCGAGCATTTCTGAATTAACAAACAAAAAAACGTTAACAAAAACTACTTCGATATGTGAGTTTGGTTTGACTAAAAGTAGGCTATATCGGTTCACGATTATATAAGGTCCAAAGGAAATAGTACTTCGAATTATCAGAGGAAAAGCTGACAAAATACAACCAAACTGGCTGCAATTTATGTTTGAATAATTTTTATAGATTTGAAGGCAATGAACGATATCATTCATTAGATACATTTTGGTCCAATATTACAAAAAGTATTTTTGTACAAGGTCCCATATATATGTGAAAGGGAAGATACGATTACACCAACAGCAAAGATATACAAAATATGTCGGAATGGGGTACATTAACATGGAATGCCTTGTCCACCACCTCCCCGTTGGTGTTCTATGTATAGATGTAAACTAACATTGACATACTTTGTTATTCGGCCCCCTTGCCTGGACATGATGGTTTGATGCAATCTACCTAAAGGACACTGTTTACCAGAGTCCAAAGGACATTGTGGCTGTGTTGAGAGTTGTTATTAAACTCATGCTTGGCTGACTTTAACAAGAGAAATTAAAATTCAATAAATGTCCGTAGGTCGAATGCCAGGATGGTTGGCTGGTAGAAGCTCCTTAAATGGATGATGATGGTGGTGGCCGATGTCATTGTATAGTGAGCATTAATGTTCGGAAATTCATGATGTCTTTAATAAATTTCAATAATCTATTTTTCCACAACAACATGAATAACATCAACAAACAGCCAAAAGGGTTGTAAATTGTGCCCAAATTGGACACGTGACATTATAAAATTTAATGAAGTTGTCATTTATTTATGGCCAGTCGAACGAACAACAACAACAATTACTTCAGTAACAACAGCAATCGATGCAATATTAATGTATTAAAGGTCTTTGCTGGGAGAGCGCACAAACTGAAACAACAAAAACTCTTAATTCATGCTAAAGACCGCTCCACAGTAATGTTGTTGCATATTTGAAATACTCGTTCCTCTATTTCCTGCTTTATTTCCCATCCCTGACAAGCAATGGTGAGCGGAATGAATATTTGTTGTCCTTCTCACAGCCATGGCGAATGAGGGAGTGCAATGTATTCGTTCGCTTCAGAGGACACGAAGGTCCCCAAAGTGATGAAAATAAATTTAAAATTCGTTGTTGGTTATTATCGGTGAAAAAGGCTTAACTGTCCCCAAAAAGGAAGTGTTGACATCTAAAATGGTAAATGTAACCCAAAGAACGGACGAAACATTTGTGCGACTAAGAGCAGCTGTCATGGCGCATTAACTGACATTTGCTGAAATGCCTTTGCCTATACCGAACAGTGGGCGACTATTGTAATGAATTAGACGATGAATAGGTCTTATTTCAATTGATTTACACAGAGGTAAACTATAAGTCTGCGAGAGTTACTGACTATTATCTAAATGGAAGGTCTTACCGTGGCTGAGGAGCATTGGCCCAAACATCGAACTGTAATTTTCAAATTTATGAGAGAGGCCTTGCATTTTGTTATTCTCAAAATGTTGTGGACTTAATCTATGTTTGGATATCGTTCGTGTATTTCACGATTTACAAACTCGTACGTAAATCCCAGTTTAGATTTCTACAGTACATGTGAATGCTTTAATATCGATGGATCAAGCCCACTTCAATAATGTTTGACGCAGTCTCTACTGTGCGAAGAAAATACTTAAATTACAATTGGCACAGGCCAATCTTTTACATTACACGTTTTCATATCACGAGAAAAATAATTGTGCTAACCTACCCTAGCAGAGCGTTTCGTCCAAGAGGAACATTTTCTTAGAAATGCCTCAGCTTTTTTAATAAAAACAAAGAGCCGGAAAGGCGAACATATTAATTATGATAAGTATGCTCACGCTCGACTGACTTTGTTTCAACATTCCTTCATAATGTTTTACAAGGCGTCTGAGAGATTAACATTGCTTCCCATGTTAGACTTTAGGATGTTTTTTAATCAAAACATCGATTATCTTTGTGTAAAGCACAACACTGTTCCCAAATTTGGTTAAGAAGAAATGGAGATGGTGGGGTTCTAAAAATTTCCCTTATAATGAATATATTTAATAACGATAACTCATGGGAAGATTGGTAAAATACCACTAAATTGCACTCTCCGTTGGGTGGAAAAGGCTGTGTAATGCCAATGTGGTTGGTCATTGCAGAAAGTCCCACACGAATTTAAATCCTGCTATTTGTTGTGGGAACGTGGTTCATAGTCCCTCTTGCATGTATTCAAGGGAAACATAACTGTCTGTCATCAGAGGATTAAAACGTCTGCTCTTACAACCATTGCTTTTGGTTGTAACAATCGTGGAAGCCATTGGCTACGACCAGACAGACTGTTATTTCTACATAGTGTTTCAAACTAACTAATTGGTTATGTATCTATGTTGTCTGTATTGCTAAATTTTGATAAGGTGAGTCCGCATAGTGAGTTCAAAATTGATATTACATAATTTTAATAAGATTGAATAATTTCGGGCTTGTACTTGTTATTTCCAAATTCTCATAGTATTGCTTGACTTCGGCGTCGCACTTTTCTCACAGAGTTATCTTTCTTTCAAATCAAAGCATTACAAATGTCTTCAACCGCCTGAAATCCAAATGGTATATTTAATTATGTTGTTTGAAAGCGATTAAAAATTCTACCCGATTTTTATTCCTCCCACCATAAAGTGGAGTGTATATTAATTGTATCATTCCGTTTGCAACACCTCGGCGTTATATATGTTCTTCGTCAGAAAAAAAATTATGTCGAAATGTTTGTATATACATTGCTCCTGTGATGTTTGGTATTTAAAATTGGATATATCGACTGTAATTGGGTCGTCCCGGCCGAACTTAACCACGTTTTTACTTTTTAGATTACAGATACTTTAAAATAACTTGTTCTACGTAAATTTATTTTTGATGAGATATTTAATTAATTTGAATTGCAAGCCAAAAATTTTGAGCGGTTTCGACACACTGTATATTTATTTTTTTTTTATTATTAGGCATTTGGCAAATAATATTTTACATTATGCGATACGATCCAGCAACACTTACTTAGCCGGTATGCGTGTGTGTATTTACTTGTTTCAATGTGGGTGCGTGTGTGTGTGTGCTTTGGCGAATGTGCTCTGGCAAATGATTTTGAATTTTGATTAGAGATTAAATTGTCACAATGTTTGTGTGGAAACAAGCCAATATCAACAGTGTACCCCCCAGCATGAGGCGGTGGAGGGTGTGCGCTGATACACGGCCCAAAACAAATATTATCCTGGATGATTTATTTGTTGTCCATCAATAATTTTCTACAGTTATATTTTTCTCCGGCTAGTCAAACGATTCAGCTGTAGTGCTATGACGAAAGCAGACATTTAGCTTGATTCGAAGTAGTGAATGAATATTCCGCTCTCATGGTACCGTTTTCGAAACGCAAAGGATTAAATCCTTAATCCCCAATTTGCTGTCGCTGTATGGTAAATGCAATGTGCAGTAAAACAAATACAACATTCGTTGGCAATATTGTCGTCACGTGAATTAGCCCATATCGATAATCGAAGCAATTGAGTCATTACTACGAACAGTATTCTCCGTTCGGATGTGACTATAAAAAAATAAATAATGGTATAATTATAGATGGTAGTTGCAGTTGTGAAATTCAGTAGATGAAATTTGTATATTTTTGTGAACCACTGTACTGTATTCCACAATTTTCAGTTGCGCACAGTTATGCATATGTACATATGTCTTGGTAAACGCAAATATTCGATGTAATTATGCAAATTAGAATATAATTACGTCTCCATCACCGATTGTTCACTGAAGTACTCATGACAAACACCAAACACGAATTCCAACACGATGAAAGGATGGTGCGGTAGAGTTATGTGGTAATGTAGCTTGTTGTGTAAATATTTAAAAACAATATCAATGGAACATAAAGTGATTCAGATATGGACTGGAGGATTATAACACAATTCAACCCATCTATTCAATTTCAATTTCGGAGAATCCATTCAGGCGAGACTTCTCGTCAACCAAACCGCCTAAACGTGAAACCAATTTAGCTTCAGAAAACCGTATGACACGTATGTTGATTCATCTCGCCTCCGAGTTGCGGAATGGCTGTCTTGCATGTTGGGTATGTCAGTCAATCAATATTATACATGTCTTAAACATCAGATATAAATATGATCTTTAAAATGCTTTATTCCATCAAAGGGAAATTCCATCGTGAAATGGTGGAGGGACGAAAGGAAAGGACGGACGGACGGACAAACAACAATAGTCATTTAACCCTTATTACAATCAAATTTGACAGCTGATTGACATTTCGTTGACAGTACATAAGCGTTTGCGTTTTTATGATTTTGTTGATGACGATGTTACCTCGACGCTACTCACAAAATGGTGACGTATCACGTCAGATCACAGATGTCACTACATCGATTTTGTTGTTGTTTTTGTTCAGGACATTTGCTGCTCTGTGTCACAACTAGTAGGATTATGGTGATGTGATGCTCATGGTGCTCTCGATTGTGCGGCAGATTTAAGAGCGGGAATAAATGGTCGATGTGCCACCTTGCTTAAAAAATTATTTTTGAATTGTTTTTCCCCCGAGGTCGCGCAGTCGTTGGGCAATATAAAATCTGTGAATTTGTAAAAAATGGCCTCCAGTGAATAACAGCAGACACTGACTTTGAAAGGTTGCTTCTTTTAATAAAACATTGTTTGTTCTTTTGTTGATGATAAGCGGTCTGTGCTTTGGCCTGGCACAGTCGGCAGCCATCGGCATGAAGCCAAGTGTAAATTTACAAAGCAGCAACAGCACTAAAAGCAACACGACAGCGATCCAGAACAACAATGAACAAACAATGCAAATGGAACGCCTACAAATTGTTTATCTTTCTTCGCATGAAAATACTCGTAAACAGCAGCAATGGAAAATCGCAAAATAATAACACAGAAACACGTCGAGGAAATTCTTTAAAGCTACAATGACTGCCAAATACCCTAACCAGGACATTGAACGTTTATAAATAACAAGGGGTAGGTAACCGCTGGATGTAGTTATCATATGCCAGAAGCTACTTTCTAGTTGAGTCCTTGTACCGATCCATTTCCATGCTGTTGAATATTTGTACATATGTCGGTCATTTTTGCATGTGTTATAATTGAATAATAACAGCAAAACTTAAGAAAAATATATTTGGACGTACCTGTAAATTCATATTCGATTAAATGGGGATTACAGGAACATACATAAAAAGTTCCAAATAATTTATTACACACCGGCAGACGTAACAACGCACATAGTCTACTTCCCTCTTAGTGTACCAACTGACCCCGGAATAAAAATGTTGCAGCCAGAGAGTGTTGTGTTCGAGTGTATATTCTGTGGATGGGCGATTACGTTTGTTTGCCTCTGTCTGTCCAATGTGTTGGTGATTTTGTTTTTCATTTAGCAAACAAAAGTTAAATATGCCGCAAATTTAAAAGAGTTTTCTTTATCACTCACACATACACAAACACGTATACATACTAATATATCCGTTCAACAATGAATGCCCATTTTGCTTGAGGAAGCTTTTCACCAATATAGCTGGCAGTGCTGGTGTTTATTTGTAGATGTGTTCTTGAAAAAGGAATTACAAAAAATTAACATAAACAGGAAGTGGGTGTTGCAAAACATCATCGACAACAACATTTTCTCATACCAATTCCTTGGTAGACATATATATAGCAGCAACATAGTTCAACATGGCCTCAACGATCATTGCAACTACCGGCCCACATTGGCCATGTTTTGCATACAGCCATGTACTGCTGATATGCCATGGAAGTATGTAAGGCTGTTAGTCGTTGCTACTTTCATGCTTCGTCGATGGTGGTGGCAATTCCCTGGTGCAGATACTGAATCTAAGGGTAAGTCCCAAGTTTATTGCAACAAGCGATACCTCTGTCCACGGCGATGAATTGCGTGTCAAAGTGCACTCCATTTTGCTGAAGTGCCAATAGGGGGCGATTTCAATGCAACACAGCTTTCAGCTTAACATGCTAATAGTCTGTCAGGTATTTATGCAGCACTCTTAATATCTGCTTCGAAAAATGTGTCTATCTAAATGGATTGATTCATAATCTGAACATATGACTTTACATTAGGATGGCGAGCCTCTGTGAATTACTTGGATATAAGCTTAAAAATGTCCACACAGCTTCAACTATGACGTTTTTAATGGTGTGTACATTATTGAAGGCATTACTTGTTATTCCGATAATATGTAATTTTTTCACATTCTCCCTTTGATACTTTTTCAGTTAGAATTACACATCGAAGGACCCAGTCATCATCTTTGTTTATTTACACTGACATTGGACTTGGCAACACTTTCAGTTCCTTATGAAAAATGTAATTTCAGAAGATGCTATCGTATTGTGAAACGACAACGACATCATAAATCCGCAGCGCCCGCAGCATTAGATTGAAACAACCGGATTCGATTGTTGCAAAGAAGTGAGAATGTTTATTAGTTTTCTTCGTTTTGTAACTCGTAACTATATGTAGTGTAAATAGTATGCAATATTTGAAAGCAAATAAATAAAAAAAACAGTACATTCAATATATGCAATAAGAAACATAGAAGCGAATAGATGTTTTTTTGGATTCATAACTGTATATCCAACAATAACTGAACAATTTGATGTTGTTACTGAACTATTTTTAAATTACTGCACGAAACGAAAAAGAGTATTACCCTCTACCTCCTAATTATGAATAATTATAAGTCATAGTCCTATTAAAAATGAAGGGAGTTTATTTTAAAAATTATTCGGCTACAAAACGAAAAAGCATACAATTGTTGCAGTTTTCAGTCGACTGAGCCGAAACCACATTTTAGGGCCATCCGTGATCTAACATTGTAAGTGATAGTTAATAAAAGGTTCATAAGTCGATTTAAACTGAAATGCCGAAAAAGACAAAGTAAGAGCTTTCGTCGTTCTACCCACCTCCTCTCAGCCAACTGTATTTAATTGCATTTAATTACGTTGTCAACATTTCCTAGCGTTGATTGAATTCAACAGCGTTCAACATTTGATCACTAACTGCACGCCAAATGTCAAAACTCCTCAAGAAAATCATTTGTCTCGTTCGTAATTGCAAGCAACACATTCGAGAGGCTGCTGCTTTGATGCGGATGGGAGGGACGGGACATTAAGATGAAAGCGATTCCATCGATTCGAAGAAATCGCTGGGACTTTTTCATTGCCTGCTATTTGGAGGGGATATGTGCGTTCTAGTTGCCGGTTCTGCTACTACTCTTGAAGGCAAATCAAGCGTAATTTGCCATATCGGATGTCTTAATTAAGGATGCATGTGCACTGCACTTCTTGCATAATTAACAAAATGTGTTGTCGTATATTTTTCATGTGGTTGCCGGGCAACATGGCTCTGATTATAGAATAGACTGCAAATATCTGCCGATGCAAATACAAATGTTTGTAAGTGCGATGAATGCTACGTGTTTCTGTAATTTGAATATTTTCACATGTCAATCAGTTATCTGTGTGTGAAGTTGGAACGTTTCAAAACTGGTTAATGTGATCTAAGCTTTCTTCAGAACAAAGATACTAAACCCGAATACTTCAAACGGAAACAAGATTCTCAATACTGAAGTACACAATAATAAATAAACAACAAAGAAGGAAGGAAGGGAACCAAGATATTCGATGTAAAAGTGCGCATTTTTAAAATTATTTAAATCAATCACGTTCAGTCCGTAGACCAAAGAGGAGCTCCATTGTAATTATTTTTATTTTTCTGTTACTAACCATAAGATTAAATTTTTTGATGTTTGTGAAATAATGCTTTTGGTTTTTTTTTATTTTAATATTTAACAAATATGGAATAGGATAATACATTATTTTTGAAATGCTGTTCTAAATACCCTTTGAAATGACATTGATTTGCTTAGTCAAAATAGGTTTCAATGATCCTAAATTCCAACTATATGTAATTATTCCACACTGTTCCTATTGGATGTGCTTGCTTATATTTTTACTTTTTTTGTAATATTATTGCTTTAATGAACAAAAAACATATAATCAAGAATAAAAATAGAATCACGACTGCAACTGAGGCTAATACCAATCTCGCCAGTACTGGCTTTTTAACCCCGAATATGAATAAGAGTCATTTAAATTATGTTTTGTTACATTTATTGGTATTTATTTATACCAACGAGAACGATTTTATGCGTTTATTTTGTGAATACAGATATACGAATACGAATTACGAATACGATAATGTGCATGAATTCCCAAGGAATTAGAAGTATAAGCCAGGGAGTTCTACTTTTCAAACAGATTTGAAGTGACACGGAATTGCAATGAGTGAATACGAGTATCGTGTTTGGTACATGTGTATTTTATAAATTTTAAAGTCATCAAATCACATAAATTTTATAAAGAATTAATTAACTTAATTCCAAATAAAGCTGTAAATGGGAAATAATTAGTTTCAGTCGTCTTACCTTTTACCATTGTCACAACCTTACTCTACTCATTGATAACGCAGTGACAGAGCTCTTTTCTTGGAAGTCCAAACTTGAATAATGCTCGTTACTCATTACCTGATACTTGTTCTTCGTAAATGCGTTGTAATGATTTGTCATTAGGTTAACACCAAAGCTGCATACCAACAAACCAGATAGATAGCCGAATCACCGACCGACCGACAAAATTACAGCCATCAACATACATATGTACCCTTATCACACACATACACACACTGTGTAACTACATTCTTGTTAACAAGAACAATAATGGTCGAACCGACCGACATGGAGAAGTGGCAAGTGTCATTAATTCTGTATGCATGACACCTTCTGGCCCGTCAATAACAAAAAGATCGTTTATTTTCATTGTATAAAAAAAGAGTGGCGAAGTCACAAAAGCCGAGTCGAGGAACTGAAGCCAATTAACAGAGAATATCCTTCGTATGCCACAAAGGCGGCGGTTAACTTCAAAACCCCACTGGACTTGTTAGATGCAACAACAACAGCAGCAACAAAACCACCATGATTATTAAAGCCGTTTGAACAACAAAACCATAAGCCAATAAATAATCATGGCAACCGAAACACATGAGACGTGAGAATCCATCCATCTTATCTATATTCCCCAACATTAACCCCACCCCGACGATCGGTTCGAAGAAATCATTGTCCAGGCAGGGACGCACCAACGTCGAATAATGGCGATAAAGGGAAGTGACTCGCCTTTTTTAAAAAAGGTTGAACTATGACTTTATTAATGTAAAAGTGCGGCTTAATATCAAACGGGCCTACACGGACTTGCTTAGTCATTGCCACCATCACCTTTATCGATTGTCCGACTAGTTGGCAGGCCGGCCGGACTACCAGACGAGCTTTTGTGATTAAAGAGGCATTTAACACATGGACTCTCTGGCTCTGGCTGCTACTCGTCGACGGAATTCGCCCCAGTAGTTTAAGCCGCACTAAAATCCATTTATTTACGAAAACATGACTTGTTTAAACGCAGTCATATCGCCGTACTTATGCAGTACATATCCGTTCATTCTGCTGCAACTGAGCCGTGTCAACACCACCAACAAAAGCAACAAAAGAAAGCGGATGTGCTCACTTTCTAATGGTGTTGCTGGGCAGGAAATTGCCATCCAATCCCAAAGGGAGTTGAGTCGTCTAATTAAGCAATTATTGAAGGTAATTGAGTGGTCTATCAGCAATACATCAGGAATTAAATCAAATGAATATTAATTCGGGATGTAGATTTTGATGTTGTTGTGTTTGTTGTTGGTACACGGCCATGTTGGGCACGCCGTGTTCCCCTTCTTGCGTCGTTCAACATCGATGTAGAAGCATTTTAGCTAATGGCATTTTAATTAAGTGTAATTTAAAGAAACATCATCTGCCAGGAGGCCCAGTTATCCATCCTTCCCCTCAGCTAGTGTGGAATTCATTGAAGAACTCGCATATTAGTAAATGTGATACGAATATAGAGTCGTGTATCTAATTTATCACAACGCCATGGCTAATATTCGCATCTCCGCACACTCGGGCGATGCCACACACATGGCAAATGCGGCGGTCTGCCATCGCCGGAGGGGTTGTGTGTGGTGTGCTGTATGTTGCAAAAGCTTTGTACGCAATAAATTCACTTCAAAACGTATTAAAATTTCATTAAAGTCATTAGATTTAGGCAATAATTCTAAACAGAAAATGCGAACTGAAACAAATCAAGACTAAACATCAGGGCGTTGCTGCAAAAACGTCCAGACAACTGTGCCGTTGTATGTTTTCTTTATTATTAGATATATTAAAATGGGTAAGTCCGTGGTTTAGTCAGTTTACGATCTAGGTGTTGAAGTTTTTGGAAAATATTCAATATTGATATTATGGCGCTATACATAATCCAAGTACCTTCAATGGGCATTATATCCCATTCGTTCAGCTAATTACATTTTTCTCAAAGACGATTTCCAACAGTAGAATTAATTTAATCTACATAAAAAACAATTTGAAATTATGGTTTTGTGAAAATTATTTTTTATTTTTATTCGCACCTAAAACGAAAAACAATATATGAAGTACAACCACATGATGCATTCCACAGATTTTTGCAGTGATGATAATACAAAAATATTTTGAACGTTACCGAGCCTTAATGCAAAGAACCGATATTAGACATTTGGTCACTAAACTCTGATAGAAAATAAAAAACATCGGAATACGATGCACATATTAAAATGTTAAGCTCGAATTAAGACCTATTGTCAATTCCCCAAAAGCTCATAAAATTGTTTTTGCAATGCGTAATAAAAGGGAATTTCTTTTTCTTCGATAGATCGTTTTGAAAAACAAAAATAAGATATTGATTTTTATATTATCAATTCAGAGGGTCACATGTCAAGCGGACAGTGTTGCTGTGGAGATAAATGATAAATGGTGATGTCAGAAGACCCTTCAGTCAATATATGCAATGTAAAGAAATTGGCAAGATTTTTTTGGGATTTTAAATTTGTTTATAAATCAATAATTTTGCAGATGAAGAAACAGAATTACTTCATACAAAGTTAAAATTTTTTCTATTCAAAGTAATAACATCCCACGGTCCGGAAAGAGTAATAATGACCCCGTTGAATATATATATATATATATATATATTGACTTAAAGTTTCTGTTAGTAGTCTGTAATTGAAGTGGAAAGGTTTTAATGAAAGAACATTTTGAGAAAAATCCGCGAAAATGTTGCAAAATATATTTTGAAAGATACTGGCATTTCCACACATTTTTAATCTCTTCGTAGTTCTTTTTGGACATTCTTTGGGCAAAAATGGGCGGCGTATATCTTTAAGTAATTGCCAATTATGGAAAATTCTCAAAATATGTTAATTTTCTACCATTAAATGGATTGTCATTGCCTTGAAAAAAAAAAACTATTTTATACGAAAATAAATTTATATTTTCATTAGATTTAAATTTAATAATAAGAAATCGAAAACAGAGAGTGTAAGATTAATCGCTTTCATTATTTGCTCACGTTTACCATAAAATCAAGATTTATTTAGTTTGAAAATATAAGTTATGTTTTGTGAAGAAATTTGCATGGTATTTATAGGTTGTGAAATTTTTCTCCAAAAAAACACAGTAAGACATGATATAGTAAAGATTAACCGGTGCCATTATGTGGAGCCTATACAAAAACTATACCGCCAATTATGAGGGAAGTTTCTTACCCTATGTGGAATACCGAATTAAAGGCATTTAAATGGATATTTTGTTACTACTTTCCAAGTACTTAAAATGGGATAAGGATAATGGAACAGATTGTTTTGAACTTATAAATACAACACATATCCCATGTGATATCTGGGCCACTGACCGAAACTTAATCGTGTCCTTAATAGTAAACAACATCAGAAATATTTTTGAGTAAATTGCCAATACATAGACATACGTTTTTATGTTTTAGTAAAAACGAAAACGTCTATCAAAGTATTCAATACAGTTCAATGATGTTAGTAATTCGCTATATACGATTACAAATACGTCAACAAAGTACGGGAAGAATACATTTAAATTCGAATCCTACATGGAGGCAATTCCGCAGTACATGCTGTCTGTGTCTACCATATATGTGCCTTTATGGTTCCTCAAATGTATTTTCAAAGATGTGAATAATGTTTGCATGGCATATTGACTATACCGATTTCACTCACGTTTTCCTTTGGCTGTTTGGGAAGGTTTTACGAAGAAAATGTTGAGAAAAACATCAAAAGTCGGGAAATTGGAATAATCGAACGTTGTGTTAGTTACATCGTTTATAACTCAAGAACGTCTGCACCGATTTTGACGATTCTAAGGACTTACAAGTCGTATGTGGTCATAATAGGAAAATATGCAAACTAATTGTGGGATTCCGCTAAAACAAATATACTAAGTAATATTTACGATTCCCCAATTTTTGTATCGAGATTTAATGTTTTAATAAATTGTTGTTTTTTTAAGAGATGTGGTTTTTTGAGTTAGTTAGATCAAAACTTCTAATTTCATAAAATATGTGTATGTTCTAATACTAATAATGCGATCATTAACATCGACGAATATTATGGTAATGATAGCATCATTAGTATTCCCTTCAGATATTTGAAGTTTTGTTTTATTTGCTTTAGAGCCCAAGCTGTTGGAATCTTGAATACATGAATACTTGAAATCTGGATGTGGATCTATGTAACCATAAACAACAACTTATTCAAATGTTAAATTAAAATCAAGTTGTTATAAAATGTGAGGATATAACAAATCCGATTACAACATTGTACGATTTAGAGTTAAGATATAAAACAGGCATTTACAAATGAAAGAAGATATACGGTGTCAACATTGGCCAATTTTCTCCCATAAATGTCGAAAAATATTTATAGAATATATAGCAACCATATACAAATCTATAACGGCAATCTGAAAACTAATTAACAATTTGTTTTTAAAAGTGAAATATACCTACAACTGAGCGGAAACCACTAAATTTCTATGCCAAATCTAAAATTTTTCGAGGTATATACTGATTTCAATATAAAAATCAAAAGGACAGTTGGACATGAACAAAATGATATTGTAATTAAGAATCCTTCAAGAAGGGTCAAATAAGATAATGTTATCATCATGATAATGATCATCTATTGAAAAAAAAACATTTGATGAAATAAGTTCCACCAAATTATAAACTGTTATGTGCTCGGGCCTGCATTGGAGTACCAGTTAATACTTTTTATTGACATAAACTTAGTGGCAAAACATCGTTTGCCGGGTCAGCTAGTAAAACATAATTATTTTATGAACGAACCTTACATAGTTTGTAGGACCCATTAAAAAAAAAAAAAAAAAAACAAAATATGTTTGTCAGAATTCCTGTTTGGAGTATGACCTCCAAACAGGAATTCTGCGACCAAGAGTTGCTCATTGACTAACGAAACAAATCCATTGCTAATATTCTACTTTGTCACGGATTTCAAACAGACGACAAGGCAGACAATAGTATTAAATATCCCATTCGTTTGTTTGTCTTCTCCGTGCTGAAGATGGCAGTCAAACAGACATATCTTTGTTGCAATGCATTGGTATTGTGGTTCTGCCTATTCAACATCAGACAACTACGGAGAACAGTGAAACGGATAGAATTGCAATGATTGATGTTTTCTCGATGACTTCATATGCTTAACTTATTTTTGACGCTTATGACTCTGGGGATGTGAAATAGTTGGCCGATTGAGTTCCAAGAATAATATGATTAAATTAGTCGGCGCTTTCGTATGGATCCGTATCGTACTGCTAGACATTAGTGGCATCATTAAAAGTTGCCGCTATCGTGGATATGACGCTCAGTGCACCTCATAGCAAGAGAATGTGCGTTAATATGGTTCCTTTCTAATTGGAATTTCTTGGAAGACTTGAATATGTTGACACAATACTCCATTTAAATCATCAACCATAAAATGACACAGCATTCTGCGTCATTATGGTACTGACATATTGGCATCATCATATAAACCTGGCAGTAATTCACAACGGGATATGTGTAGAAGTTGTGAATGATGAATTATGTGGACGTTTTCATTTCATATTCTTCGCAGGACGGCTCATATTGATAACGACGTAGGTCTTTTACGATTAGAAATTACCATCTAATCGCGTAGTTAGCAAAATGTAATTTGTAAATTACTTGAACAGTATATAAAACCGATTGATTATTTTCTTCTCCAATGAAATAAATAAATCCAAATATCGCTATCAGCAAGATGCTCTGTACCTAAATAATTAGGTATACATTAGGTATACATTGATGTTCAATGATTGCACACGTTTAATATAACTGTAATAAAAATACATTTCATTCCATTATTAACTTGACATAGAAGGAACATGTGCTGGAATTGAAATGCTGTGAATCGACATAGCATACTGTTTATAATTGAATAAGAACATTTTGATATTCACCTACACCATTTGTCTGGGTTTACACATGCATTTTTTTTCAAGCAATTCTGCTGCTGCTCACTACGATTCTCTTTTGAATTGTTTCCCCTTTGTCACATTTTATACCTCTTTATCCTATGAACTCGGCAGAGTTGCTTACAATAGTTGCATGTGTAAACCCCGAGTATGTAAAATTTAATTCAATTCATAAATACATTTTTGGTTTATCATTCCTTGTTATATAATTCCCAATGCGGCTTCTAATATAATTTAATGCCTAGGTTGCGTTTATAGTTCTCGCATGTAAATTTAATGTCATGTCCCCACCGCTATCTTTGGATGCAACTTTATTGCAATTTTATATGTCATCTTAGCCATTTTATAAAAATAGCTGTTCAGAGATGTATCTGTACGACCTTTAGGCGCAAATCACCAACTAATTAAGTAAGCCGTTCCAAGATTGACAAGGCAATTCATGGCACGATATAACTCAGCACACATCAACACATTCGAAATTCTCTCCCCGGGGAAACATCAAATCCGCCAAGTCCACACACTATCTATGCAAGGCATTTTATTTCTGTAACATCAACGGGAAATCTCGAGAGATGTGAAGTATAGGCGAATGCTACACAATAATGACGAGGGGTCGCGGTGTCGGAGAGTTGCCTTAAATTAAATTGACAGTAAACAAGAACTTGGCAAGATCGCACAAACGACCAAACATTCTCCAACATTTGATGTATGACAAATACGCCCCAAAACGCACCCCCCGTTTTCACACCGTGTGTAATGCCTAGCGGATCGAGGCGACCAATAGCAATGCTGTTATCTAGAAGATTCAACGAAAGCAACTCGTTCACCGTGTAACGCCAAGAAACGCCCATTTTCAGCACCAAAAATGAAAGATATTCTCGTCGTTCTTGTGGAGACTAGACATTTCAACAAAAGCCCATTATTTGGCATATTTGTGTTCCTCTACATTCTTTTGCTTTGTGTTTATATTTCCGAGGAGTAACACCGGGTTGTGATCTTCTGTTGTAGTCAACAAGATGTTCGCGCTCGCCGACTCGTTCGTTGTCATCACATCTGGGTCTGGTGGGGGAATGGGCGTTTCCTTGTACTTGGAATTACATGTTCTTCGTCGTAAATTACCACATTGTTGACAGTAGTCGGTGGCGGCTTTTAACCACATTTATGTCGGATTGTCATTTAAAATCCCATTAAGTGTTGCTCACCCAAACACAGCCACACATACATCTATCTTATGTAGCTGAAACCGAAAATGAAAAATTATGGAAATATTTAAGAATTAATAAATGTGTGAACATGATTTGGTTGCTTTGCTGCCAACGATTTATGGTTATTTCGGGTGTTCCCACATGACCTCAAACGAGAAGAGTGTATCTTAGTGGTAGGTTGTGTGTCTATGTGATGGTCTGAAATACGTTTATTTTTTATTATTGAAAATGACAACAAGTAATATTTATTTTAGTATTCCGTATTGAAAATCATCGGCGAAAGGTGTTTATTTCCAACCGTGGCTATAAAATGGCATACAGATTATTGCGTCCTTATATGTCACATCACCAAGTTCATATTTTTGTTATGTATATTACGGTACATTTTACGAGCATTTACTGTCTGTCTGAAATCAAATTACACCCAAACCGAATTAAACATTCTTATTTAAAAACTTCAAATTATCATGCATTGTACATGAATTAGTTAATAATTTATTATATTTCACACACACACATATGCAATGTTTATTCCAATTTCACATCAAACCGAGCCAACAAAACAGTCGAGAAAATTCGCTTTGCAACACACGAACGACTTTGATCCCTGACTCTTAAAATTTTCAATTTAAAAGTTCACAATGGAAAGCTTTTCATTTCAATGGGAAATTTGTTAAAGCGGCTTATTTGGCACGTGTGACCCAATCGATGAATGGAAATTATCTCCTCAGTTTATGACTTCTTGAAGTTCATCTTTCACACAAACTTGTCATTGTTTTCGTCATACACAGCGCTGTCCTTATTGGCATTGCCTCCTTTGAACTCTCGCACTCGGTTGTCTGTGCAGCTCCTTTACGGGCAAATGACTGGAGCTGTGGTGTTGTTCTGTTTTGTTGGGAGGTGTCAGTGTTGGCGTCTTTGCACTCGTCTTGTATTTATTTAAATAAACCGTTGGCCATTGTGTTGCTGCGTTGTGCTGGTGACAGGTCTTCGTTTCTGATATGTTTATTATTGTGTGAAATTATCATTCAGAAATTGTTTGAATTTCAATAAAAAACAATTATCCCCATTTTGATTTTTAACAATGAAGTCGGCAATCTCTGCTCACCAGACTACAGACGCTTTTGTTCCTTCCATCTCGATCTCTCTCCCTTCCGCCTAGATGATATTGTTGATGCAGGGTTGTCGGAGGTGGAGAATGATGCGAAGTGGGTGGGTGTCACAGGATGTCATATAGGATTAAATCGTTCACAAATGTACGAGTGTCTGAGTGGAAATGACATTGAGTGTATGTCAATGATAATGTCGTTTGCCCTCCGGCACCCTGTCATGCAGGATCCCGAAGTGGTTGGTTCCCATACATAGACAAACATTCAAATGCGATTACAAATTATTTATTAAAAAGTTTGAAGGTACTCGACATTTAATAAGAGGCTGTTTACATGATTCGGAAAGCCCGTTTATACAAGAATAATAAATATTCAAAAATGATTTATCGAAAATTCACATACAGCGAAGCAAATACCCACTCCTACTGTCTACACTATGCCGACATACGGAAAAAGTCGGAGGAGTGGAACACAAATCTGTTTATGCTCAGATAAATATGCAACTAAATGTTTTTTTTAATCCACTTAAGTATAAAGTATTCATTCTTATGTTTGTTGGCAATCGAATGCTGCACAGTGGGTGAAAGCGCTAAACTTCAGAGCAATAATACATGTTAGAAGGTATATGACTTAGTTGGACACGGACATAATGCGATTTTTCACAAATAAGAATTTATTACAAGCATTCAATAATTTGGTATTTAGTATAAATACGATAGTGCAATAAGATAATTTATAAAGGCAGAACAGAGAACCGTGAGAACGAAACGTGAGTTAAAGACGATACAATCGACATGCTTATATGGTCCATATTTAGTTCGGAACTTAAATTTTTCTTAAACGGGAGTCTTAACATATAGCATTTCACAATGGGAACTTGTTGACAAACATTCGACGGAGATACATTTTTAAGTACACAATTAGGAAATTTCGGATATATCCGCAGGCCATACGATTAGCAATATTTCAAAATATAATAAAATAATATCCTGCCTAGCATTTGTTTGAAACTGAAATCTTTAAAGAACTGAAGATCTGCCGGTGTCACAGGGATTAGAATGCGATTTAAATTTCGTTGAGGACGGGATGAAGTGGTGTCCTTTCAATCAGCCAGACATGCATTGAATGCAATGAAAACACGCCTCAAGCCTGTTGTTGTCCATCCAGTCTCATCATCTAAACATGCGGCACTGACACAAGGATAATCCTCCTTATGAGTATTTGTTTATATTGTTTGATGAGCTGGCATTGATGCTGTTGACATCTGTAGATTGCTTAGGACGGCATTACCTGAGTTTCCGAATAGAATTTGCCAACGTGCCAACGGAGCAAAGACTTTACTTAGTCTGAGAAGCAGGAATCTTTAATTTGTCCAAGCACACAAATACTGCAATTGCTAAATGTGAACATATGTGTCCGACGGTATCCAAATCTATCGCAATGTAACGTCTACTAGTTTGTGTGTGCATACCAGTTAGGGGTATGCGATTGATTATCGCCTCCGGGCACTATGCATTCGATTGACATATTCCCATAATAATTACTAGTTTTGAGGTTTCATGCATTGAAACTCATTGTCAACGAAAAACGAATGTCAGCCATATCCCCGAGTTGATTAGCAATGGCAGAGCAAGTTCTTGTCCGATTCTATGAATTTTCACACATTTCCATCGATAGTTAGAGGTGTCCATAGCATCTCCTCTGAAATATGAGGGGCCTCACATGTGAAAGCTGAGCTCACACCTACAGACGAAGGGCATGTGTGTATATGATTGTTTGTGGATATACCTTTATGAGCATATTTCCGAATTAATGACCTCTGCAGGAGATTAAATATTTAAAGTAACATTCCGAAAATCTCTCACTTCGTTTGTTTATTTGCGCAACGACTCTGGCCGCCGCAGACGGGATGCCTTCGCGTGAGTTTGTTTTTCCAAGATTTATTTGCGTTCGCATAGAGATGTTATTTTCTGGCTGTGTTTGTTTATTCTTTTTTTTCTAATAAATTTCCCCGGCGCATGTGTGACTTTTGGTTAAACCAACGATTATTTGAAGAGAACAAACAAAGGAGCGAACAAAAGGTCTAATCATATGCGTTAATACCAGCCATGATTAGACATTGGGAATTCTGTATAATCCCATAATTGGTAAAGAAAATTCTACGTAACGTGTTTAAAGTTTCTTGATAAACGGGAATGGCCATTTTCAAATAAATACAAATCAAAGATTTATGTTAATGTTTATGTTTCGCTCCATGAAGGCGTTTTGGAAGACAAATAAGATAATTTCCTATGTTAAATTATTTAATATTGTTTAAAATATTGGGACTACCTCAGATTGGGTGCTTCATTTATTATTCTATCAACAATGGGAAATTATTGCACTGTGCAACACAAAAAATAATTACCGGGAAATTCCATTTACATTGGGGTGTAACCTAAAAAGGAGGGCAAAGGAGGGTATATAGTGTCTTCCGCAATATTACTAAATATCGGAAAATATGTTGGTATAGAACTTTAACCCTCAACCGATCCATTGAAGGAATCTTTTCGGCCCCTTTTCCAGAAAAGATAAAAACGCATTCAAAGTGGGGTTAAAGGTGCTCAGAATATTCTACAGAAATGTTCGCCATAATTTTTTACTATAAGTCTAAGAATAGACTAAAACTCAAAAATCAGCCTAAACGTAAAAAATCTTAAAAAACAAAAAATCATTTTAGGGTTAAAATCGTAGTTATTACTAGTTTTTACCCATTTTTCCCACAAAATGTTGATTTAGAATGATGGTATAAGGAACAAAAATATTCTCCATAAATTTTTTGCATAAGTCACTGAACAAGAGAAATCTGTATATATAATGTATATACCGAATATATAGTCATACATGTTGAACAAAAAATTCAAAATGTTCTTGTTTTTTTTTTCAAACACATTTTCCAGTATTTTTTTCGACTAAGCGCATTAAATTGACAGTAAGCTTAATTTTATGTATATTATTCAAAGAATAAAATATTCTACGTCAAATCCCATTGCAAGCCCCAAAACACTATTTATTTATATTCAACAGTTTTTAAGAGATTTAGATTTTAGATTTAAGAGATTTCCAGAGTCAATTAATATAACAACTTTGGAATAGTTGATGCTTTGTGATTGCCAGTAAACTGTTAAAAGAAATCATTTCATTACCTTGTATTTTGTTATGTATCCATATCGTTCCGATGTCAGTGCAGTCATATGGCTGGTCACAAAATATTTCGCCTTGATTAGAGGAAATGTAAGACAAACTAAAAAACGAAAATAATAAATATTAGCTTTAATTAGAATTATAATGAGAAATATTTTTGAGCATTATATTCAGCCTTTAAAAACAGGTACACTATTAATGAACCTTGTTGAAGGTGAAAGTCAATTAGTAGACATATATCAAACAAATATTCAATTCAATTTTATCAAACAAATATTTTTATTCGAAAAAAGTTAATAAATGAAATTCCACCCTTTCACATTTCTCGTCCAGGTGTACGCAGCAATCTTTTTTGCCCCGAAACGTACCACCTTCCATTATGAGCGACTAACTGTTTGTATAACGAATGAATTTAAACGAATAGAAATTTGTATTAACTTAATTATGAGGCTATTTAATTAAAAGTTCGTTTACATATTAGTACATACCTAAAGATATAGATCGTAAGCTGTTTTTTCGGTTACAAATTCTTGGAATTTGTTCCATTTCATGGATAGAGACAAATAAAAAATATGTATTCCTCGGAACATACATCATGTATCCACCAGACCCACAAACCAACCAGTAAGGAAAGTAGTAAAGTCGGACGGGGCCGACTTTATGATACCCTTCACCACTTTGAGTATATTCAACAGATGAATCCTAACAGACGTCGCATTTTTAACGGATCAGTAAAATGAATTTGGAACCATAAACACGTTATTCTGCAACCGATACTAAATTGTTCATTTGGTCAGATATAGAAGCTATATCTAAATCAGAACCGATTTCAGGAAACTTAGCACACATCTAGACCCAATTCATTACGCTGAGCCAAATTTAGTGCAAATAGAGAGATATATAGGGACTTTTGTGCACACTTTACCTTAAATCGGACGAAAATATATATAAGATATATAACTAAATCTGAACCCATTTTCAGGAAACTTAACACACATCATTCTAGAGATAATTCATTACGCTGTGCCAAATTTCGTGCAAATCGAAAGATATATAGGGACTTTGGTGCACAATTTACATTTAATCGGACGAAAATATATATGGGAGCTATATATAAATCTGAACCAATTTTCAGGAAACTTAACACACATCATTCTAGGCCAAATTTGTTACGCTGTGCCAAATTTCGTGCTTAAATCGCATATGCATATTCTCAAAAGTGTGTATGTCGTTTCCTTTTGCCTGTTACAAACATATGCATAAGACATAATACCCTGTACCACAGTGTGGTGAAGGGTATAAAAAAAATTTGGTTCAAGAACCTCAAAATACGAAAATTGAGGGGTACCCTTATATATGGGATACCAGAAAAAATTGACCAATATTTATAATTTATAGTGGAGAGATTTGCTACCTAATAAGAACTCGACTAACTAAATTACAGTCAATTCGGTCGAAAAATACGATCAGAACCCCCAAAATACCAAAAATTTGGCGGTACCGTTATATGGGGACTACCAGAAAAACTGGACCTATTTTTATAATGTTTAGTGGAGTAATTTAGTACCCAATAAGAACCCAATGTACAAAATTTCAGAGAATTCCGTTATAAAACGTGCCCAAGAACCCGAAAATACCGAAAATTGGGGGTACCCTTATATGGGGGCTCTCCGAAAAAATGGACCTTTATTTATAATTTTTGATAGGGAGATTTGCTACCCAATAAGAACTCAAAGTACCAAATTTCAGCGAATTCAATTAAAAAACGCGCTCAAGAACCTCAAAATACCGAAAATTTGGGGGTACCCTTTTATGGGAGCTATCCGAAAAAATGGACCTATATTTATAATTTTTGGTAGGGAGATTTGCTACCCAATAAGAACCCAAAGTACCAAATTTCAGCGAATTCAATTAAAAAACGCGCTCAAGAACCTCAAAATACCGAAAATTTGGAGGTACCCTTTTATGGGAGCTATGCCTATACGTCGACCGATTTTCTCCAATTTCAATAGGGTTCGTCCTTGGGCCAATTAAGTAATCTGTGCCAAATTTCATCCAAATCGGATCATAAATGCGACCTGTACTTTGTTCACAAAAATACATGGACGGACAGACGGACAGACGGACAGACGGACGGACGGACGGACGGACAGACGGACATGCGTAAATCGACTCAGAATGTGATTCTGTGCATATTCTCAAAAGGAACCATGGGTCTATCTCGATTATTTTTGCCTGTTACAAACATATGCACAAAGACATAATACCCTGTACCACAGTGTGGTGAAGGGTATAAAAATAAATAAAAAAGAAATTCCATAAAAATTACGCTTATATAAAAACGGACTAAAATACCATAAAATCCACAATTAACAGAGCAAAACAAAAACACGCATACATACACACATCACATATATTTGGAAAACATTTCATGCGAACATTTCTGATGATAACACAGAATGCCACCATCACTGGTCGGAGCGGCCGGGAGATTGTGTGTGTGGGAATAAACGCCATGGCATGAGGGAAGGAAAACATTTTAACCATTTTAATGGCCAACTTAACGAGGTTTTGACCGTACGAACGACGACATCAGGTGTAAGTATTAAACGACCAAATTAGTAAAATTAGTACAACTACCGATATTAACATTCTTATGTTACGACCATGCATGAATATATCATTCGTGTGGTCCGTATTTCGTTTCAAATTAAACCGGCTCACTTTCTGGTAAATTATTTTTGTGCAGTTTTGATATTTTGAAAGGTTCTTACTTGAAGAAGAACTATGCATCGTCTAACGATTGTTAGGAAAGTATTCGTTTTAATTCTATATGATATATTTTTTCAAATGAGAAATGTAATTGTCACCTAAGATTCGATATTTCTGATTCGAAACATTCCAATTGGAATAATGTTTTTACTTTGCTGAGTTTAATTGAAGCCCCATTAATGCATTTTTGTGAGCTACAGTACAAAGCTACACGTTTGGAGGTCGTAAAAATGGTTATAAAATATTTAATATATTCTCATGAGTGTCTACGTTTGAGTGTGATATACTTGTATCGGCTGGTTTACGCACGTTACATTTATCAGCATTGATCGCTGCATTTTTTCAGTGAAATTCTAACATGTCGATTGGAATAGATTAAAATGTTAAAAAATTCTGTAAAAAGATGAAGCGAGCTACAAACATAATGTATAGAACTTTATATGCGTGGCAAGCATCTCAATTAGGAAGAGGCGTAGGGTGTTCGTAGCATCATCACATTTCATTTGTTTTTGGGAGTCAATCAAATGAAATGCGACGATGCTACGAACTCAATAATTAGTTACTCGCTAATACAACTTTAGCCAATTCAATTGTACGATCCAAATGACTCGTAATTTTAAGCTTTGGTAGTGACCTCGCTAGATGTTCAGCTATTCCCAACAACACACAGTCACCGAGAGAAGTGCTTCGAACTGCTCCGAACATAACAAATACTGGGTGTTTATGTATTTGTTGTGCTCGGCAGGAGTGCTTACAGTTAAGGAAACTCTAAAGTAAATGACAAGGACAAGAACTTTTAAGCCAACTCTTCGATGTCAGGAGCCACAACTGCCACGATGGGATATGTGTGTGAGCTTGTCAGGCACATCTTTGCAAGGATATAATCGTTTGTGCATGGGACCAGGATAATTCCGTTTAAGGAAAGTATGGAGAAAATTAATGTTGACAAATTGTCGTTTTAAATCTAGACTGGGACTACTTACAGCAAGGGCAAATAATTTTAAAATATATATATAAGTATTTTAATTGTCGGGGAATGTGCATATGCTTGTGTACACATGTATACATAGATACACACTGAAACATACGAACACAGATATGTAATCGCATATGTACTTAATGTTCTAATTCACATTCACATTCATTGTAGTTGTGTTGTTTAGGTGATTAATTTAATAAAATAAATTGTATTTCTATTTTCATTCTCCCGCATGCCTACCTCAGGGGAGAGTTAGCAACACGCTCACAATAGAATGCAATTGTTATTGATTAATGCGATGAATGAGAACAAGGAATAAATTGTTCTCAGCTGAGGAATAAATTAGGATTGGTTGCAATGGAGCTGACGTTCTCGAAACAGCAGCATATGCATAGACAGAGCATGTGGTAAGGCACGGTACAACCAGTAAGGACTAAGAAAATATGTGATGTACTGATATGGCCAACAAATTATGTATACTAATAAATATTTATAGCCACTGTCATTTACTGTGCATATGTCATAATATATTATATTAACATGGCTGTTTGACTCAGTCAAACGCGTTCGACGAAATATTGTGATGACATTTCATTTTGAAAGATCTGAAGTTATATCAGCAGTCCACCCATTCTATAGGAGACAATTAAACTACTTCATTTATCACCGATATGGCATTCTGTGATATTTTCCCGGACTCTCTGTTTGCTTTCCACTGACAATTTGGCGAACAATCGGAAAACTTGTAATTATTTGTGGAATGCTTTTGAATGTCGTCGTAAGTGTTTGTTTGGAGATTTCAAGGATTTATTCAAATATGCATTTATTTGATTTTGCTGTAAACATCCTGTCAGAGATAAGAAATTAATTTATTAATATTTAATCTTCCTGTTGGACGGAGTGTGGTTTACACACATCACAACAATTGTGATGACTGCGAAGTATGAATCAGAAATGAAACCAACTTGTATGCAGTGCAAGTAGTAGTTGTTGTTGCTGTGACAGTATTAGTTTATTTACTTACTTATGTATGTGCTAAATATTTGCATATTTGTTTTTAACCTCACATCTTTGCGTAAATGAAACGAAAGGACAAACGCACACCGACACAACAACAAACCATTCAAACTCAAGAGGATAATCAAGGATATTTGAGTCTTAGCATTTAACAGTAAATTGATTTGAGCAATTACTACAAATCTCTGTCAATATTTGCCAAGCCATGGTGCAAACAAACAAAGACACTCCATTTGAATCAATAATCAAGCCATTTCAGATCACAACGAGTCGACTAGGACATCAACGTATATGACAAATATGGTAGTAACTAATTCAAGAACATATTTGCGTCATTAGCCAATGAGCGGTAGTAGTTGGTCGAATAAGTCTGGGAAGTACGAATAAATCTACCCCAACTCCCACCTTCACTCGTGTGAACAATAAGTGTTTTCTCGTGTATGTCCTGCAAAAGCATAATCCGTCGATGAGTGTTCGAAGAGGTACTAACATGACAAGTTTACACACGCTTTCGATTTTTGGCGATAATCTAAAAAGACAGCCTCCCACGAACTCTCAACCAATCATATCTGGGAAATGTGTGAGGTCTCGAGCGAACCATGATTGAAGTGCACCCAACAGAGTGTGGCTGTTACCAACATTTGGCCGATGCATACGTGTGAATTGCTTCCGCCATTCATGTCCGGCACGAGCTTAATGTTCACAACAGCAAAACAAATATGTTTTCCTAAAAGCATTTTCAGTTTCCTCCAGCATGGGAACTTTCAAAACTGGCAAACAAATCAAGTTCATTGACAAAAGGCAAACCACCACTATTATCGACATCAGTCCAGCGAAACAGCGAAACAAATAAAAAACGAAAATGTCACTTGACAACTGATGATAACAATTGGCAAAGGGATGCAGAAAAAACAACCCTAACTTACAATTGAAATGCATTAAGGGATACAAAATCCAATGTCCTTAATCTTCAGGAGAACATATTGAGGAGTTGCTAACTAACCACTGCTGTTTGCGATAAGGTACACCACGCATTATCCACTTTTGTGTGGTTCGATCGAAAATAACAAAACAATAATTTTTTTCTAAACACATTCGCAAAAAGTGAGAACATATTTCATTGGTCCCACGATGTACAGCATGCATTAACAAGAGAAGTCTCATTACAATAGAAGTTGCTACAAGGGAGTTATTATCACTATTATAAGACATTTCCTCGGATATTTAGTAGCTTTATTTCTTTTTTCCATTATATATTTCATTTGCTATATTCGAATGTTTCAGGGTAACGTAGTGTACTGTGCGGTACCCACATGTTATAGTATACAAAGATATGAATCATTTGAAATTGTATAGGGACATTCTTGAATTAGTGTAAGTTCGAATTATATGAAAAAAAAAACAAAATTAAATTTTTTGAAAACCAAAATGGGTGTGTCCCTTTAAAATAAAACAATTGAAAATATGCTCATTCGGAATCTGTTCTCGTTCACAATTCAAGTGATGCGTTTAAAAGTTACAGCAGTTTTTTCGTATGCCAAACCAATTAAAATAATTCCTATTTCTTGTAATTTACGTGTGTCAGATCAGACAGAAAATGCGTTTTATTATTCGCGAATAACATAAAATTATGAAGATATCTTCAAATAAAATAAATTAATTTTTTAAAATGTTTTTTTCTTGTTCTTACTGGAATACGGGATTGTCCAAATGGTTAAAAATTCGTTTAGAAAATTGTTAAAGATCAGCAGATCCCTCCGATAAGAGTTTCAGTTTTTCGCATACACCTAATCAATCTCTTTCAACAATATTTCTCGAATATGCTTATACCTCGAATATGCTTATACAGGCTTGTATGCGTGTAAAAAATCCAAAAGATATTGAAAAACTAAATTGTCGAAATATAAATTTGGAGATCCATCCGACGTTTTAGTGCGCGGATTGTAACTGGCTGGGCTCGTTAGATTCGACACGTAAATGAGACATGCCCAAAAATTATTTTTTATGCAAATTTACGCACCAAATCCTCATCTTTGGTCTCCAATTACTAAGAAGCTACAATGGGCACATACATGAGATATACACTAAAGGAAGATTACTGATTGCGCCTCTAAATCGTTCACTAGATAGTTTTGGTGTAGATCATACTAATGGATGATAGACGTTCTTCATATACCCAAAGGTCTTTAATAAAATTATCAAAGTGAACAAATTTATTAACTTCCAATACGAGGTTCCTGTTGCATTCATGAACTGTAATAAGCATGTTTCTGCACCTCATCATGTTCCCATTTGCGAGGTCTTTCTCCCACCCCGTACTTCATGCGGAAGCCCTGACATTGTACGACACAATATCATCACTGCTGACAGTCAACATTAACAATGACACATTAAACAAATAACTTACTCGCAGCAGTAACAACAGTTTAAAATGCTACACTGCCATCCATTTGCTCAGCATCGTGCGTAGACTGGCATACGGATAGGGGGTAAAGCGGACGGACGGGCAGAGGGACGGCTGGATGGACAGATAGACAGATAGATACACTTACTTGTTGTTCTGGCTGTTAAAAACATCTCATATTGCATAAACACAACAACACAAACATTTGACAAGTACTTGTCAGATTTATGACAGACATGGTACTCGTGGGACGTTTGGGGCCGAGACAAGTCTCTTAGTGATGCACGGCACGAGAAGTCTGTGTTCCTGTGTTCCCCGGCCCTCCAACATGCAAAGTACAAGAGGGCTCGAGCAGGATGATGACGATGATAATGGCGTACGAAGTACGAAAATAACAGTCAGCGTGTTTGTACAGAAGAAAATGTAATATTTTAAGCAATTTGACTGGCTGGTGTTCCCATCCAAGGATACTGGGGGTGCGTTTTAAGGATGATAAATTGAAGTAACTCCTCACCCAAGTGTTTGAACAAGTCAATGTTTTAATGAAATAATCCTGAGAAGATTTCCCCCAATCTCTGGCAATATGCAGTTATTTGCAGCACTCCTTATAGTTGCAATAGTTCCACGTTGCCGACAACAACAACAACAACAACAAACACATTGCAGCGAATTAATTGTGTTTTGGCTTACAATGTAATAGGATTTGGAGAAGGCACTCGGATGTTTGTTTGGTACTTGTCAGTTGTGGGGCTCGTTGCACAAAGGGCCGGAAGTTCAGACGCATATCTTTCATCATGAACATAACTTGGAATCATTTCGACCAGTGTGAACGAGACTTTGCAAATCTGCACTTGAGGCAGATGCATTACTGGTATGAGGTAACAAATGATAACATAGTGAAATTCCATAACTTTCTAACCACTTTTAGGGCAACATGAAACCAATGTTTATGCATCATGTCCATTTAATCTTCTTTGTATGTTGAAACAATCTCTTCCAGTTGCTATAGTCAGTAAAAATGGCCCAGGATCATGGTTTCATTCGCTTAATTGAAACGGAATCTTCTCACTTTGGCAACCACTTGCTGCTGCAGAAGCCATCAGGCGTAGCTATATCAATACTTCATATTCAATTAGCATTCCATAAATGTAACATTTTGCTGCACTTCGTATGAGCTGAGGAAAATTGAGAACACTTGTATTTGAAAGAATGCGGGCAAGTCTTAATAAAAATGCTTTAAATATTTTGGAAAAAAATCTGAACCAGAGTTATTTTGGATATATAACCACACAAACGTCACTGCTTCGATGAACGAATAGAGTAGGAAAACTTAATTAAATTCAAATTGGAAAAAAATCTTAAATGTCAAGAATGTCATACATGTATACACAGACACACACCTACTCCTGTGTATGTGTAGACTCCGTATTTTACATGAACCACAACTATACATACTTATATATTCTTTAAAAAGGAAAAAAGCAAATATTTGTCCTGCCATAAAAGACACTTCCCAAACACACCGACACACTTTATTATCTGTCACAACTTCCCCGACTTTGTGAACCTCAACGAAGAAATAGAACGGCATTATGTCATTTTATAAGCCGAAGGAATTTCTCGCTATTTGCCTGCTCTGACACATGGAATTTTGATGATTTTATGCAAAGGTTTTTGTTATTGTCGTACTACTACTACTCCTGCTTTCCATTGTTATTGTAATCGCATGTAATTGTTGTAAAATATTATTACAAGCTTAGCAGTAACTGCCTGATACTGGAATATCAATTTAATAACATGGCCACATCAGTAGCCTGGCGACTGGTGATGGAAGGAAACAACAAGACATGACAAAAAGTTCCAATACTGAGAACAGAAGAAGGAGGAAATCTTTGTCAAAAATATTCATGCATTCCAGTGAGAATAAGTTTGTATGTCAAAGTTTGCATTCCTTTATAAGAACGCAGAGCAAAAAATGGTTCAGCTAAAATAATATTTGAAGAGGGAAATATATACTTCGAATATATGGTTGATTTATATTATGAAATATTGCACCAGCAGCAACGATGTCGTTGGTAATCGCGAATGGTATTATTGGTCTCCAGTGGAACTAAGACCGTTTTCTTTTCTAATCATATACATATTGTAATAATGTTTCAAAGTTACCAACAAGTGATTTTAAAATGAATAGCTTCTCCGACCATTGAGAAACATATGCTTAACGTATATAGTGGACATATATCCGATCTTTTAGAATAAATTCTAAATATTTCGTTATGACGAGGATATATTCTGTGCAACATGATATGTTAATATCGGTAGACGTATGTACATAGAATATGTCTACACTTCTGACATTATATTCTCCCGATTGCATGTCTATTCACAATCATGTATTATATATTTACACTTACGCCTAACCATACATTTCAGTTCGCACATACTGCTAAAGATTTTGGCTTCCAGAGATGTTTGCCAACAACATATTTACCTTCTTCGTTTTGTGTCAATATTGATTGATTCATCAATTGAGATTTTAATATTGTCGGTTTTGGTCGTTTGACCACCCAATTGTACACACTAAGGGCATAGATGTCGTCCTCTAAAGATGACTATATGAAATAGTTTTAGATTATTGCAACTAAATCAGAGATGAAATACGTTAAGTTGTATTGTTTTCACCTATTCCGAAATTATACCGAATTTATTAAATGTTTAGGTTTTTCAGCAAATGGTTTTGATATGGGTAGCAAGAAATCGCATATTTGTTACCAAATGAGGGTAAATAAACTTTGCTACCGCAAAAAGGTGATTCACCGAAATATTGGTTGTACACTCCATGTTTCTTTGAATCAAATCCGCCCTACCAAATATACATCAAACTTACCAAATATACATCTTAACTGTTTTTGTTTTTCGTTTAACATACATATTAAATTTCAGTTTTATTGTATCCTTATGTGTGTGTGTATGTGTAGAATATATACATTTGGTAAATATTGATAGAATGTTCATTTTAGTTAAATAAGTTTCCTAATTTGATTTTATAGATACTTTTCAATTTGTTCCAGCCTTTGTATTGTTTGGTAGTCTGAAAACTAGGGAGAGTTTTGTGTTTGTGCGGCGACTGAAGTGCAGGGAAATGCAATAACATCCTGTTGCACTTCCTTGGCCAACGTCCACAAGTCATCCGATGAAGTTACTCTGTCGGTACAGAGTACATGAACAAATACTTGGTATACCCACAATCGAGTACGAATACACAGATCAGCAATTAGGAAATTAAAATTGAACACAATTGAACTGAAGACATTGTTTGAACAAATCAAATAGAACAGTTGGTTCCATATTTATTTGTGGACATAACAGTTACAAGCAAACAGACATTTAAGCAACCTTCTTGGAACGAACAAGGTAAGGTAAACTTAATGTTTTCTTCAACAACTCACGACTTGGTTGTGTTACTTGGGTTTGTCATAAACATTCAGAATGCATGTCGTCGAATAGCGTTGCCATGTCTCAGTCAGTGTCTGAAAGTGATAACGACATGAATACTCTAGTCATTCACTTTTAAACAAATCAAATTTGGCCAGGTCTTGGGGAAAAGCTCAGACAGATGCTTGAAGTGTTGTGGGGTATTTGTATGAGCACGGACCGAAAGACGCATGGTACCTCATACGTTATAAATTTACAACATTCTTTGGAATAATTACATTAGAAATAGCTGTCTTTGTTAGCGAAATTTCATTTAGTCTTCCAGCAACATAGAAGATGTTAATGACATTCAACAGTGATTCCAACACTAGGGGAATTCTTAAGATTGCAATAGAATTGAGAAGTGTCCCACATAAGCGACTATGGTGATATGTTTCTACATGAATTATGATATGTTTCTGTATTGTAAATAGCAGCAATAAGACAACATTGTTTAACTACTATAAGTTGCTGTCAAATCATGCCGGACAACAGTTGAAAAGAGAACTAACCTTAAGCTAAGTTTTTTACATAAAAATAGTAATTATGGTAACAATGTTTCAGATTTTGCGAAAGCGTTTCCTTCCCTCCGAGTGTATGTTGTGTTACCTGATATATTTACAAAATGTATACACTCTGTAGGCGATGTGTAATAGGGTGGATTAATTTATTCCTACAGCTTCGCCTATTTTGTTATCCCAGTTTGCTGTTTTTTATGGGAACAACTATAATAGGTTGGTCGTTAGGATTTTGTGGAAATTATCCGAGTTTTCTGGCACTTACATACGACGTGTACTCCATTTTAGCCGCCATTGATTGGAATATAAGCTTCCGTCCACACAATCTTGGAAATGTTTAAATGTTTGCTCTCAGTTATATCAATGTGGCGCAGAATAATAATCGACATATTCACCCCAAGGTTGGTTGGGAGATAGGCGACTAGCTTCGAAAAAGCTTCATTAGTTACCTTCATTGTATTTGATAGCGCACACGAATATGAATACGTTTGAGATGCGAGCACATTACCATAAACGTAAACGTATGGCGAAGCGCCATAATCCCCCACTTGAAGCATCTCAACTTTGCAGTGACTGCTTCAATTCTCTTTGAACATCGTGAACAATATCATATTTAGGGTGATCTAACAACTGACCCGCGTCCCGAAATTCATTGAGAATTTTAATTTTATTCAACTACCAACACCACCACTAAGAAAACACTGTGTCGTCACAGTAGAAGCATACACACCATCACACACATTATCATTATTGTCGAGTTTCATTTCATTACAGATATGATTGTTATAGGGCTTTGCCATCGTAGAAAAGAGCGCCGCAAGTACTCGCCATGTGCTGGGTTTTTATTTGCACTTGCATTTCATAATTCAATTTAGGATAGAAATTTCCTATATGACATATAAAAGAAAATTTAGATACAAATATGGGATATTTAAGGATACCTTCCGTTGTAGACTGTTAATGGGCTGGTAAATAAAGTGCGTGAACATACGTTTCAATTTGTGTAATAAGAGACACACACCACTAGCTTTTTAGTTGGATCCCAAAATTCGTAATCGGAATTGTCAAAGAAGAACTTAAAATACTATGATAAACGCCACGTTGCGAAAAAATTGCGATGGACGCAATATTGAGATCCACATCATTGTAATTCCCTTGATCATTATTTTCTTCGAATTTCAGAATAAACACCATCTTGTGAGAAAACCTAGATGGATGCAGAGATATTCAGAGCGTCAAATTTGTCAGATGTTATGTCAGAGTAGTGTGAGGCAGTTGGCATATTTCATAAAGTAAGATGGAAGGAATGGAGACCCACATCAAACTTTTTTTGTAGAAGAGTACTAAATAAAAGTAACTAGCCAAGAAATGGTAGGGAAAAGGGAAGTTTTGAATGTCGAAATTCCATAAATAGGAGAAATGGAATACCCGATTTTGCAAAAAGTAAGGAACAAATATCGGCCCTGAACCACCATGGATATATGGCCAAAGCAGTAATTGTTATTTTATGTCAGCCAAATTGAATTATTTTTGATTAATTAATCAGTAATATCAAGCTTTACATAATATTGACATTAAACGTTAAAATACTTCTTTCGATTTGCGACACAACCATACATTCCACAATCTCCATGTCGAATTAAATGCAGAAGCCTACTAAATGAAAATTACTTCGTTATGTGTACTTTGTAGAAATTTGATCCGCATCTATCCGCATTAACGTCTGGATTATAATAGTCTCAACGAGCAACCGCTAATTTCCAAACACAATTTATACGATTTTAGAACTCGTGTAATTACTGTGTAATTTGTCATATATTTTGTGTAGGTAATATGCCTAGTTTCACAGTAAAATTCACCTGAAGGTGAAATCCTATTTTTATAGCTGTCATTATAAATAAAAACAGATTTGTTTATTAAGGTTGTCAATACCAAGTTAACTGGAAATAATAATTTTACATTAATGATCAAGGTGACATTTTTTGACGATTTAAACATACGTATTTGTCTGCTATTTGGAAAGCTAAAAATAAACCACGCACTGGTTACCTCTTTAAAGTGTCTTCTTCGTGACCATAGAAATTTATTACAGCCATAATGTTTGATGTTTACAGAAAAGTGTCGTCTTGGAGTGTGTTGCATTTCAAAATCAAACAAATACCTCAAATTTCCACACAAGTATCTGCAGAAATCAACTATGAAATGTGACAACCAAATCAGACCATTCCCATATTCAAGTTTGGCCAACTACGGTGATTATGTTATCGAATAAATCCCCCAAGGGTATAAAAAAATCAGTCAATTATTGGTGATATGCAAATGAAACGGCGTGCTTTTCTGTATGTGCGTGTGCCAACAGAAGGAAGCCCATAGACAAACGAAGGAATGTGAAGAGAGACCAACACAAAAAGGATACATCCTCAAAGTCAAACAATGCACAAATCGACATATTGACAAGTCAAACGGAGTTAACGACATTTGGGGCAAACGACGGATCTGTATGTCACATTCTTTTTAGAAAACAACACACTACGAAAACAATAATAACAACATCAGCCATTGGAAATCTGTCCCAAGCGGAAACACTACCACAGAGTGGCAAAAGTTTTTTTCCAATGTTTGTTTTTACTATTCCCATTCATTCAGTACATCGTTTAGTCGCAATGGTCCGTTGGCCAGAAATCGATTGGCCACAGCATAAGCTACGAAATGTAAACAGACAATTTGCATATTCCTTAATTCACTGGAGAATCGATTCACAGTTCCAAGTGTATGGTGTGCCTGAAGTCATGGCTTTGTCTGTCTTTGGGTGATTTTCTTGGGGCTTCAATCGCCATCGGTGAATAAAACGTCAAAATTTGAAGAATTCAAAGAGACAAACATTTTGTTATTTTTCGGAGACATGTAGACTCGTCATTTGTCAAACCATTAGGAGGATTGCACTGCAACAAAACATATGGCAGCCCCAAATTCCAATAAAATCATTTTGGGCTACATTAAAAAAAATAATGTATTAATAATATTAAATCAGAAACCCTGTCCATCACATGGTGCGGTGAAATAAAATAATGTATGCTCTTCAGTGGTCTATGAGGCTCAAAACTCCCATCTAATCCATTTACTATTTTGTGTACCTACTGGGTTAATTCCGAACACTTAAAAGAGAATGCCAGTACCAATATGTCAACAAAATGCTAACTTTTAATCAAATCAATTAATACTTTCGAATTAGTGAAAGAAGCGCGGGAGCATAGAAACTGTTAAGATATATATATATATTTGTTTGTTTTTGTTTCTGCAATTTCCATTTGTCCAACTACCAATGAAGTTTTCTCATTGTAGATAGTTGTTTTCGTTTTTCAAATACTTTTGTGTGGGGATTGAACAGCAAGAAACAGACACACGTGTCCGAAAACATCTTAAAGTTTTATTTATTGGAACCATTGTTCCTGAATTCCAAACAAACTATTTTTAATCGTACGGACCGAAACAAAGTTTTCCTTCAGTCTTTGATGTCACAGGAAACCAGTGAAACCACAAATTCGGAGAAGCCAATGACAATGGTGAACGAACGACGGTAAAAATAAACAGTCAGTATCAAAAATAAGAACTGTTTATATTGTCTCATTTCTTTCTGTTTACAAAAATCTAAAAGAAATACCACCAAACTGTGATCTGAATTTGGTGGATTTAATCAATGTATGTAAATCTATATAATATATCTAAAAATAAGTTAAACATATACATATACTGAAAAAATCGCCGGACTATTTTTTTTCCTTTTTCTGAAGAATACTAATATTTTTGCGACCATAATTGTATCCTCTTTATTTTTATTTGAGAAGTGGTTTGATTGAAATTTTATGGGATTTGTCACAAGAAATCATTGTACGCTCTTCATTAACTAACGCTTAAATGGTTTTAGTGCTAATTGCGGCGTGTGTGTGTCTGTGTGTGACCCAACCACCATCCAAATCGCTCAGTTGTATCCAGTCCAACGCACATCCACAATAAGATGTCTAATTAAATGAAAAGTTTCGACCGAAGAAGACAATTGTTTGTGTCTCCCCAAGAAACAAAGTGACAGTGTGGTTGTCTGTCGTGGTTCAATAGAACAACTTAATTCCACTCTAAGTTGTTCCATTTAATTTCTGTTAATAGGCACTCCTCCTCGCACACAACCACAATTCCTTGAAACAGATATGCAGACGATTGAGCGGACGGACGGGGAAATAAGAGCTTAGTAACGAGCAGACCTGTTATCTTCATAAGCACAAATTAAATAATGACCCAAGGCAAATCCGAAATTGTAACAGCAACAAATCGGAATTGCTTCACAAAGAAATTGCTGGAGCGGTGTATATTTGAATTTTATCCTGGAGGAATACACAAAATAATGCCCACCCTCTCAACCCTTTACTAGGTAAATTGCAACCTGCAGCACCAACAAGTATTTTACAGCTGTCAGTAGCATGCTACGCTGACAAAAACATCAGAAGTTTTAGAGCATTTTTCTTTATACGGCTAAATAGGCTTCAATATTCAAATTAATGTTTTCACTAGCGAAAGGGTGGGGAATGATTATATGCATATCTAAAACAAAAATATATAACTCAGTAATGTTGTTTTTTGACAGGTTTTCATTAAACGTTTTTTTTTTTGTTCCCAAACACAATGCAAGAGGATGTAATTGATAAGCGTTGGATTTTTGGGACGGTGTACGAGTCGTTTATAATTTCAAAGTGTGCTTCAAGTGCTATCATTACTTATTTAAGATAAACTTTGGAATCATATGTCTGCTTATAAACACAATAACGTATCCTTCTACAACAAGCATCCTAACACAAACACACGCACACATTCATATGGCGAGGGACGATTACTACTTAGGCGAATGTGTGGGTATGTGCGTAGCTATAAAGAAAAACAAGTACTTTGCTTTAGCATATGTCCTTGTCATTTACATGCATGCACGTTCGCGTTTATAAAGACCAAAGGAAACAGTCAGCCCTCAAGGTAAATATTTTCCATATTTAAACTTGAGCAGCGCTTCACCCACACTAAAACGGAGTACGGCACATAAATGGGACATTCCCATTCCACTCTCGCCGACATCTCCCGGGTGCAATAAAGTAACGTCAAACAGCATTTTCCAGTGACAAACTACCAGAAATACTTCTTATTCTTTGTGTGTGTGTGTGTGTGTGTGGAAATCATTTTTTAGTCTTTTGTACACCGAGAAAAATATAAAAAGCTTCCATTTGGAAACTTGTAATTAGGACTTTGAATTTTTCAGGTTTATATAATTCCCAGACGTTGTTCCCAAACATTGTAATAGTAATACACATTAGGAATATTTTCTAACATATGGTAATCCTAGGAAAGGAGGGAGCAATACCTGTGAGCAGAATTGAATATGAAAATTGCAAATACAATCACAAAAATTGTATGGCTTAGTGTGGACATTGGGGTGAACCTAATTGATAGATTTTAATAACAATAGAATTTGGAAATATTGGAAAATGATAGAGTATATTTTTTACAGCAAAGGATCATAATTAGGACACATAGGATTTTGAAGGTGGAATTAGCCTACCTCTTGTTATTGTAACCGTCGAAGGTGTAATTGGATTTGTTTGCTTGGACTCGAGTGTTTTTCTCTCCAAGCACAGTGCCTAGAAAGGTAAACCGATATTTTTAATTCATCCAAACATTTGTGGATTCTAGTTCTTCCTGCTTCCATTGGTATGTATCATTCTGTAGTTAATGGCTTATCCAATTATTTTCGTTGTTCAACAGATATCCTGCGTATTTCTAATCCTTCCGCTTTTATTAACATTTTTAAGACTTATTTAATGACATTTTCATTTTATTTATTTTTCTTTTAGTGTATACCGCTTTGAAAACAACATATATTTTCTATTGTTATTGGTGCGTCGTGGAACAATCGCACATCTCTTTAAAAATTCAACACAAAGTGTTGCTCACGCTAGCCTTCTTTTTCCTTTTACTGCTTGAACTCTGCTAGTTTATTTGTGAAATGAGTATCTATGAAAATGATATTCACAGTGTCTAATGTGAAATATTAGAACAAAATACAGCCCCTGGAAGCTGCTTCGATTTAGATTACCACAGATAATGGTATGTAATTTCAGTTTAATGTTGAGCGTGATAATGTGGCAAAGCACGGGTTAGTATCGGTGCCCAAAGACCGGCACATTGTCAACTGTTTTTATTGAAAGTCGCAAAAATTCACCTCTCCACTGTGCAGAATTCGTTTCCTATTTTTTTTATTATTATTGTTATGGCTTGTAGTTGGTGTTTTTATCGTGTTACTCATTTCTCCCAGGGTACATACACGGATACAATGACAGCAGCACACATGAACTTGTACATGAGCAGTATATTTGATAAGAATTCCTCTACCTACTCCCCAACACACACACACACACATCTGTGGTAAGTGACTCCAATATAGTTGCCTTGTATTATTCGCCATGAATATTTACTTGCATCCACATGAATACATATGAAGGTCGTTTGTGCAAAGGGCGTGTGTTTGTGTGTTTGTGGAGGAAAACACTTGATTTTTTGCCCCCAAATGACAAACACCAGAAATACACTAACGGAAAGGAAGAACGTAACATTTCACATAAAAATGACTCGACATTCCAAGTTGTTGGTCATAATTTATTTAAGCCATGCCACAAACTTGAGCGCTCACGTATAACGTAAGACTCTGCTCGCACCAGATTCCGGACAAAGAGGTGTTCGCTCATGTCTAAAATGATATGGTGTTTATGCAACCCCACACCTTCGACGATAGCTTCCAGGACAATTGTGATAATGCAAAAATGAAAATTAAAATTCGATTCCACTGTTTTGAAGAATTGCGTCTGTCTGGCCGACGTATTGACGATTGAATTGTTGGCTACTCTGAATTCCACCTCGAAACTGTTGTTGTTGGCGAATCAGGTTATTTAGGGATACCTAACCAGAAGGAATGTATGACAACAATGAATGAGCCGAGATAAGATTTTATTATTTGAAACCACAAAACTCCGGTAAACCTAAACGTAAATCTTTAAAGTAATGAAAATAAGCCCCAAACAGTTTTATTGTTATTTCCTCGCCTCAAAATGCCTTTAAAAATAAACATTGAACTGATGTTGCTGCTTCTGTGGTTGTTGGCCCAGTTGTTGTTATTGTTGACGATGTTTTTATTTTATTAATAAAAAACTTTTGCCTTGGAAGTTTTCCGCAAGTAGTGTGGCCCAGCATCCCCCACAAAGCCAAAATACCAGGGATCTTAGTCGAAATGCTAAACGACCACATGGCAAACAAAATTTTAATCAAACTCTATCCAAATAAGTATTTGTGTATTATACACATACATATATGTATACGCATACAAGTGCTCGCCTTCAGAATATGAGTGTTAAATAAAATAAACATAAAAACCTGAAAGATCAAGCGAATAGCAAATAAACAAAATGTACAGAGGCACGCATTCAGAGGCTCTCTGCGAATGTCGAAAATGAAACGAAAGCTCTGCCAAGACTTGGGAAAGGGACGAATATACGAGGAATTGTCCCACAGGTATTTAGTGAAGAACATGTTCCACTTTGAAAATGTTTGCTCTCATACATGAAAAAACCCCAGAGCAATCCGTGATCCGTATCAAGGCCGGTAAATACATGAGAGCAGTGTTACAACTAAAAAAAGGAAACCCAACAACTGTATAGAGTACAGGGTGTAGCGAAATACAACAGTTAAATATTTAAAAAAGGTCTGCGGATGGGTTATTGTTGTATTGAGCATATCATGAAAAGAATGGGATAGGAAAAGTATTATTAACTGCACCTCCACCATGTTTTCAATATTCCTTAAAATCAGATAATGTGATGTCAGAGAAAAATAAAATAACAATTAATAGAAATACACCACAATTAAAATTATATGCATAGGCGTTTTTAGTTTGCAATATTACAGTAACTGGTTTTACGCCCTTCATACTTTCTATAAAGATATTCCAAGGAGTTTTACGAAAGAATAGTAACTGGGCCTAGTGAAATTGTCCACCGTAGGCGGATAATTTAATCTTTTCAATGTTAAACATTTTTTGAGAAGAAAAGCTGAAAAATATTACGATATGTTTGTTTTAGGCTAAATCGGATGCTGTAAATAATATTATCCTTTGATTGTAATATTAAGGACACACCCTGTATCCAGTGTACCCAGCGACGTAGCTAGTGTTCAAATCTTGTAAAGTACTCGTTTCGGATTACACCCATCACTTAACATCCCCAGTGATTTTGCCAGCACTCAAGCAAATTAAATGAAATGACTACAAAACAGAAATCATAAAATTTATCTCTAAAGGAAAATCTGCAGAATCTTTCACTTTGCCACGTCAGCCCACCTCCACGTAATGCTACCCCCTTACACAAATGTACCCACACATTTTCTATGCAGGCCAAATGACCATAGTCGGTCGGACAACGAATATACAAGTGAGATTCCGGTTTACACATTCCCGAGGTGCTAATTTCAGCATAATGACCCCAACTGAAGTACGTGATGTAGGCAAATTACGCAATTTATATGCACCCATCGCCCGAATAGAATAAAACGACCGAGAAAACCACCCTGTTACCTCCGCTTTCTACAGGCATTTCTATACCGGACGGTATCTGTTGCAAGAATCATCCCCGTTTTCTTCGACGGCAGTTTTTATGAGCATTTATGAATAAATGTTTTTCATGGAAACAAAGACAAATCTAATTACATGTTGGCCAAATATTTAACGAATGTATCAGGATTCGAGTATCAAATTATGTTTAATCAGGGCGACTTTTAGCCTACGACGTATATGTGTATACATTCATATGTTCCAAAAATTCGTTTATGAGTTTATGTATATAAGTACATATAATAGCAATGTTATCTCAAACAACTACACTTACAAATGCGTATACGTGTGTCAATGGTTTATGCCAGTCGGTAATTAGTAAATGGTCTTCGAAGTAAATTGCCTTTTCACCTGCAGCGGTGTCCCAGTGAAGACTGAAACTCAATCTATGCTTAATTTTCCAATTGTACAAATGGACACTTTGGCCTCTTTAAGGAGAGTATTTTATGGAACACATTCCGTGGTCATGTTAGAATCATTACATGTGAATTGTCAAATGTCATACTACGATTATTTCGATAGCTAACATTTAGCAATGGCGTTTTCGATATGAAGCTCTCCTTGTACACCACTGACTTCGTTCATGGTATTGTAGACTGATACACTCAAGTAACAACGTAGTCAGCCTCAAACGTTTTTTTTCCGGAAAGGAACGTTGCCATCATCAACTGAAAATACCACATGATTTACAGCACCAAATAAATATTAAGTCGCAGCAAAAGTTCAAGAGCAACATCAGGTACCTTGTGACTGAATATCTATTTGCGTGTCCACCACACGATGCGCTTAAGTCAAAAGCCGGTGTGTATTTGGTGTTGTTGGAATTATTGAATCCAAACAAACACATTTACACAAAAAGAAACTGCACCTGCTGTTCACATTGACATGGAAACAACCCAAACTTGTCATTGTTTTTTTTTTTGCAATTGTGTACAGTTCCATTGTAGCATTCACTGCAACCTATGTAGAAGTAATCATCCAAATAACATCGCTTCCAAATACAACATTTCTATTATTGAAAATATATTGACAATAAAAATAGACCAAAACAAACAAACAAATAAAAATGTTAATAACCACTAACCAACCGGACAAACCTTCCCTTACCCGCAATACCACAAAATGTAGAGCATTCACTCTAATTGCAACAAGCACGCGAATCTCGCCATCCAAGCGTGAAACCAGTTAATAAAGCCAACAATGTCAAACCCCGAATGTGTGATGCACTTGGGTAACGCTGTCTAAAGAAGCAGACACAATACACACGACAATGGCCAACAAAGCATAGCCTGACTTACATACACACATACATTTGTACACAGAGTGTTTCTCAATTGACTAAGCCCAAACATGGAGTACGAAGTTGTCGGAACTCTACTATGTGCGGGGGCAACAAAATGTTTATACATTCGGTTAATCATGCGACAACTTTTAATGAATTGGAAATTGATATTATTTTATTACAAACAATTGACAAAGAATCACATGCAGCGAGACAAGTGTTTCGTCTGGTTTATTTTTACGATATTTAGAAAACGAAATAAAATTGCTAGATACAATCGTAATTTTTCTATTTTCAACAAATCAATATAATCAGATACAGATACTATAACTACTACATAACTAAATTTCGATCCCAGTCAAAAGTGATTGAAAATTACCCAACATTGCAGCCGTATGTTGTTATAATGCAAAACTAAACTAAGGGTCTGGACCCTTTTGCATCAGGGTAAAAGTCAAGGGACGAACGGAATTGATCGCTATAAGCGACATCGAATGACAATTTCGATGGTACATCCATTAAAGTTGTCCCCACCACATTTACCAACTGATATCCAATCATTTTACAGTCTCACGTTCGACTCAAAAACTGAATGCCATCACTTTTATTCGACGCTCACCATAAATTATCTTCAAATAATATGACTATTGAAGTGCTCAAGCGGCAGACGACCATCTGAGTTAATGCTTCGAAGAATTGCCAAAAGAAGATGCGCTCTTGCAGAAGATGTTCATTGGTCACGACACACTCTCACACACCTCGGCAAGAGTATCTGCAACCCAATGCATTTGTGGCGAATTGTCGAAAGTGTGAACGCATATCAGTGCCAGACAAACGAAAGCAATTTTTCAACACATACGACAATTAAGATTTCTGTCAGATTCGTGGGCGAAGGATTGAATTCAATTTAAATAAGATATCCCGAGGTGCTGCGTGGGTATCAGCTGCCGTTGGTGTCTTCTGAAGCGACGATTGGAGCAAATACCGATACTTATAACATGGGACAGTACAAATACCCTGGGCAGCACGAAGTGTAGGACGAGATATTTGCTTTGATGCTCGGAATACAGACTGCTTGAATCAATTGCATGCGATTCAAAATAATTAATGTGTATACCCAAACGTGTGTTTAAAAATGAAGACGATGTGGTCGATCATTTAACCACTCCTGATATTGAACTTTATCAAATCGAATTGTTGTCACCTGTGTTCAGCGATGCCTAACTTCACAATTTAAATCACCTTTAACCAATTGGATATTATTATTTTTTGACACTATTTTATTTTATTACAACACAAAAAATGATATCAATGCAGAAACATATGATTATTTAAGAAAAAAAATTTAAGGTTTAGCATGACATCCGTGGATGAATAAGGGTGTAGTATATTTAGTTACTATTGAAATTAGTTTTCAACAAATATTCAATTCTCTGAAAAAGATGTGCATTCCAAAAGAGATGTTGAGTATTGACCATAATAAAATGTTAGTACCATTTCGTTTCTTTGTTATCTTATAGTATGTATTACCAATAACCAAACATACCAATTCTCATCGCAACACAAATCTATACTAATTTTGGTACCATTTATTACCATTCGTACTCTTGCAGTACTTATTTCCAACACTAATTCCAAATTTCATGATTCGAGCTCTGTAGGTTCACTCAAATCGTAATTTTGGTACAATTTAAATTGTACCAAATTTGGTACGATTTAGTACACATTAGTATGAATTTCCAAAACTTCCTGCATAGGCCAATTCTACTCCTCAACAATGATACTAACTCAAAATATCAGGATCTCAGCACTATCGGTTCACACAAAATTCAAATTGTACCAAAGTTAGTACCATTTAATACCCATAAGTACCAACAGTAACCATATTTCCAAATTTCAGCGTTCTAGCTCCATCGGTTTACCCAAACGAACATTTGGTACTATTAAGTACACATTAGTACAAATTTCCAAAACTACCTACATACACCAAGCCTACACCTTAACAGTGACCCTAACTTCAAATTCCAGGATTACAGGTCAATCAGTTCACCCAAAATCCAAATTGTACCAAATGTAGTACCTATTAGTACTTTTCGTGCACATAAGTACATATTACAAAAACTATCTATATATCGCTATCCTACACTCCGACGATTATGTTAATTTCAAATTTAAAAATTCCATCTTCACCCGTTTCCCTAATTTCAAATTTTGTAAAGGTAGTACTTTTTGTATACATGAGTATACGCTTTACCACCCCCTTATACAGGCCATACTTCTCAACCTTAATTCACATTCCAAACTTCAAGTTTTTAGCGCTATCCCTTCACATGCTACGGAGTTGTACCAAATTTCCAAAAAAAAACCCTTTGGTAAATTTATCCTACACTCCATCCATCCGAATTTCAGAGTTCTAGCTCCATAGGTTCGCCTAATGCAAATGGTTTTACATGTAGTACTTTTTAGTAGTTTTCGTGCCGTTCTAGTACGAATTTGAAGAAATCCCGCCTTATCTGACCGCTTTGGACCAGAATGACACCCTCACCCACAATTTCAGTCACTCTTTTATTAGTTTAGATACTCTTAAATTATATTTTTCTACATTTTGTCTACATATGTTCGATAGATAATAATGACATATGTTTCCCAATTATCTGAAATACCCTCATGTATGTACTTATATATACAATCGATTTATCTTTGTAAGCATGTATAATCTTGAGAATAATATAAGTTTACTCTCTTGATGTTCTCTCCGATTTTACTGAAAAGCCTCGGGGTGCTCCACAAAAAACAAAAACAAGATTTTAGCATGTTTTTGGTAAGCTGTTATCGCTTAAGGAAAAACAAAAATAAACGAAATGCTTCCCCATTACAATGGATAATTCACACTGAAGATCAAATCTGTGATGACGAGTATATGAGTGTCTTGGAATGAGCACATCCAAGTCATTGACATTTCGATAATTTTCGAGTAACACTTGAACCGGCAGTTTATTAGCAAGAAATATGTTCAGATTGCAGTGTCGAGTGGACCTGTTGCCTTTACGGATAAAAGTTGTTGTAAAATGTATTTGAAAATATATTTATGTACAAAACGTTTGTCTGTGACTGTTTCGACTATTGGTATTTACGTGTGTACGAACACACACACACGCGATGGCACATTTTACAGCTGATATAAACAAAAACTTTGTAGAACACGCATATACTCACCAACAGTGGCCCAAAGAGATAACGAAAAGCCCAGATGAAATATGTTTAATCATTGGCAAGATAACAAATACATACATTTTATGTTTGTTGTTGTTTTACTACTGTTGTATAGAAAAACATTTTAAAATTGTAAATCACACTATTATAAATGAATGATTAGGCACAAATCGTAGTTGCGTTTCGAAAAGCCACTGCTTTGGGTCACAGTAGTACACAACTTTTGGCAACTTCAAATGCCTGCTACTTGGTTGGCGGCAGTCTTGAAACCGATGTCGACAAAGACTGGCCATTTTGGAATAGTTTAACGACAAAGTGATCTGTGTTTAGTTTCACAAAACAAAAATATATATAAATTTCGTTTTGAACAGTTGCTGTTCATTCGGTTGTGTAATTCTCTGCAAACGGAGGCCGGTCGGGTCTACAGAATTCTTAGCTGTGCGGGCACGTGGGGTGTGGGTAATTTACATTAATTATTAAAAGCGGAATGGAAAAATAAACAAAACAAAGAAAATTAAAACAAAACAGAAACAATCGATTCGACTTCATCAGCTGGAATGTATTTCGAATTAAGCGAGTGAATGAGTGGATTTGTGAGAGCAACAACATAGTTGCCAACAAAGTGAAATGCACAAAACACTTCGCAAAACAAGTGTTATTTTTCTGAAATGTCAAAGTCATTTGGTTTGCAGTATGATGGGTTATGTGAACTTTATACCAATAAGTTCCGAATTCATTGACAACATTCGCTGTGATAAACATCAGACTATGCCTTTTTTATTGCGATAGCAAAGGACTTCTGTGACCAAGGCCTAATATATTATTCTGTTCAGGGCACAGTATGTGAGTCTATCTTTGGCCAAACTTACAGACATATATTTTGTATGTGATGTCAGAACGAGTCGAGGGGCACCTTCAGTCCAAGCATTAGTTAATATTGAAATAATGATTGATGTGAACGTTCAAATTGCTCCAAGTGAGATAATTGCATGTGAATGGAATAAAAACAATGAAACTGCAAAAACTCAACACTTTATCATTCAAACGTGCACAGTGTTTCCTAAGCGCAAATGAAATATTTATATTTTCAGTTATTGGTTCAATTATACAAATTCATGTGGGAAATAATGACAATTCGGTCACATTCGTAAAAATGCCAATAGACAAAATCCTCTAGTCATCTACAAAAACAATGTGATCTCAGATAAATACGATGTGGTTGCCACGAATCTAATTCTAAACATTAAGGCACTGTTTCAGGAATTTATATTGAGACGACTGAAATGTATTGTGGACATCATACTAAACACGAACATGACGTTCTTCAGTTTTTAGTCTGTAAAAACGCACAATCATGATAGAGTCGGATGATGTGATGCATTTCTGGGGAGGGGTAAGGCTGGTGTAGATAATATTTGTTGTTTCTATTAATTTTTTGTTTGGTGTAGATAATAAAAGTCGTTTGTAGTTAGCGTGCAAAAACCCAATGTGCATAGACTCTTTGATTTTCATTTCGAAACAAAAATTACAAAATTATAGTTTTTAGCTTTTAGCTATTTAGTTTGTAAGTGAACGTACAGCGGACAAGTTCCAAGCAAACGAATATCCAATAAGTGTTGTGGCATTTTGGCTGATAAATTTTATTGCTTACAGATAAAACCAAATTCAAGTTTTTGTGGCAAGACCAGAAAACGTAGAATCATACCTGGTGTTTGGTAAATTAGTGACGATGGCAAATACTACCTTCACGATAAATGGTGTTCCATATACAGGTCTGTACGATCAGAGAAAGACACAAATACTGAAGATGATCACGTTTGTTATCTCTGACATCCTCATCTTATTTAGTGAATCTATCAACGCTGGCTCCTGACATAACACTGAACACGTTCATCAGAGAGCATGCTCAGTTGACGGCTACAAAGTTCATGTGCTTAGAGGGAGGGTGCGGAGCCTGTGTGGTATCGATCAAGGGGAAACATCCTGTTACGGGCGATACTCAAACGTGGGCAGCAAATTCGGTAAGTGTATTTCTTCAGATATTCCATGTTAAGCGAAATAGAGCTCATTATATATATGTATATATTATCGATATATAGATAAGCAGATTTTCCTCATTATTTATATCATGTTTCCAATACAATTTTATAAATGATTATGATATCAAATGTAAATAATTATGATATTAAAACGAACAATTTAAGTTCACGGTTCTGGTTTCTATTCCTTAAGCATGTCCATGTGAACTTAAACCATTTTCATTATAGAATAAACCAATACGAATGCATCGGGCGATTTCAAAAACTTTCATTGGACTGTAGTATCCAACTTTCTATAAAAACTTTATGATTACCAAAAAGTACATTTTAGAAAAATCAATATTTAAATTACATTGGCAAATAAATTGCAATCATTAAGTAACTCTGACAATAGAATATAAATTTCAATACATTTAGTCGACACACCGACCAAACTGTATATTGATGTGAGTAATCGTCGCAATTTCAGTTGTTTGCAACTTCCCCTCTTATGGTACATCTAATTGCTTTACTTTCCAGTATTCATTCGTTGGCATTTAGTCAGCTGTTATTACAACAATATAATATACCGATATTTTCGTTACAATACAATCAATTGAATTCCATTTATACGTGGAATTTCACGTGTTGTAGGAATTGCTACAACAATTCAAATGTAAATCACAATGAATTCAATAATTTAATAAAGAATCCTTTGACAAATTATTATCTTATTATTTGTCTGCATTCTTTGTGAATATCCATGGTCCAATTCCAGTGCCTTACCCTGTTGAACACTTGCAGTAATTGGGAAATCACCACCTGCGAAGGAATTGGCAATAAGCGCGATGGCTACCACCCAATACAAAGGAGAATGGCTAAAATGCATGGAACCCAGTGCGGATTCTGTACTCCAGGCTTCGTCATGAATATGTATAGTTTGTTGGAGGCGAAAGGTGGCAAAGTAACTATGGAGGAAGTGGAAAATTCATTTGGGGGTAATATCTGCAGATGTACCGGCTACAGGCCTATTTTGGATGCAATGAAATCATTTGCAACTGATAGCAATATACAAGTGCCTGAAGAATGTCAGGATATTGAAGATCTGTCGAAGAAGACATGCCCGAAAACAGGACAAAGGTGTGCCGGCCTGTGTCACAAGCCCTTGCCAACTTTAACTTACGATGACGGCAGCCATTGGTATTGGCCGAAGAACATTACTGAATTGTTTGACATACTGGCGAAAATAGACGCCAATGAACACTACATGCTTGTCGCCGGTAACACAGCGCATGGTGTCTATCGTCGGTCGGAGTCGTTGAAGCATTTTATTGATGTCAATGCCATTCCTGATTTGAAGAAACACGATGTGTCCAAGGATAAATTGAGTTTGGGTGGCAACATTAGCCTCACCGAAGCAATGGACATCTTCACAAAAGCCTCCGAACAGTCGGGCTTTGAGTATTGCCAACAGATGTGGCAACACTTCGATTTGATAGCCAATGTACCGGTGCGAAATGTGAGTATGCGCTCGTATTATTTGTTTCATTACAGGTTTTTACGTGACTGGATACTCTTGCCTAACAGGCGAATTAGTAATGACAGTGTAGGGGGCAGAAAATGGAAAGCGAATATCAATTAATTATACGAATTATTGCTTGCTTGCAATAATGCGATAAACATGATCTTACGCTGACATATTCAAAGACTATACTAACTACTGAAAATAACCATAACAAGAAACAGATATTACACACGGTACATATCTTCTTGCAGACTGGTACATTGGCCGGCAACATCTACACCAAAAAGGAACATGAAGAATTCCCATCCGACATATTCCTGACATTAGAGGCTCTCAATGCACAAGTGGTTGTAGGCTATTCCACTGAAAAGCGGGAAACAATGTCCTTATCTGACTACCTCAAGGACAGCACATCGAAGTCAGTAATTATTTCATTCGAGCTGCCACCATATCCCAAGGAAACGTTCATTTTCAAATCGTACAAGGTAGGTCAAGCTGATTCTGCTCGAGTCTTCAGTCGTTCACTCTCACCTCTTTTGTGTTGGTTAGATAATGCCACGGGCTCAGAACGCACACGCTTATGTAAATTCAGCCTTCTTATTGGAGGTGGACCCATCTACGGGGGTAGTAAAGAATTGTCGTATCTGCTTTGGCGGCATACGCCCAGATTTTGTCCATGCTGCTACCGTTGAGGATATTCTTAAGGGCCAGTGTTTCTATGAAAAAGATATTGTGGGAAAATTGTTCGCAGCCTTGGATAATACGCTACAGCCAAATGAAGTTCTGCCAGATCCATCTCCCGACTATCGGCGCAAATTGGCATGCGGCCTTTTGTTGAAATTTCTCTTGGAGAGTGCACCCGAAGACAAAGTAAAACCAGAATTTCGCAGTGGAGGACTAATATTAAAGAGAGAGTTGTCATCGGGCATTCAGTCATTTGAAACTCAAAAAAAATTCTATCCAGTAACCCAGCCTGTTGAAAAAATAGAAGGTCTGCAATGAATATATCATGTGACTGGAGAACTCATTCAAACATAATGAATATTGTATTTGTAGGTCTCATTCAGTGTTCGGGTGAAGCTACATACATGAACGATACTCTAACACCTCATAATGCTGTGTACTGCGCTTTTGTCACAGCCACCAAAGTTGGCAGCACCATTGAGCAAATTGACGCATCCGAAGCTCTGGCAGTCCCTGGAGTAGTAGCATTTTACTCGGCGAAGGACATTCCTGGAACTAACACCTATGTTGACGAAGGTTTTGGATATGAGAAAGAGGAGATATTCTGTTCGGAATCGGTTCGTTACTATGACCAGCCACTGGGAATGATTGTGGCCTTTAGTAGTGACATAGCTAACCGCGCCGCTTGCAAAGTCAAAGTAATTTACTCCAAGGGGGCAGACTTGATAATGCCCACTCTGCCAGACGTATTTGCTAATAATCGCATGGAACGGATTCACAATATAGCCCCTTCAAAGGTTAAGGACATTAAGCTATCCGAAGCTGCAGATATTTCTGGCAAGGGAATTTTCGAAATTGGCTTGCAGTACCATTTCACGATGGAGCCACAAACATGTATTGTGGTACCATTTGAACAGGGCCTGCAAGTGTGGGCCACAACACAATGGATGGACCACACACAAGCTGTAATATCTAAAATGCTTCAGATTAAAGCGGCGGATGTCCAGTTGAAGGTCAGACGCTTGGGTGGCGGCTATGGGAGCAAAATCAGCAGAGGGAACCTTGTAGCGTGTGCAGCTTCATTGGCTGCTTACAAATTGAATCGTCCCGCCCGCTTCGTACAAACTATTGAGTCCATGATGAACTGTAATGGCAAACGCTGGGGTTGTCGTTCGGACTACGAGTTTCACATCAAGTCTAATGGTAAAATTGTGGGTTTGAAGAACATATTCTATGAAGACGCCGGCTGCACCTTAAATGAGAATCCCATTGACGGTCATTCAACATTCTGCGCTAAGAATTGTTATGCATTTACAAGTGACAACCTTAAGATCGAGGGAAATGCAGTGGTGACGGATGCTACCAGTTCGACATGGTGTAGAGCACCAGGATCAGTAGAAGGTTAGAAATATATATTCGTGGCAAAAAAATCACAATATTCTTTTCCCATCGCTTTGTAGGTATTGCCATGATTGAAAATATTTTGGAACATATTGCATTTGAAGCCAATATAGATCCAGTTGATGCTCGTATGGTTAACATTGAGGACGGCAGCAAACTGAAAGAGCTGCTGCCACGCTTCGTTGCCTCTACAGAGTATAGGAAGAGACGACAGGAAATTGACGATTTCAATTCCAAAAATCGCTGGTTGAAAAAGGGTCTCGGTATTGCAATAATGGATTATCCCATCTTCTATTTCGGGCAGTATCCAGCCACAGTCTCAATTTATCATACGGATGGTACCGTAGTTATTTCCCACGGTGGGATTGAAATGGGCCAAGGTAAGCCGAAATTTTTAACCATATTTTGTGTACTTTCTTTAACAATGCATACCTCTATTTAACCTAAATGTTCACATAGGCATGAATACTAAAATAGCTCAAGTAGCTGCGTATGTCCTGGGCATTCCATTGGAATTCATAAAAATTGAATCAAGCGATACCATCAATGGTGCCAATTCCATGGTCACTGGTGGTGCAGTGGGCAGTGAAAGTTTATGCTTTGCTGTACGTAAATGCTGCGAAGAACTAAATGGCCGCTTGAAGCCTGTAAAGGAATCCTTAAAGAGCAATGCCTCGTGGGTGGATGTGGTACAGTCGGCGTGGAATAAAAATATTAACATGATCGCGAGTGATCATTACAAAAACGGTGATATGCAAAACTACCACATTTATGGCCTCGCCTTGACCGAAGTTGAGGTCGATATTTTAACCGGCAACCATTTGATCAAGCGGGTGGATATCTTAGAGGACACGGGTGAAAGTTTGAGTCCCTACATCGACATTGGCCAAATTGAGGGTGCCTTTGTAATGTGTCTGGGTTACTGGCTAACGGAACAACTGGTTTACGATCGCCAAACCGGCCAGCTTATGACAAATCGAACTTGGAACTACAAACCTCCAGGTGCTAAAGACATCCCGATCGATTTCCGTATTGAAATGTTGCAGGGTTCTGCAAATCCTGCAGGATTTATGCGCTCCAAAGCTACCGGAGAACCACCCTGTTGCCTGGCTATCAGTGCAATTTTCGCCATTCAACATGCCATTCAGTCGGCTAGAAAAGATGCAGGCCTCAAGAGAGAATGGGTTCGTTTGGGTGCTCCCACAACTCCCGAAACCATAGTGCTGAATGCGGGTAACGATGTGTCTTCCTATACTTTGGAATAGTTTCAGTTGCTATGAAGGATTTCAATGGACGCAAATAGAATAGTTGGTGTGTGGATTTACAGCTAACAATTATTAATTAAATTAAACTGTAACGTCGCTCAATTAACAAACCCCTTAATGAAATAATCACGCAAATAAAATATTATATACATATGTACGCACTCATATACAGTAAATAAACTTGTTTTTATTTCATTAATTTAACCAATAAAATATTTTATTGGTGCGACACTTGTTGCTTTGTCTTATTGTCAATTTGTTAAGAACGAATTGTATGTTCGTGATAACCGGCTATTCGATATGTTATCAGTACTTACATGAGTACTAAAAAAACGTCCTGACCTTGAAGAACTTATTATTTTGTTACACATTGGCTATCTCAATTTTACTTGACAGCGGATGTTTCAGTTTTCTAGCCGTTCTTATTTTATTTCCGATTCATGGTTCTACTTTCGCACATGATGTACTCTGAAAATATGGATACTTGAAATTTGTTGAGGTTTCTTTGACGCTATAAAGCGAATATTTAATGTAATTGAACTAGAGAATTATTGTTTTAGTGTAGTGAATATGCAGTTCTCACAGTATTCTGAAGTTTTAATTTCAATATTTTTATATGAAAATGGTCAATATAGTCAACGAGCATTCTCCATTTTGCAAACTCGAGGTATAACGAATGAAAAAATATTTGAATTTTTACACTGAGTACCGCATATAACGAACGTTTTCCAAACTTGTATACTTATTTTAACGAATTGTACAAGCAAATAAACTCTTCGCCTTAGAAAACTATGCAAATAAGTTTCTATTTCATTAACACGTATAATTTTTTTCCAAATGCATTGTGAATTAGGTTTTTTTTTTTTTTTTTGAATGAAATTAAAACAACATTTTCGTTTTAACGAATGAGACTGACTAACTCGGACGTTTACTCATATTAAACTGGCTTTTGAATCCTTTGATCTGGTTATCACGCACCTTGTTGCATCCAACATGATACTGGTATTCCGAACGAGATTTAATTCCTACAGCACACTATACCACAGAGTGTTATGTCTATGTGCTTTCGTTTGTGACATGCTAACTGAAACGAAAACGTACACGTTATTAATACCATGAGTTTCACAACCTAATTTGTCCACTCAAAAGAAATCGGGGATAAGAAATTGTTGAGAAATTAATTTTTGCAAAATTCCTACCAAGTACCCCATGTAACTGCCGACTTCTGGAGCAAAACAGCAATACGCATCCGAAAAGACATATCTCGCACTAACGAATTTTGCATCAGAGGCGCAATATTCCCCCAAAATTTTTTACGTGAAATGTAACATTATATAGGATTGTAAGGTATATATCGAATCTGTTCAATTTAGATATAGATCCGTATATATGTTATTTCACATTTTATCTATATATGCCAAAACATGGTGTAGGATATCAACAAATCAACGTAACCACAGTTGTCCGTTCCGGTTACTGGTTTTACGTTCATTCTAATTGGATTGCTAATATTCTCTTTGTTTTTTGTTTCCATTTAAATCTACATTCAGACGTTTGAAATAATTCAGTTATTGCTTTGCGGTATATTCAGAAACATCTTAAATTTAACGTGGAACATGGGTATTGAATCTAGTAAAACAGCTATCGGATATGATGACGAAAACAAGTCGTCAATTTCGTTGAAAGTAAATGGAACAATATTTTCAGGTAGGTTAGCATGTTTCAATTTCAACGATCAATATTTTTGCTATTTATTTCCAATTTTTAGTAAACCTTCTAAAATTTGCCCCCTACACAACTCTGAATACATTTCTTCGAGAGCATGCCCAATTAACTGCTACCAAATTTATGTGCTTGGAAGGAGGCTGCGGCGTTTGCCTAGTGGCTGTTAAAGGAAAACATCCAGTTACTGGAGACATCCAAACATGGGCCGTAAACTCCGTAAGTATGCTACATGTAAATCGGTCATCATCATTATCATTCGGATACACTTGGCTTGTTAACTGGTTCGCTTCTAATGAATAAATCGTTATTGCATTATCATGAATATAAAAAATGAAAAAAACAGGTCTGATATATTTTATTCCGTTGCCAAAGCCAACAGTAGTCATCTTGCAAAATAAAAAGTCTAATAATACGTTCGCTGGCTAGTTATTTATTTTATAACCTTACTAGCTTATTTCTAACATTCAAGTATTACCAACATCGAGGACTAAGGCTCACATTAGTAATTATTAATGTGTTTACAATTTTAGTGCCTTACTCTACTGAATACCTGCAACGGACTAGAAATTATAACCTGTGAGGGCATTGGCAACAAAGGCGATGGCTACCATCCGATACAGAAGCGTTTGGCCAATATGAATGGAACGCAGTGTGGCTTCTGCACGCCGGGTTTCGTTATGAATATGTACAGTCTATTGGAGGCGAAAAATGGCGAACTCACCATGGATGAAATCGAGAATTCTTTTGGGGGCAATATTTGCCGTTGTACTGGTTACAGGCCAATATTGTATGCAATGAAATCGTTTGCATGTGACAATACAGGTGGCACACAGGAAGAATGTTTGGAGGATATTGAGGACTTAGTGGGCGGGAAATGTCATAAGGACGGTGATATATGTGGCAGCATGTGCCCATACCCGTTGCAAACACTCATCTATGATGACGGAAGTCAATGGTACTGGCCTAAAACTCTCCGGGAATTAGTGGATATTCTATGTACGATGGACTCGACCTCAGAATATATGCTGGTTTCAGGAAATACTGCACATGGGGTCTATCGCAGGGAAGAATCCTTGAAACACTTCATTGACATCAACACTGTGGTCGATTTGAAGAAATACCAAGTGACTAAGGAGAAGTTGACCTTGGGTGCTAACCTAAGTCTAAGCGAAACTATGGACATTTTCAAGAAAGTCTCGAAGGCTGTAGGGTTTGAGTATTGCGAACAACTTTGGAAGCATTTCGATTTACTTGCAAATGTTCCTGTCCGAAATGTATGTCAATCCTGAGGTATTATCTACTCAACAAATAATAATAATAAAATAATTATCTTTAGAGCGGAACTTTGGCAGGAAATATTTCTATTAAAAAACAGCACATGGAATTTCCTTCAGACATTTTCTTAACGTTTAACGCTTTGAATGCGCACGTGAATGTGGTCAATACGGCTGGAAAACAGGAGACGTTGTCAATTTACAATTATGTCTACAACTATGATGCACCAAAAACGATAATTGTTAGCTTCGAATTGCCAGCGTTTCCCATCGAAAGGTTTATCTTCAGATCCTATAAAGTAAGTTATGATTTATTTTTTATAAATCTCAATGAGATATCTAAAGAATGTCCCGTTAATAGATAATGCCACGAGCACAGAATGCTCATGCCTATGTTAACGCAGCCTTCTTACTGGAGCTCGAACCGAATCGGACAAATAAGATTGTCAACTCGCGTATATGTTTTGGAGGCATCAGTCCCAATTTCGTCCACGCGTCTACCATAGAAGGCATCTTAAGGGGACAATGTTTCTACGACAAGACAGTAGTCCAACAAATATTTTCCGAAATGCCGACAACCATACAGCCAAATGAAGTTCTTACTGAAGCATCTCCAAAATATCGTCGTAAATTAGCTTCTGGTATTTTGTTGAAATTTCTTCTGGAGACTGCCCCCGCAGAACGAGTAAAACCAGAATTCCGAAGCGGTGGTGCCATGTTGAGGAGAGAGCTCTCTTCAGGTGTTCAAATATTTGATACCAATAAAAAATTCTACCCAGTCACAAAAGCTGTCAAGAAAATAGAAGGTAAGTGAAGCGTAGGAAAAAAACATGTATTCATCTCTGTTCATAATTCGTCATACCCGATAGGTTTAATACAATGTTCGGGCGAAGCGACATACATGAACGACATCCTTACCTCTAATAGAACCGTTTATTGCAGCTTTGTAAGTGCCACAAAGGTAGGCTGCAACATTGAACACATTGACGCATCGATGGCTTTGAAAGTCCCAGGAGTTGTAGCATTTTACTCGGCAAAAGATATACCAGGAATAAATTCATTCGTAGATCAAGCTTTCAAGTACGAACCAGAGGAAATATTTTGTTCCGGCTTGGTCAAGTACTACGACCAACCATTGGGAATGATAGTGGCCCTGGACCCCCTTATTGCCAATCTTGCATCCAATAAAGTTAAGATCCTTTATTCGAAAAATATAAATGTAGTACTGCCAACACTTCAAGATGTCTTATATAATAAGTGCTCAGATCGAATCAAAGTCCTTCGGCCGTCACCACTGAAGGATATAATGTTGGTGGACACAGCAGATATTTGCGGCAGAGGCATTTTTGAGATAGGATTGCAATATCACTTTACGATGGAACCGCAGACGTGCGTGGTAATGCCGGTTGAGCGAGGTCTACAGGTTTTGTCCGCAACTCATTGGATGGACCACACTCAGGCGGTGATAGCCAAAATGCTTGGTATAACGGCAGCTGAAGTACAATTGAATGTACGACGTCTGGGAGGTTCGTATGGCTGCAAAATAACCAGGGGAAACGCTGTGGCTTGTGCTGCCGCCCTAGCCGCTTTTAAACTCAACCGGCCCGCTCGTTTTGTGCAAACCATTGAATCTATGATGAATTGCAATGGGAAGCGATGGGGCTGTCGTTCTGATTATGAATTTCATATAAAATCAAATGGCAAAATTGTCGGCTTAAAGAATACATTCTACGAGGATGCAGGTTGCACGCTAAACGAAAATCCGGTCACTTTATTTACCACACCACCGGCAAAAAACTGTTATGCATTTACAACTGACAACTTCAAACTGGAGGGAAATGCTGTGCTTACAGATGCCGCTAGCTCAGCCTGGTGTCGTGCGCCAGCTTCCCTCGAAGGTGAGTTATACCAACAGAGAATCGAATTGTGTGTATTTAATACATCTTTCTCGATTCACTAGGTATAGCCATGATTGAAAATATCTTGGAACATATTGCCTTCGAAGCCAATATTGATCCCGCTGATGCCCGTATGATCAACATCGAAGAAGATAACAAAATGAGAGAACTTCTACCAAATTTTTTAACGTCCACCGAGTATAGAGAGAGACGCAAAGAGATTGACGATTTCAATGCAGGGAATCGTTGGCTAAAACGAGGAATTGGAATGGCCATTATGGATTATTCCTTGGAGTACACAGGTCAACACAGTGCAACAGTTTCTATTTATCACATCGACGGTTCGGTCGTTATTTCTCATGGAGGCATAGAGATGGGTCAAGGTAGGTATTTGCAATGCCTCTGTGGATCTCATCTGAATACAAGCTTATTTTACAGGTTTAAATACAAAAGTAGCTCAAGTGGCTGCTTACGTGTTGGGAGTGACTATGGATTTGATTCAAATCGAATCTAGTGACACTATTAATGGAGCCAATTCAGATGTTACGGCTTCCTCCATGGGCAGTGAGAGTCTATGCTTTGCAGTTCGCAGTGCTTGCAATAAACTCAAAGATCGCCTGAAGCCCGTAAAGGATTCATTAAAACCGGATGCAACATGGAAAGAAGTTGTTAGTGAAGCGTGGCATCGTTCCATTAATATGATTGTTAGTGACCACTACAAACAGGGTGATATGATTAATTACCATATTTACGGCTTAGCTTTGACCGAAGTAGAAGTAGACATTTTAACCGGTAACAACCTGATCAAACGCGTGGATATTCTAGAGGATGCCGGCGAAAGTCTAAGTCCGTACGTCGACATTGGGCAAATTGAGGGGGCCTTTGTTATGGGCTTGGGTTATTGGTTAACCGAGCAATTAATTTACGACCGTTCAACTGGCCAGCTTCTTACCAATCGAACATGGAACTATAAACCACCTGGCGCCAAAGACATTCCCATTGACTTTCGTATCGAATTATTAAAAGGTTCTGCGAACAAGGGGGGATTTATGCGCTCCAAGGCCACTGGAGAACCACCCAGTTGTCTAGCGGTAAGCGTTATTTTTGCTCTGAGGCATGCTGTACAGTCGGCACGCATCGATGCTGGACTAAAAAAGGAATGGTTGCGTCTGGGGGCCCCAACTACACCGGAAACAATTCTTTTGAGTGCGGGCCATGAAGAGTCGTCCTACTCATTGGAATAAAACTAATGCCATCTACAGTTATAAACATATAAATACGAATACGAAATAAAGTAATGCACCAAGCCCAAAGGAAGATTCTCTATTTACTGCGTATTTTTGGCTGATAATATGCAGCACTGTGTAATTAGTTTTCCAATTCAGAGCATGTTCTCAAGAATGTGTTTAGGTTTTATTTGACAATCTTATATACATACATTAACTGGATGATACCAGTGCACGGAGTATTCGACAAGTGTCGTGTTTGAAATACAATAAACATTTCACACACCCATCGCAATAACATTGACATTCACGTAAGTATGTCACACTCACGCTATCTTCGTTCTTTTTCTGAGTATACTTCAGACGGCTCTCTTGGTCGGTATTTATTTTGTTTAGAATTGAAATACAAAGCGAAGTGTTCAAAACAACAATAAATTGCGAACAGAGTCATTAAAAACTATTAGTCGGCGTGCAAGTGATGCCAGATTGTGTTGAAAAGGAATGGCTTCGAGATATGATCGGAACAATTTAATGGCAAGTATACACCCTGACATATAGTTCGCATATGTAGAAATGTATGACGGATAAAATCAAAATACATTACAGTAAAGTACGGTTATAGCGAATTGGTAGGGACCAATCAAATTAGTTTGTTATAGACGAAGTTCGTTATGTCCAAGGTAAGACAAATCCAAGGATTAGCATGAAAAAATATATTAAGTTCCAAATGTTTAAATTATGTGTCCTTTTTCGCAATACTTTTGCTGCTTCTCTTTTCCTTCGATTAACCTGAGATTTGTTGGGAAGGTTGCCAGCGTTAGCTATAAATTAGTTTTTGAGCATGCTTGCCAGTTTAGTATTTTGCATATTTATAGCAAGTTCGTTATAACCGAATTAAAATTAATGAAAGATGGAACCCAATAAACAGTTCGTCATAAAAAAGTTCGCTATATCCGTAGTTCGCTATTTGATTGAAAAAAAGTCTTAAAGCTTCGGGACCAGGAAATGTAAATAAAGTTCGTAATAACCGGTGTTCGTAATTTGTTATTATCGTTGTAACGGTATATTCATATAAATGCACTTTTCATATTTGCAATATGGATACGTTGTAGAGTTGTATGTAATTTCACAACATATTTATACGTATAATAATACAATTTGACAATTATAAATTTCTGTGAAATTACCCTTCATGACACATGCTGATCTGGTAACATTGGTGTTGTTTACTCTGATAATGAATTCCAAATCGTATTTACTGTACTACAATATGCGTGTTTTTTCATCATTACATTTCAAAAAACCTGCGGATTTATAACCCTTCTTTAAAAAAAAATTGTTTTTATATTTTCATAGAAAAAGATTTCCTAGTTGTGGAATTTGTAGAACATTGTGCAATCAAGATGGTAGCTGGAGTAGGTACGAACATATAGACAATCGACATGAATAAATAAGTAAATTAGTTGCGATTAGGATTAAATTCGATTTTTTATGTGGTAGTTCATGTATGTTTTGATGTAATGAATATCAGAAACTGAATCAGAGTCGGACTATGATATCGAGTGTCAGCAGATGTTATTAAAGTGTATGGGTGTAGAGTTAATGTTTGTAACTACTCGTAGTTGTGATGACCCGTAGAAATCATCATCCTGTATAAAGAACTGCTTTTTCCGTTACATATGTCGATCATACTAGGTAGAAATGTATTTGGTCTCGGCAAAAAGAATGTAATTTCCAGAAATCGAATTGGTTATACACCGATATCAACTGAAAATCAACAAAGGTGATAGTAAAAGTAGTCAAGTAAGCACAAATAAAAACAAGACTAATATTTTAAAAATATTCGCTCAGAGGTATGTCACCGTTATCTTGTTTGATATACTCAACGAAAATTAACGTTAGGCCCACACACTATCATCAATGAATAAATAATCTTAAGGGCATTTGATCGCGTCGACAACGATAGTCTAATATATTAAGTGTAAGTATTCATTCGGCCTAATCAGGAAGTCATTCCCAAATCAAACGGTCAGTCGTTACGGAGCAAAGCTACAATAAAGTGCTTACTTGTAGTTATCGCAATCATTACATAAGAATCGAAATTGAAATTGTGAAATTCCATCGATATTTTGTTAAACGAGACAGAAGGAGGATTGGAAGAAATAATGTTAACCAAATTCTCAATAAATGGAAAGGATTATAGCGGTAAGTACTATTACATTTGGGGTGTACGATACTGATATGTATATTGGTCTGTAACATCGATTATTTTGTGTACAGTCGATTTGGCAAGATTGCCGGCCGACATAACATTGAATTCATTCATACGGGACTATGCTGGACTCCCAGCTACCAAATTCATGTGCCAAGAGGGTGGCTGTGGCGTATGTGTGTGCGTGATTACAGCCATGAATCCCGTAACTGGGGAGCCGAGAACAAGAGCCGTGAACTCGGTAAGGTCATATTCATCGACTTTGATTTTCAATTCATCTGAAACAATGCTTTCAGTGTTTAACCCTGCTAAACTCATGCACGGGTTGGGAGATAACCACCTGCGAAGGACTAGGAAATAAACGTGATGGTTACCATCCTATTCAGAAAAGGTTGACAAAAATGAACGGCACTCAATGTGGCTACTGTTCGCCTGGCTTTGTGATGAACATGTATGGTCTGTTGCAAGAGCGAGGGGGCAAAGTCACCATGGAGGAAGTGGAAAACGCTTTTGGAGGCAACATATGTCGCTGCACTGGTTACAGGCCCATATTAGATGCCATGAAATCGTTTGCAGTGGACAGTAACATTATAGTTCCTGAGGAATGTCGCGACATCGAAGATCTTTCGAAATTGGTATGTCCGAAGACCGGACAATCGTGCAGTGGTAGCTGCCAATCAAAAATGGAAAGCCTTGTCTTCAGTAATGGCGATCAATGGTTTTGGCCAAAATCGTTGAAAGAACTTTTCACAGTCTTGTCGCAATTTAAGGACGAAGACTACATGTTAGTAGGCGGCAATACAGGACACGGTGTTTACAGGCGATCACTCCGAATCAACAAGTTCGTAGATATACATGAGATAAAGGAACTTCACGGGTATACAATTTTACCAGATACCTTGGAATTAGGCGCAAATCTAAGCCTTTCTGATGCCATGAACGCTTTCAAGGAAGCATCAGCCCTAAAGGGGTTTGAGTACTGCTCGAAAGTATGGAACCATTTCGATTTGATTGCCAACGTTCCTGTACGAAATGTAAGTACTTACTATTGACATTAGCAAATCTTGGCATTTTGCACTAATCGACACGATTTTCAGATGGGAACTTTGGCTGGTAACCTGTCCCTTAAACATCAATATCCCGAATTTCCGTCTGATATATATGTGGTTTTTGAAGCCTTAAACGTCAATGTTGTCCTAAAAAATGCTGCCGATCAGGAACAAACCGTGTCACTCACGGAGTACTTAAAAACTTCGATGAATAAAAAAATTATAAAATCGTTCATCCTTAAGCCATACTCCAACGACGAATACCTCTTCGAATCGTACAAGGTGAGTAGCACAAATTTGCTATGACTTACGCCAAAAATAATCCCCATGAAATATTTATATGCAGATTATGCCCCGGGCTCAGAACGCACATGCCTATGTCAATGCAGCATTTTTAATTAAAGTTCAAAAACCTGACTTCATTGTTCAATTTGCCAGAATTTCTTTCGGTGGGCTAAGTCCTGAATTTAGCAGGGCTAAACAGTTGGAAAACAGTTTGATGAACAAACCTCTTTTCAAGGCGGAAACAGCTCAGTCCGCCTTTGCCACACTCAAGAATGAAGTCAAAGCTAATCTCGTACTACCCGAACCGTCTCCAGAATATAGGACTATATTGGCTAATGGTCTATTTTATAAATTCTTACTGGCTCATGCACCTGCTGGTGCTATTCACGAGTCGTTCTTATCCGGTGGAAGTATTCTGAAGAGACCCGTATCTTCGGGAAAGCAGACATTTGAATTTAACGACAGTTGCTTGCCTCTGAAAAAGCCCACCGTCAAACACGAAGGTTTGATGCAATGCTCCGGGGAGGCTATGTTCTCGAATGATCTGCCGCCACAAGCCCAACAGTTGTGGGCAGCCTTCTTCACGGCTAAGAAAATTGGTTCAAATATAACCAATATAAATGCAGAGAAGGCTTTGAGCCTACCCGGTGTTGTGGCAATATTCACCGCCAAGGACATTCGTCCCGGAGGTAATCGAGTCTCAATCAAGGACAATTTCTTTTTCATGGAAGATGAAGAACTGTTCTTGGAAGGAGAAGTAAAATATTATGGTCAACCTGTTGGCGTTGTAGTGGCTGAGACAAATGCTCTGGCGAACAGAGCCGCCGAAATGATTGAACTCACATATGAAGGTGGCCGCAAGGAAGTATTCTCCACCATGAAGGAGGTACTAAATACTGCAGCAGCTTCTGATCGAATTCGTCATGAAATCAAGTCGGAATATTCAGCGTCAGGAACATCAAATAGCGTGCAAAATCAACAAATCGAGCCCTTCGATGTAAACGGCAAAGGAGAATTGGACATGGGCCTACAATATCATTTCTTTATGGAACCACACACTACAGTGGCGGTTCCAGTCGAGGGCGGTCTCCAATTGTATGTGGCAACGCAATTTATGGATTTGACCCAAGACATTGTCGCCAAGATGTTGGGACTACGCAGTAACGATGTTCAGGTAAAAACCCAACGTATTGGAGGTGGTTATGGTGGCAAGGCCACTCGTTGCAACTTCCTTGCATGTGCCGCAGCCTTGGCCGCATATAAACTGAATAGACCTGTACGTTTCGTCCAATCCATGGAATCGACGATGCAATCCTTTGGCAAACGCTGGCCATGTCACATCGACTACGACTTCTATGTGCGAAATTCTGGAAAAATAGTTAAGTTGATTTCTTCCTTCTATGAAGATGCCGGGTTTTGTCCCAACGAGTCACCAATGGGCCATACTGTGTTGTTATCGAAAAACTGCTACGAGTTCACGAACGACAACTTTATTTTAGACGGCTACATGGTACTCACCGACACTCCGTCCAACATTGCCTGCAGAGCCCCAGGATCCATTGAAGGCATCGCTCTAATAGAAAACATAATGGAGCATATAGCTTTCCAGTTGGACATGGATCCAATGGAATTGCGGATGGCGAACATTATTACGGGCCACAAACTATCGGAAATGCTACCGAAATTCCTGGAATCGACCGACTACAAAAATCGGCGAGCAGGAATTTTGGACTTCAATAAAAACCATCGTTGGGTAAAGAGAGGGCTCGGCTTTGCAATAATGGAATATCACGTTGGCTACTTTGGACAATTCCCGGCTACAGTAGCAATTTACCACGGAGATGGAACAGTCGTAATAACACACGGAGGCATTGAGATGGGTCAGGGCATGAACACAAAAATTGCCCAAGTCGCTGCTCACACCTTGGGCATTCCACTGGACCTGATACGAGTGGAAGGTAGTAACACCATCAACGGTGCAAACTCAATGGTCACTGGAGGTTCGATTGGCAGCGAGGTCGTCTGCTTTGTAAGTTCATACATGTTGTAATACGCATATTTCGATCAGTTTTTGAAAATGTATTCGCATTGTTTGCAGGCCGTGCGTAAGTGCTGCAATACCCTACTGGATAGACTTCGACCATTCAGGGAGGAGTTGAAGGATCCTTCATGGCCAGACCTAATCAATTTGGCTCATCAACGTTCCACTAATCTTATAGCCAGTGACGGCTGCAAGGCTGGTGAAATGGATCCTTACACGGTGTGTGGACTGGGTCTCACCGAGGTCGAGGTAGACATGATAACTGGCACCTATTTGGTGAAGCGTGTTGATATCCTGCAGGATGCAGGCGAAAGTTTGAATCCCAATGTTGATGTAGGACAGGTGGAGGGAGCCTTTATCATGGGCCTGGGTTACTGGACCAGTGAGCTTTGTGTGACAGACAAAACAACGGGACAACTCATGACAAATCGTACGTGGAATTACAAACCACCCGGCCCAAAAGATATTCCCATAGATTTTCGTATTGAACTTTTGGCCAAGAGCCCTAACAAAGCTGGTTTCATGAGATCCAAAGGTATGTCACACGCCATTTAAAATTCAGGCATGCATTTTAATTATATCTTTGACTTTTAGCCACTGGTGAACCCTCAATATGTCTGGCCGTAAATGTTACGTTTGCTCTTCAGCAAGCCATACAATCAGCTCGGGATGATGCCGGCCTCAAAAAGAAATGGATCACTCTAAACGCTCCCATGACACCGGAGTATATACTTCTGAATGCCGGTACCAATGTAGATATGATGACATTCCCCAAAAATAATTAGACAAGTAGCACTGAGGATAGTTCGAACAGATATGCTGATGCCTTTAACGTCGGTTATGCATCGCACTGAATTGTGAAATTCCTTTTAAATAACATCCATATTTTGTTTGGGCTTTTATTAAAGTATTTGGGGCCATGTAGGCCTCGGCGAAGTGAAATTAATTAATTAACATATCATTTGAATTATAATAATTGTGATGTTTATAATAGTTTACTTTGATTAATTTTAAAACACAAAAACGGCATTAGTAAGTTTATGTAAATCGAGTTTATAATAAATTTTGCTAAATCATTTCTAATCGAAATGTACATATTGTTTGAATTTCAAAACTGGACTCAGATTACTACTAGCTGGAATAAACAATTAAAATGTCCTTTCTATTATTTATAAATACAAATTCAGTTTCTAGAATAAAATAATAGTACAAGTTGGCCATGTTTCCCGAAGATAATAACTAAGAAAGTGGTGCTATGTGTATCGTATTTTAAAGAACACCCCAAGCCAAATCGAATGAAGCAACAACCAATAAACAAATTGCCCTTACTTATATATAGATTGCTGCAATGCAACAACGAAAAGACAAATCCAACTTGAAATTCGTATTCGTCCAATAAACGTTCGTTTGAATTTTTCTAGCACTTTGTTAGCTGGGCATGCGCAACGACACATACACCTCGCAAAACCACGACAAGATACAAGTAACATAAGTGACGCGCAACCAAGACAAAACTGAAAATAGACTATATTCTAATTTTTTTTCAAGATGTGTTGATATTTATTGCAATCTGTGGGCGCCCAGCAAGACGACGGATGAACAATACAAGATTTGTTGTTATTATCACGTTATTCTGACAAATAACATATAGAGTTATTTTTATCATGTAATTTCCGATTAACTGTTACATTAGAGCGGAGAATTGGTTTTAAAACTTGTTGGTATTTTTATTATGCAATAATTGCATTAAGTTCACTGGGCTGAACCCCGCCAAGGCCGATAGATCAAAATGTGACAAACCCATAAAAGTGGGTACATACTAAAAAAAAATCAGTTGCCCACAATTCAAATCGCCCTTAAAAAAGTCAACCAACAATGAATACATACGAATCAGTACGTATTAATTTTTGGAAACATATCTAAAATTTAATCAATCTATTGATGCGAAATTGGCACAATCCCCATCGATGGAATCCGCTGTCCCACTCGGCATTGGAAATGCAGACGAATGAAGGCGAATCAATTCGAAATCTGTCTAAAATAAACACAAACTGTAACAAATTAAATTAATAAATTTGAAAACTCACCGGACAATGTGTGCCAAAAGCAACACACTCCTTCCATTGAATCAGTTCGTACAAACTAAATTATACCAGTGGCATGTTTCTTGCCCCCCAAAGTGCACTTTATGCCAATGAGAATCGATTGTTTTGACTATATTCGACGACCATCATCAAGTCCTTAAAAAGCGTGTGTAGTCCCAGTGAAAGGAAAGGAAAGGACCGCTTGTGTTTGACATTCGTTGCTGTTGCATGTTAAAAACTCCAGTCGAATGTATTAATTACAGCAACGCCGCAAGGAACACACTGGACATGCTGAGCTCAACGATCTACAGTGGTTGCAGCCAACCTGACGAATTTACAGCGTAATCATTTGCTGAAATTGATCCAACCAGACTACTCATTTCCCCTCTGAATTGAATTCAAATTGAAACAGGTCCATAAATACCTACCAATGTGTAAAACGAGGTGGACCAAGAGGTCATAAATTCGACCAGCATATGACGTAGAACGAGGAAATAAAACAAACAATTTCCAAATCACTGTTCACCATAACTAATGGATTCCTGCGAGCGAAAACAATAATATGCAGGACATTGTAAAAGGAGTACGTGGTCTGCCCTTGGTGTTCACTGTTATTACTATTGTGGCGTGACCATGGCCAATGGCTAGCAGGGTTGTTGGTAAAAATGTTTGAAATTCAATTTACATACACTCATCGTTGTTATGGTAGTCGTCGTCATCGTCATCGTAGCCGTACATGTTGAATCATTTCGGACCATAAAGAACACATAATATTTCATAAAAGACAATGATTGCTGTCCCCGCCTGGATTTATTTGCATTCGGATGGAGTAGCGGCGGATTGGTTACATATGTATGCACTCATTCAAATACAGACAAACATGCGTTTCCAGATACGAACTCCAAATGCCAGCGGAGCAATGGACGAAATATCCAACGCACTTCACAGGATATTTGTATGTATAGTGGAGAAATTATCGACATTGTGTAACGTATAACTCTGTAATTATGTAAACAAATTGAATTAATTACATTTTGTCCCAATCATCAATACGGGAGCACAATAGAACGCACATACATATATCCACAATACGACAGCAATTCCAATGCAATAACCAACAGGGGATATGCAAATGTGTCGGGACCAGAGAAGACCATAATGTCATGAACAGCTAACGGTCGAATGTATATATATGTATATGTATATATGGGTAATATTGCCAATTTTTGAACATAGCTGAAGCCGAGGTTCACCCATTTATAACTCGGGAATTATTAAAGTATATGAGCAAAATTGAATAATTCTGAATTTAATGGTTTGCAACCTTTCATGATATTGACCTTCAAACAGGGAGAGTCAACCCAGGTTTTTTATGTTTTTTTTTTCGATTTGTGACTAAGCCACTATATCACGGCCTTCGTGCCAAAGTTAAAGTTGAAGCCTACAAAATGAGGATTGTGTGCCTTATGTTTCGTTTTCCGAATTTACCTTAAAATTATGCTGACATTTGTAGCTTGATCAGGAATTTCCCAAAATATTTTAAAATTGTCAATATTGCTCATGACAACCAACCAAAAGGAGCTAAACGATATAATCCAGCTTTGCACTTAATCTAAGCTATGAATACAAATCAACACCCCCTTCGGTCTTCACGATATGTACGTTTCCAATGTTTTGACCGTTTCATGTCATAGGTGTCAGAAGGAAAGGAAAAATAGTCTGGTTGTACAGTATTATTGTTTATTCGTCCCTTACATTTCTCAACCATTAACATAACTCCTTCTTCCGTTATCAACGGTATTTTTATTGTTGACTTCTTTTTCAATTGGTACGATACGCAACATATTCAATTTCATGATTGAATTATAAGCCTGATATTGGCATATGACTTTTGAAATAATAAATTGCAAGTCTGTCCGCCTATTTGATTGTTTGCTACACGTATTGGAAATTAACAAGTACCCAACAATTGATCTACAGGCCAATATATGAAAAACAACAAAAGAAATTAAAAATAAAAATTCAAAAATAAATATTCTGTAACTTCTGCTGCTAACCTGGCCACTACTCATTCATTGCCACAATCCATTGCCTTTGCTGCCATTTAATCGGTTTAAAACAAAAGTATCGAAAAACATTGTAACATTTTTAATTACATTTTATGAGTTCGAAAATAAAGACGTGGCCGGATTTACATATGAGGGGACCAGGCATCGTTGTCAGCGGAGGACCACACACGTTTCCATCATTGGGCAAATGTCATAAGAATATGAAAACAAACACACCACACACACACTCCAGCAGAATTGTTGAAGTACCCACCAAATAGGTTCCAATTCATTTTAACGGTGTGTTCTGAGGACTGCAGATGCTTGTGTTTACCGTTCCCCCTTCAAAATATGCCCAAACTGTAATCTAATAATCTCAAGAGCCGTAACAACAACAACAACATCTAAAATCATATTGGTTACAAAAGTGTGTGGTATCCACTGATGGTTTTTCGGTGCGAGTACAGTGCAGTGCGGTCAGAAGAACTACGATGGTTCCTATGTTTGCTCCCACTACTACTTCGTGGCCCTCCCTTTGAAAATGTATTTCGTTGGGAAATTTTATAATTTCTATTGAAATTTGAAAAATTATATTTTACGACGAAAAACAAACAAATGCCAAACTGTCGATCCCAAAAAAATGTTACATTTACGTCGTGACGAGTGGATGATGATTCAATGTTTTTTTTTTATTAAAAAACTTGAATGCAATACAGAGTCTTAAGAGCGGACGATATGGTATGTGTCTGTGGGCTGTCATTGCTACTTGGAGTGGCACTCCATCAATCACTTTCCCCAATGGAGCCTCTGTGTCAGATTTGGAGCAGGAGAAAACAAAGCAAGGGGGATTATCGAGATTGTGGCTAAATGACATATCCACAAATCACCGAAGGTAAAACAAACACATGGCCTTCACTGTCATTCCCATCACTACAGCATTTGTAGGTATCGCACATTGTTGGAATATTTGTGTTTTAAGCATTCTTAGGCTGCGATTTTTCTAATTGCTCCACTTGCATAAAGTGGTTTACGAAAACAATATTGGCGTTTATCTGATCCCCCAACCGAAAGCGACAAGATTTTAGAAATCAAACAAAGATGACATCAAGAAAACAAATAAATAATTTCTTTGAAAATAGATGAGAACATTTAAAGAATTTACATGGATTAAACATTTTATACGTAGCTATATTACATCTTTTATTTATGTATGTAAAAAATAAAAAATAGTAATATAAATTTTTCATGCTCTGTTCACGAACCTACAAGAATCTTCTACGGCATTTACATTAGAACTTTTATGAGGATTTATTTGGCATATATTCAAAGGAATTGACAATTTAAATCCACTGGGTTAACCAAATCCGGTACTATGTAAACATACTTTTCAACTAATCGAAATTGTTTTGGATTTTCTCTTTATACAATTGCAAAGCTTTGTATATTCTGAAACCGAATAAATATTGTAAAAAAATTCAAAATCTAAATGCAACTACCATTCCGTCATAATGTTGACAATAAGGAAATTAGTAAAATGTTTTGAGTTGAGTTCAGTACGAGCAAGGTTTATATAAAGGTTTATATAAAGCCAAAATATATTGAATTCAAAAAGATAACCATAGTTAGCTTTGACAAAGGCATCGATAAAATTTTCAAATTGTTTAAAAATTATCCTAAAATACACAAAATGTTTATCAGATGTGGTGAAAAATAAATTATTTATTGAAATAAAATCAATGCTGTGTATACAATTTGTTGTGCGCGTTCAAAAAGTGCAAAATAAATCGAAAATTGTACAAAGATATTTTCGCCACACCAACAATTTTTGACAGAAATGTAGATACAGGGTTGTGCATTTCCTGAAATTCGCCTTCTGAATACTACAGGCACTGCAAGAAATTTTTTATGCGACTTGAAAAAAAAAAATAGAATATGTATAAATTAACTAACACAAATATTGATGATATGTTGCATTGGCGCGCTTTGTGTGTGCCCTGGCTGGTGGATCAACGTAATGAGGAGTGAGCGACTTGTTGAAATTTAAAAAGTACCAGAACTTGGAGATTATATCACCAGCTGTTATGTATTTGTGCGGTTGTTTTTAATAACCGCAAAAAGCATCATCAGTGGTTTTTCATTTATTCAAACACTCACACATACACAGGATGCGGAAACATGTAATTGTATTGGTATGACGATTGCCTGACAGTACACACATATGCACATGAATGTAGGTACTCAGGTATCCTGTGGTCATTGGACATTGAAAATCCATGACATTAAATTGGCTCCCTCCACGAAGCCAACAAAAGAATGATTCATCCAGTAAATTCATTGGAAATGAATTATCGATCAAATCTTTAATTGATGACCCAGTCATTGGCATTGTTGTACCTCTCACGGTCTCACCACTTGTTAAATCAACTATTCACAATATATTGTATGCGCAAATTACTGTGAATTAACTTATAATGAGGAGATTAATTTGACATTCAAATGTCCGCGATTTTAGAGACATAACTGTTAAAATGTAGTTTTTACCCAGGCTCCATAATGTTACAAAAAACAGAAACATTTTATTGTTGTGACGTCTCTATTTTAGTTCCCAGTCTACGACAATTTTTGATGCCACAAAATACGTAACAGGAAAAAACCTGGAAGTGATTTCATGAAATTTAATGACCTATAATATATCAATCTTCAAGTTAATAATATATCAATGTACAATATTTGGACGTCGATTTTAATAAACTGTGGGATTTTTTTTTAAATGTTTGCCATTTGCGAAAGAGTTACGCCTTTATTCTCCAAATTTCCATTTGATTTAAGTGTTAAGAAAGACAGCGATTGAACCAATATTGTTCCTCCTCAAATTATATTATGGTTGTACAAAAATATGATAATTGCCGAACTGTTATCACTAACAAATTCTATATACTTCATGTTTCCATATAAATTTAAAATGCCTGCAGTACCTTGGAATCTTGGATAATATGGCAGGTTATGCCATGTTGCATTTTTGGTTGCCCATTCGTTTAAAAAAATTCCCAAAATACAAAATAATGTAGACTACCCAAATGAATTATTTTTTCATGAGATTTGAACAAATTGGAGTCGATTTACCAATGTCTGTCTGGCTGGAGAAAAAAACAGATTCAGTCTGAAAAAGGGATTCATAGAGTCAACAAAGCAACACCTTATACAAAAATATACCTTATATAGCCTATAATAAAACTTGTGTGTAAATCAAGTAAAGGCTAGATATCTGCCGACAACACCGACTTTTACTTGTTTTTTTTTTCGTTGCTCAAGACACATTTTACCGTTTATGTTAACCCGGTCGGACATAAGGCCGAATTAAACGGCGAACAACCTCATTTGTACGATTAACTTGAACTTGACACCGGCCGTTTGGGGATGTTTACATGTAATGTCCCATGTATCTGGTGCATGTTAACAAGGCCAATACGCGTTCATACTTTCACCCATTTGTGGAACATTCGTATCAGTTGCTAAACCCATCCAGTCAGAAAAAACGCCGCCAGACCGACCATGTGCTTATCTATTCCTTTGTAATTTGCATTTCACAACCACTGGCGTGCAATCGGGTGTTCAGCTCCTGCGAGATGACTTTTATAGCTGCCATTGCCTTGGTGGTTGTGGCACTTGGTTGTTTGATTTACGTTACCAACATTAGCCTTAGACTTTCTGTAATTTGGCTACGTCATCATAACCACGATTATCTCGCTCGTCTAGACAATATGGTACAAAGAATTCGACCCGTACTGAACGTGTTTTTGCGTTTCGTTTTGCCCATAACAGAGCAGCTGGTTATCTTGGGTGGAATGGAGGGGTGTAAGAGGCGTATACATATGTATATTAGGATTATGATTTTTTCTAAAAAAACGTCTTTGAAATGAAGCCGACTTTTGAGAAATAATTTTTATTTTTTTTTTTTTGTTTTTGTAAAAAAATAATATTTATTATTTTTTAATTCTACATTCTTTAATTTGAGAAAAGCGTTAATTTTTAAAACTTTTTACAAAAAGTCACATACATACACATGAATAAAACAAGTAAAAAGCCTATGATTTGCGGAAGTCTTCGGAATTATTATTCGCTTTATATAATGTGTATGTTTTTATCAAAGCAGTTTCGGATTTAATATTGATCAAATAGGTTATTCAATCAGTTTTAAATTAAATTTACAAGTTTATAAAATATTGACCTTTTGTAGGTTTGGTAACGGTAATAGGTTATGTAAAGTTTGGTTCTAATCGGACATTCCGTTCGTCTGGTATTCGAATTTGAAATATTGAAATTTTTGTTTTGTGGGGGAGGTACTAGAAGGAGTGAACTAATGGGACCCATCTTTGGACTTGATCTAGGCTGCGTAAAAATAATACGTTGTGTAAAGTTTGACTCAATTCAACATTCCGGCATTGGGCATAGAAATCATTTAGTAAATCTTCAAAATGGAATACGAAGTTGTAAAAAAACCATAACCCTAATGGACACCCGAACGAAGTGGCTAAGTACATACGTAAGAACAATCAGTACATATATAAGAACAATCATGTGACTGGAAAAAACATTGATTTATTCCATGAGATTTAACAATTTCCGTGGCAAAAGTTAAATTACCTCAAAAATGACTCGAAGGTCTTGATGCTTGAAACTTAAGACAATAAATGGAATGTTGTCGTTACCGTCGTTTACTAAATTCACCCTCGTTTTTTTCTTACTTATTTATGACATTGACTTACAAAGACAAATTTGTTGTGGTCTATAAATTTTTTGCGGTCAATGATTGCAAAAACCCAATTTTTGAACGCTGGTAGCGACTCAGACTTTCGCAAATTTCCAAACAGGTTCATTGTAGTGGCCAATAAGCCTCTCGGGTCTTTGCTGGCATCAATTCATTAAATACAAAATAAATGACTTGGAAGGAAGTCTCTAAACGGATGCGCCATCCTATTTTCCCAATCTGGCCAAAAAGAAACGTTACTTACGTTTACTATTTGCTACTGTAAAAGTATGTGTGTGAGCCGTATTTATGCTTCAAGTCTTTAATAATATCCAATTTCATGGATCATTAGTGTGTTGTGTTACAGGCGGTGGAACACAACACCATATTTAATGTAGCAGCATCGAAAAAGGCGGTAGTTGGACATGAATTGATAGGTCAGCAACTGACATTGGAGTAGCTGGTGGCGGGTTTGGTTTAGTTGAAGGCGGTCGCCCTGACTATACACACAACTAGCAGTTTGTACAGTGCGATAGCCAATTAAAAAAAAAAAACAAGTGAAAAAGCGTTAAGTTCGGCCGGGCCGAACTTTGGATACCCTCCACCATAGATATACTGACAGGTACTTGAAATGAAAATATAGGGAAATTACCAAAAAGTAGACCTATATCGAAATTTCCACAAACCGGTTATGTAAACCAAAATGTAAACTATAAAACAAATTTCCGAAATTTTTAATGGACAATTATACCCACATCTTTATGGATAATGAGGGTGTATACACTTCGACACGGTTAAAATGGTTCTAGACCCCATGTTTCTTTGGACCAAATTTGTTTCAGAAAATTTTGATTTCATCCAAACTTTGGCCATCTCATTATTTCTTTCAAACATAGTTCAAGTTCGAAGATGGGGAATATCGGTCCACTCCTTCTGGTACCTCCCACACAGGGGCTAGGTCTAAATACGGGTTATAGTTCATATATAGTTCATTATCGTACCTTACGTTCTAGTTTTTTATCTCGATAATATGATTACAACAGAGTCTTAGAACCAAACCCAAAACGCGGAACAAATTGCATAACTATTTTAATATAAAAAAGGGGGTTATATGGGGACTACCCAAAAAGGGGGTGAATACTGATAATTTTTTGTAGGGAAATTTGTTACCATATACGACTACAAAATACCAAATTTCAGCGAATTCGGTTGAAAAACGTGCTCAAGAACCTCAAAATAGCGAAAATTTGGGGGTACCCTTATATGGGGGCTACCAGAAAAATTGGACCTATATTTATAATTTTTAGTAGAGATATTTGGCACCCAATAAGAACCAAATGTACCAAATTTCAGCGAGTTCGGTTGAAAAACGCGCTCTAGAGCCCCAAAATACCGACATTTGAGGGGTACCCTTATATGGGGGCTACCAGAAAAAATGGACTTATATTTATAATTTTTAGTGGAGAGATTTGGTGCCCTATAAGAACTCAAAGTACTAAATTACAGCCAATTCGGTTGAAAACTACGATCAAAACCCCCAAAATACTGAAAATTAAAGGGTACCGTTATATGGGGGCTACCAGAAAAAATTGACCTATATGTATAATTTTTTGTGGATTGGGTACCCAATAGGAACTCAATATACCAAATTTAAGCGACTTCGGCTGAAAAACGCGCTCAAGAACCCCAATATACCGAAAATTGGGGGGTACCCTTATATGGGAGCTATGCCTAAACGTGGACCGATATACCCCATCTTCGAACTTGACCTGCCTGCAGACAAAAGACGACTCTGTGCAAAATTTTGGCGATCTATCTCAACTCGTTTAGACGCTAGAGTGATTACAACAGACGGACGGACAGACGGACATGCATAAATCGCCTTAGAATTTTACGCTGATCAAGAATATATATACTTTATAGGGTCGGAAATGAGTATTTCGATGCGTTACAAACGGAAAAACAAAACTAATATACCCTCCATACTATGGTGGAGGGTATAAAAATATTTGGCTTAAAGATTGGGCGCCACTTTAATTGAACTTAACATTGTTGTAACGTGTTATGTGTTTTTGTTGACACAAATATTTGTTCGCCTGTGGGCCACTGAAATGTGTTGTCTTTTTCTCCGCTGTCGCCATCGCCAAACCTACGCACGAAACCAGCAACAAACAACATAAACAAATGCAAATCTTGGTCTTGGACAAATTGTTTACGGGTTCTGTTTGGCCAAATGCACAGCCACGAGTGCATCTTGCGTGGACCAATCTAAATGACAAAGATATCGCTGAACAGTTTGATATGACTTTGCGGGGCAACTGGTAGTTCTAGTTCGCAGTTTAATGTTGCAATCGTAAATATCAGAGATGTCAATACCCAGGTACGGCGCTTCGCATCCAATCACGCTGACCCAAGCCAAAATACAAATATTTATAAATGGCAACCTGGCGGAGACATGTCAAT